>NC_084618.1:60497210-60822210 GCF_033978795.1 Nerophis ophidion
ACCAAACAGGGACTGTTGTGCATAACAAGCTCCCAAGTAATACCAGTATTTTGTTGAGTAAGCTCCACGCTTTATCAGAGCGGCGCAATAAGAGGCGTAGTATTGCACCATCACTCAGCTTTGTCCAGATTGTTTGGCCTCCAGCTTAAAAAGTTGCTAAGACACGTCTTTGCATTCTCTGGCATGAATATGCAGCATAGAGAAGAGATCCGCTTGCACTGGGAAGGCACAAGAGGTCAAAGATCAAACCGGGACAGCCCCAAATGTCAACTGTTGGGTAGTGTAGCAAAGGAGAGAGGAAGACAAGAAAAAGTGAAGGCAAAAAGACATCAAGAGGCTGGGCGGATGAAGATATGGGGAGAAAGAAGCGGAAAAAAAAGAAGTCTTGCGTAACAGGATATTGCATAATGCGACCCACTTCTTTACCACGTCACTCACTGATGCACGTTAGTACCCCACGCGAGAAGACGAAATAGGGGTGGGGGCAGAAAAATGGAGAGTTCTGTCTCCGAGCAGAAGATGTAGTGACGGAAAGTAGACAGCCAATAGGGTGAGGGCGCGGCACTGCAGAGGGGGGTAGTGTGTTACTCATGCATGTGTGTGTGGTGTGTGTGTGTGCGTGTGTGTGGGCAAGTGTGGCTACTACTGGTATTTCTGCCCTGTCACATCGTGTTAGTGTGCAACCATGCACAACTGACACACACACACACACACACACACACAACACTGTGGTGTACCACAAGGACATCAAATCCAACTGAGCACCAACATCCCGATCCATTTACCCATCAATAGGGCATCCTATAATGACCTGTCCCATGATGCACTTGTGTCTCAAGTCACATACACACAGTGGGGACCGGAAAGGCACACCAATGACGCTGGGTTGACTTCCAAGTTGTTCACATTGTAAAGCAACGCTACACATTGGACAATGCAAAGTGAATGGACCGTTCTAGAAAACGTCAGTCAAAGATGTTTTATACGACATGAGCAAATAGAGCAGGCCTGGGAAGTTATTTTGACTCGAGGGCCTAATTTAGAGAAAAAAATGTCTCTAGGGTCAGTATATCTATTTTTAGGAACACTAATACAAAACCTCGCAATAATGTCAGATCAAATGCTAAAAACGTGACAGACAGCCTTAAAAAACGGAATACTATTTTACATTTTATTACTGAATGAGACACCCTGGAATGTACATGAAAATAAAGAATGCGGGATTTACAATATTAACTATGAAGGATAAAACACCGAATATTGACAACATATCCAACAACAAACAGCGAAATATGAACGCCAATGTTAAAAAAAAATAAAAAAAAACACCTAAAATCTGATATATATGAATATATTGTAAAAATCTCCTTCCGCCTCTGTCTCTGACACCCGCATTTCAGGCTCTGGAAACACTGTGGAAACGCTCCTCACCCACTCTGCTTGGTGCCTCGTCTGAGCTGCTGCCACTTAGATGACCAAAGTAACTAATTAGATTACCATAGTAACTAATTAGATTACCATAGTAACTAGTATATCATGCAAAAGCGCAGAGTTCAACCATTGAAATACTTAGTATAGTTCAAGACTTACGATCATCATAATGGCAGCTACACTTTCCATCTTAAAGATCTAAAATAAATTTAGGAATGTCTGGCGGGCCAGATTGAAAAGCTTAACGGGCCGCATGTGGGCCCCCGGGCCTTAATTTGCACAGGTCTGAAATAGAGGTTAGTCAATCGCACTATAATAAAAACTAGACACATTTAAATATATTTATATTTGATCTGCAAGCTTCTTGGGTCATTGTCAAGCCAGTCATTTTGCTTTTTAATAAGAAGTGTCCAAAATGTGGGCCGGCTGAGTGGCCTTGTGGTTAGATTGTCCGCCCTGAGACTTGGAGGTCGTGAGTTCAAACGCCGGCCGAGTCATACCAAAGACTACAAAAAAATGGGACCCATTCCCTCCCTGCTTGGCACTCAGCATCAAGGCTTGGAATTGGGTGTTAAATCACTAAAAATGATTCCCGAGCACGGCCCACGCTGCTGCTCACTACTCCCCTCACCTCCCAAGGGGTGATAAAGGGTGATGGGTCAAATGCAGAGGACATATTTCACCACACCTAGTGTGTGTGTGACTATCAGTGGTACTTTAACTTTAGGCCAGCAGTTGTTTTTATTTTGCTCCTAAGCATGTAGTAAAACTATTTTTGACCTAATTTTCTTTGTCACCTTCACAGTGTGGCTTTATTTTCAACTACCATAGCATATTTAACCCAAACTGGATTGGTTTTAGCATTTTCAATGCACAAAAAGTATGAAAATGCACCCCCTTCAATATTTCTGCATGCGGCCATGGCTGGAAAAGGTCTGGGCACCCATGCTTTATACAGGACGTTAAATATGAATTTGTGTATGTAAATGACATTTAATAATAGCGGAAAGCAGGTGGCGACTTGTCTAGGGTGTACTCCGCCTTCCACCGGAAAAACTTATTGGGTGTTACCATTTAGTGGTCAATTGTCCGGAATATGTACTGAACTGTGCAATCTACTAATAAAAGTTTCAATCAATCAATCAATAAACGGTGAGTACTTGTATAGCGCTTTTCCACCCCTTTTTGAAAAAAGGAGCCCAAAGCGCTTTGACAGTATTTCCACATTCGCCCATTCACACATACATTCACACACTGCCGGCGGGAGCTGCCATGCAAAGCGCTCACCAGGACCCATCAGGAGCAAGGGTGAAGTGTCTTGCCCACGCACACAACAGATGTGACTAGGATGGTAGAAAGTGGGGATTGAACCAGTAACCCTCAGATCGCCCCGCCAAAGTTGGTATAGTGGCTACAGGCTACAAAATATGTGGCGACTTGTCCAGGGTGTACGCCGCCTTCCGGCCGAATGCAGCTGAGCTAGGCTCTAACACCGCCCGCTACCCTGAAAGGGACAAGCAAAATGGATGGATGGATATATTCTACTTATTTTTGGCCTGATTAAATGTTAAAATGGATGGATGATGTAACACAGTGCACTATTTGTCTTATTTCCTATCATTATGTTATGGCGATTGATAAAGAGGGTGAACAACATGGCAGCAAATCTTGGCGCTATAGTATCTTCACCGCGACAATCTAGTTCACCATCTTTTGGCAGAGCAACACATGGAGAAAAATATACTCCCAAGTGGGCCGGACTGGTAAAATCACAGCACGATAACGTAAAAATAAAGACAACTTCAGATTATTTTCTTTGTTTAAAAATAGAACAAACACTCTGAAAATGTACAAATCATAATGTTTGTTTTTAAACTTACATGATACAGCTAATAGTATTCTATATTTGTTATATGTATTTTATGAATAAATTATGTCATAATGTTCAGTCAACTCATTGGTATTCATTTTCCGATGTATCAACATCCATCCATCCATTTCTACCGCTTATTCCCTTTGGGATAAAATACATCAAAATGAAATTACAGAATGTTATTTATGTACTTTGTTCATTTTCCTCGACTGGTGTACTAACATCATGTGGTATATTTTGTACATAGTGTGGAGCATCACAATACCCCCCAACAGGTGAGACCAGGCAGTGGACCAGCCATCGCAGTGATAGCATGCACCAAGAGGTCTAACTCGGCCGACCTCTGGGTGCGGTCATAGAAGGCAAGTACATCCCTAACTCAATTCTTAATCAGGTTGATGTGTGGACACCTGCCCCAAGGCAGCTGTGGCAGGTTGGCTATCACCGTTTGCTTAAATAGCACCTCTGTGTGTGACTCATTGTGTGGTTGGCTCCCTGCTGGGAAAGGTCTGCTCCCATCGGGCAGTAAGTGTGTTGCTCCACTAAATTTTGGTTTTTATAGATTAGTCTGTTAAAGTTGTGATATGTTTTAATTCATGGAATGCTGTGATTCATTTGAACTTTGAGCTGATCAGAGATTTCTCTACTCTGTGTTCCAGGCAATTTAGGGGACCTGATCAAGTGTTGGAAAATGCAATAATTTGTTTAGTTTAAATGGAAGCTCCAATCGGGAAACCTTTAATTTAACTCTCATTCAGAAAAGTGACTGAATAAACAAACGCTGCTGCGTTTGACACGAACAGAACTTTCTCTGGGAAGTTGTTTTTTTCTGACCGCACATTACAATGCGTAGCATCATATACAAATATACAAAGAATTGCTATTGCGACATCAAGTGGACACATTTAGAAAAGCAGTTTCTTTCATTCAAACCTTTCAGGTATATTTTTACACTTCGCAAACTCATCCCTCGGGCCGTATGTTTAACATGAATTGATTAACGTGGACCCCGACTAAACAAGTTGAAAAACTTAATTCGGGTGTTACCATTTGGTGGTCAATAGTACGGAATATGTACTGAACTGTGCAATCTTATAATAAAAGTCTCAATCAATCAATCAAAAAACCTGTGTCGTACATGTTGCCATTAGTTACATTTCTGGTCATCTCACTTTTCTAGTTTTGTTTCGCTATTCAGACACATTTTCAAGCACTCAACTTGGAACGATTAGGGGGGGGGGAAGACAACTCACACCCAATTCTGTCCATCCCATAATAATTCCACTGCGCACTTAATGTTGGAGCCGTATCATATTCATAAGCCGACGTTCTTGGCTCTGTATTTGTGGGAATAACAGGAAATCTCGTGTTATGAAAAGAAACTCTTTAAACACAAAATATGCACAAGGCAACGCAGGAATCATAACAATTTACTTTATGGACACGTACAAAAAGTGGAGCCAGGAGAAGCGGCCAAGAGGTATTGTTTGGCCGTTGTGTTTATCCGCTGTCCTGTCTCTCACACACACACACACACACGAGTTAGTGGCTTAGTGGGCCCAGCCTGGAGGCTTTACGCAATATTTTTCTTGAGAAATTGAGGTAGACAGGAGGGGAGGCAGTGGCAATATGTCACTGTAAATGCTGCCATCACAAAGCGCACCCCGTGGCAAGAGAAAGGGAGACGAGGTGGAGGGATGTGGGGGGAGGTGTGATGTTTGGTGACGCCGCACACTTAAGAGGCAAGACTCCAAGCAGCTTTGAGCAAAGGGGAGAGAGAGAGGAAGAGAGAGAGGGGGGGGCGAGGTGCCAGTTGACCTTAGCCACTGACTCCCATGCTAGCTGTTTTGTGGGTCAAAGGTTACTCTGAAATGCATCGGGCACTGTCAGCAACACACGGGGTCATCGGGGGTACTCTTGCACAACAAGGCCTCAGTATTTTTATCGGTGATTGCAATGACAGATGTCTCCCGCCGGTGACACGTTTTTACTTGTGCTATTTACACCGTGTAAAGCGGGGATACTAATAGCATTATTTGGTAAGGTAAATATGTCTTCCTTTTGTCATACACACTACAGTCCTATTATATTCCAAAACCCCCAACAAATGGTGAAAAACCATTAAAAAAAAAAAGGACAAAAAGGTTATATATATATATATATATATATATATATATATATATATATATATATATATATATATATATATATATATATATATATATATATATACTGCTTATTCCCTTTTGGGGTCGTGGGGGCTGCTAGCGCCTATCTCAGCTACAATCGGGCGGAAGGCGGGTTACATCCTGGACAAGTCGCCATCTCATCGCAGGGCCAACACAGACAGACAACATTCATACTCTAGGGCCAATTTATATATATATATATATATATATATATATATATATATATATACACACACACAATGTACATATACAGTGGGGCAAAAAAGTATTTAGTCAGCCACCGATTGTGCAAGTTCTCCCACTTAAAATGACAAAGGTCTGTAATTTTCATCATAGGTACACTTCAACTGTGAGACAGAATGTGAAAAAAAAAAATCCAGGATTTCACATTGTAGGAATTTTAAAGAATTTATTTGTAAATTATGGTGGAAAATAAGTATTTGGTCAACCATTCAAAGCTCTCACTGATGGAAGGAGGTTTTGGCTCAAAATCTCACGATACATGGCCCCATTCATTCTTTCCTGAACACGGATCAATCGTTCTGTCCCCTTAGCAGATAAACAGCCCCAAAGCATGATGTTTCCACCCCCTTGCTTCACAGTAGGTATGGTGTTCTTGGGATGCAACTCAGTATTTTTCTTCCTCCAAACACGACGAGTTGAGTTTATACCAAAAAGTTATATTTTGTTTTCATCTGACCACATGACATTCTCCCAATCCTCTGCTGTATCATCCATGTATCCATTTTGGTATAAACTCAACTCGTCGTGTTTAGAGGAAGAAAAATACTGAGTTGCATCCCAAGAACACCACACCTACTGTGAAGCATGGGGGTGGAAACATCATGCTTTGGGGCTGTTTTTTTGCTAAGGGGACCGGACGATTGATCCGTGTTAAGGAAAGAATGAATGGGGCCATGTATCGTGAGATTTTGAGCCAAAACCTCCTTCCATCAGTGAGAGCTTTGAATGGTTGACCAAATACTTATTTTCCACCATAATTTACAAATAATTCTTTAAAATTCCTACAATGTGAATTCCTGGATATATTTTTTTCACATTGTCTCTCACAGTTGAAGTGTACCTCTATCATTTTAAGTGGGAGAACTTGCACAATCGGTGGCTGACTAAATACTTTTTTCCCCCACTGTACACAGTCGTGGTCAAACAGTTCCATTTTTGTTTCATCTGACCACAAAACTTTCCTCCAGAAGGTCTTATCTTTGTCCATGTGATGTCAGATGAAACAAAAATTGAGCTGTTTGTCATAGTCATACCAAAGACTAAAAAAACGGGACCCATTGACTCCCTGCTTGGCACTCAGCATCAAGGGGTGGAATTGGGGGTTAAATCACCATAAATAATTCCCGGGCGCGGCATCGCTGCTGCCCACTGCTCCCCTCACTGCCCAGGGGGTGATCAAGGGGATGGGTCAAATGCAGAGGACAAATTTCACCACACCTAGTGTGTGTGTGACAATCACTGGTACTTTAACTTAACTTTAACTCTAGGGGAGACCGGTGCAATGAACGTCGAGTGGGTCTGACATAATATTGTGTAAGTCTAGTCCATAGTGGCTTTAACATAATTGTCAGAGTCCAGTCCATAGTGGCTCTAACATAATTGTCAGAGTCCAGTCCATAGCGGGGCCAGCAGGATATGAATATGAATTATATATATATATATATATTTATTTTTTTTAAAGTCTTGATTAGTAGTTAAAAAAATGTATACAGAACAAGTTGGTAGGAACCCCCAACCCCACAATTACATGTGTCAAAGTTTTTCTTCCTTTCACTCACACACCGCGAAAAAAACAAGATGTTAGTTTTACACAGTATAATAGCGTTACAGTATAGATTAAAACATGTTACCGGGCGGTATAGCTCGGTTGGTAGAGCGGCCGTGCCAGCAACTTGAGGGTTGCAGGTTCGATCCCCGCTTGCACCATCCTAGTCACTGCCGTTGTGTCCTTGGGCAAGACACTTTACCCACCTGCTCCCAGTGCCACCCACACTGCTTTAAATGTAACTTAGATATTGGGTTTCACTATGTAAAGAGCTTTGAGTCACTTGAGAAAAAAAGCGCTATATAAATATGATTTACTAATTCCCTTCACCTTTTTTCAATAAAGATTATTTTATCCTAAGATGGGAAGAATATCTTCTCAAATAAGGTTCTTGAAAAAGAACAAGTCGAGTTGTCTTATACTCAGTCTAGAACTGTATACAAGACCATGTGGCACCAAACATTTGCCCCTCACTTGCAGTCAGAGCTTTTTGTCATGAAGGCGGTTTTGCCTTTTTTGCCCTCTAGTGTCTGTAAGTCCCCTCCCCGGTCTTCGGTTGCAGGTGTGCTGCCAGTCACCCGAGCCCACCCGCGTTTAATCAACCACCTGACTTAAACCCTGGATCTCCACCCAGCCGGTGCCAGTTCGTCCGTTGCCTGCGGTACAATCCAGCCTGAGCTCACTTATTCTGACCTTTGCCCTGAACCATTTTTGATACCTGTTTTTTTTGTATTTCCTCAGGTGGAGGACAGACCTCTGACCCGGTTTTCCTGGAGCTGATTTCTTGTTACTATTGAGTTATTTTCTCCATAGATTTTTGGTTATTAAATAGATTTTTTACTGATCCGCACTTGGAATCTTTTTCTTTTTCGAGAGCATAAGACTTTTGTTCATTGCCGTCACTCTCACACACACACACACACACACACACACACACACACACACAGCCAAGGGGGATATGTTTCAAAGATTGTGGGAAAAACAGAGAAACTTGTTTCAAGTGATATATTTACTATATGTACTGTAATTATCAAGGATTGCAGATGTCCTCTATTTAGCAAATTCCCGCTTTTTCTTCTTGCCCAGTGATCCTCAAACTGTAGTGGTACACTATCTAGTGGTACGCCAAATCACTTTATTAAAGGGGGACTGCACTTTTTGGGGGTGATTTTGCCTATTCTTCACAATCTTTATGAGAAAAAAAAAAATTCCGCATTCTAAAACAGAAATCGGCACGTTCTTGGTGGCTAGCAATGCAGCTAATGGGAACAATCCATTCCACCTCTAAATCACATAAAAAATGCATTAAAACAATGTCAGTACTTCATATACGTTCTGTAACCTGTATAATAACCAATCTGTAGGGGAAGTTTGCCTATCCTTCACAATCATTATGAGAGACAAGACGACAAAAAGTTTTTTTTCGCATTCTAAAAACAGAAATCGGCACGTTCTTGGTGGCTAGCAATGCAGCTAATGGGAGCAATCCATTCCACCTCCTAAATCACAAAAAATGCATTAAAACAACGTCAATATTTCATATACGTTCTGTAACTTGTTTAGTAACCAATCTGTAGCAACATTGTTATCGTAAAAGAAAACACCGCGGAACTCTTGTTTTTTTTTTGCGTACTAACACATTGGCGTGCTACGGTATTAGCCGCAGAAGCTAACTACGGCAAGTTATAAGCTAGCTTCAGCACAAAACGCGTTGGAGTTAGTAATGCACAACAATGCAATAAAACAGAAATCTGTACTGAATGAAAAACGAACAATATTACATTATCTGTAAATTATTAGCCCTCATTTCATGTTTTGTTTGTACACAGCTAGCTCAATAGCGTTTGCACAGTTGTGCATAATTAAAGGCCTACTGAAACCCACTAGTATACCCACCACGCAGTCCGATAGTTTATATATCAATGATGAAATATTAACATTGCAACACATGCCAATACGGCCTTTTTAGTTTACTAAATTGCAAATTTAAATTTCCCGGGAGTTTAGTCTTGGAAACTGTACGGAAGACGTCACGGGTTTTTAGGAAGTATGAGCGCTGCGCACACACACAGCTAAAAGTCTGCTTTAACGGCATAATTATACAGTATTTTGGAGATCTGTGTTGCTGAATCTTTTGCAATTTGTTCAATTAATATTGGAGAAGTCACAGTAGAAAGATGGAGTTGGGAAGCTTTAGCCTTTAGCCACACAAACACACGGTGATTCCTTGTCTAAAATTCCTGGAGGTGAAACTTTCCTATGGATCAGAGCGCGGTCAAGAGAACATGGATCCCGACCACATGTCAACCAGCAGGTTTCGGTGAGAAAATTGTGGTTAAAAAGCCAGTTCTTACAGGAGAAAAGCTGAGCTTGTGCCGTCCGTAGCTGCCGTCGACTCCCCTGAGACACTGGCGTCAAGACACCCGTGGAGACACCCTTCCGACTATCAGGTACTATTTAACTCACTAAATCACCAGCAACACAATAGAAATATAAGGGATTTCCCAGAATTATCCTAGTAAATGTCTTTAAAAACATCGAAATCCATCCCAATGCAATCGCGTTTTATTTTTTGTTTTTTTTGTAGTCCGTCGCTATCAATATCCTCAAACAGAAATCTTTCATCCTCGCTCAAATTAATCGGGAAATCGTTGTTTTCTCTGTCCAAATAGCACTTGTTGGAGGCTCCCATTAAAAACAATGTGAATATGTGAGGAGCCATCAACATGTGACGTCATCGTCTGCAACTTCCGGTAGAGGCAGGGCTTTTCTCTTAGCACCGAAAGTTGCGAACTTTATCGTGGATGTTCTCTACTAAATCCATTCAGCAAAAATATGGCAATATCGCCAAATGATCAGGTATGACACATAGAATGGACCTGCTAAGAAAATCTCATTTCAGTAGGCCATTAATAGCATAGTGACTCACTCGTAATACAATTGTCCGTTTGGTCCATCTGGCCAGAGATGTCCAGTTGATTTGGGTAAACAATCCATTAATTCGGCTTGGCTTGGTTCAAAGTTCCAGATTCGCAGTGACCATGTCGCACTCTCTCGGCTTCCGTCTGCACCCAAGGTTCCAGCCTCTTTGTGCTCAGCAGTTCACCCTCCGTATATTCAGCTTCAAAAAGATAAGATTACGAATCCTCGTTGGTCCAAAATAGTCGCCTTCCTTGTCTGTTACTAAGTCTGCCATGATTAGAAAACACACTGGCGTTTGATTCGGGCAGTAGGTACATATCTGTTGCAAGAAGTCAGAGTGCGCTGCTACGTAAACGGAAGTAAATGCGGCAAATAATTAGTTCCAGCTGTGCATAAAATGACCAAAATATAGTAAACATTCAACATAATACATATTGTTATGAATGTGTCTTACTACGTTATATAACGACTTGCAGTGTGTATGAGTCATACCAAAGACTATAAAAATGGGAGCCATTACCTCCCTGCTTGGCACTCAGCATCAAGGGTTGGAATTGGGGGTTAAATCACCAAACTGATTCCCGAGTGCGGCCACCTTTGGTGCTCACTGCTCCCCTCACCTCCCAGGGTGTGGAAGAAGGGGATGGGTCAAAAATGCAGAGGGTAAGATCACCACAACCAGTGTGTGTGTGACTATCAGAGCTACTTTAACTTTATACAAACATTGGTTTATATCATCTTTAAAATCCTAAAAATAAATAAATAATGTCTTGTCCCTCATAATGATTGTGAAGGATTGGCAAAATTCCAAAAAGAGTGCAGTTCCCCTTTAAGTGAATACGTAACTAAATCTCCGATGCTAAACTCATATGTGTTTTGGGAGAAGCCACGGGTGTACGGCCAAAATAGAGTGTACTATTAGTCCGTTTGCATACACGGAAATTACTACTTTTTCGCCTCTTTGCACCGGAAATGGAAGACCAAGCATTAATGGAGGACTGAGCTACACATAGCAAACAATTTTTGATTGATTGATTGAAACTTTTATTAGTAGATTGCACAGTACAGTACATATTCCGTACAATTGACCCCTAAATGGTAACACCCAAATAAGTTTATTTAACTTGTTTAAGTCGGGGTCCTCGTTAATCAATTCATTGGCGGCGGTGTGGCAATATTACAAACTCCAGCAGCTAACAAGTCGCATCGCAACATCTGTTCCGTGGGGTGGCACACTTGTAGGACGTTTAAATACAAGCAATCCAAAGAAGCACTTTAAAGCCTGCCACGCACACAATGAAATTACCGCGGCTAAAGCCAACAAGGCGGGACGAAGTCAACAAAATTTGTCAAGTTCTTCAGGTTTTTTTGCAGCTGTGCCCAAACTTGAAAGGGCCAGTTGGACTCGAGAAGGACACAAAGGGACAACTCAATCCTCTTTCCTTGTGATTTATTGGTTTGATTTGAAGCAATCAAATAAACTGGGTTATCAGCATAAAAGGATGGATGAACAGAATGAATAGTCGAATAGTCGGTAGTTAAATGGTAGAATTGTAGAAGTTGATAAATGGATAGTTTATTAGGTTGATAACCTTGATCCAGGGGTGCCCATTACGTCGATCACGAGCTACCAGTCGACCACGGGGGGTGTGTCAGTCGATCTCCAGCCAGGCTTTTAAAAAAAATAGACCTAAAAATTAGTGATCATCAATCTTCACCAAGACGTCACTTAAATGACATTCACGGTACCGGAGGGTCTTGTGAGATGACGCTGGCTGCTGCAAGATCATTATTATGAAAATATGACCGAGAGGAAGGCGAGAAACACGTTATTTCAACAGACTCTCGCGCCGTACCTTCCGTCAAAACTCTAAAGGCCGACTGCACATTTCCTATCTTCACAATAAAAGCCCTGCTTCATGCTGCCTGCGCTAACTAAATACAGAGTCTCGGAAAACTGGCGTGCACAAGCGATCCCTCAGAAAGCTGACGTGCACATCACTTGTGCACGCCAGCTTTCCGAGACTCTTTTTTTGTTAGCGCAGGCAGCATGAAGCAGGGCTTTTATTGTGAAGATAGGAAACGTGCAGTTGGCCTTTAGAGTTTTGACGGAAGGGACGGCGCGAAAGTCTGTTGAAATAAAAAGTGTTTCTCGCCTTCCTCTCTGTCATTTTTTCATAATAATGAACTGGCAGCAGCCAGCGTCATCTCACAAGACCCTCGGGTGCCGTGAATGTCAATCAAGCAAGCTACGGAATTTTCCGCCAATGTTTTTCTTGTAAAGTGTATGGAAGCTGGATGAGTTAGATGCCAAAAACCAACCACTTTCATGTGGTATTGTACAGAAAGGACAACTTTTTTTCTCCTCCATTTGAAAATGTGGGCGTTATCATCATTACTGTCTGATTCCAATCAATGCAAGTCATCAGAATCAGGTAATACACCAACTTATATTCTTGTCTTTGTGAAAGAAAGACATCTATATGTGTTACACATGCTTGTATTATCATTAAACACATTTAACTTGTTTACAAAAATGTCTATTTCATAAATGAATAAATATAAATGATATATATAAATGAGGTAGATCCCCTCGAGTTGGTCAATTGAAAAGTAGCTCGCCTATAGAAAAAGTGTGGGCACCCCTGCCTTAATCAAACCAAAAACACTGTTTCTTGAACATACAAAACATGGAGTGTTTTATCACTTTTATGCAGATGACTGCCAAATTTATAAGCCGATTTCAAAAGGCCACGGCCCCCTGACACACCTCAACCGTCTATGTGACGTCAAGGCTTGGTTAGCACAGAATTGTTTAATAACAGTTTTTGGCCCGGCCCTCACTGACTTGGGACCATTGCAAAATGATGTGCGTCCCAAAGTCACCAGCCTTGGCGTCACTATAGACAGCGATTTTAAACTAGACAAACAAGTCAATGACGTTTTAAAATCGTGTTTTTATCACCTTCGTCTTTTAGTAAAGGTTAAACCGTTTTTATCTTTTAACCTTTTTGAACAAGTCGTGCATGCTTTTATTTCAAGTCACCTGGACTACTGCAATGCACTTTATGCTGACATTAGCCAAAAAGCTCTCTCCCGGTTGCAGTTAGTCCAGAACACGGCAGCACGACTTTTAACAGGGGCCAGGAAAAGGCAGCATATAACCCCAATTCTTCAGAGTTTGCACTGGCTCCCTGTTCATTTTAGAATTGAATTTAAAACATTGCTGTTTTTAAATCTTTACATGGACTGGCACTTCAGTATATCTCGGACCTCATCCAAATTTACACTCCTGCGCGCGTTCTGAGGTCCGAGAGCCAGTTCCAGCTCGTGGTGCCCAAGACCAGACTTAAGACCAGGGGAGACAGGTCGGCCCTAAGCTCTGGAATACTCTGCTCCTCCATGTTCAAACTGCTTCCACAGTGGAGTGTTTTAAGTCTCGTCTTAAGACCCACTTTTATTCTTTGGCTTTTAACACTACGTGAGTTGTGTGGTCCTCTGTGTTTTTTATACACTTTGATTTCTATTTTACTGTTTTAATTGATTTAACTCTTTAAAATTGTTTTGAATCATATTTATTTTTATATTTTTATATTGGTTTTATATTTATTTATCTGTTGTTTTTATTCAGTCATTGGTGGAGCATAATGTTTTTTAATATTGTTTTTAACATGGCTGTGCAGCATTTTGGAAACCTTGTTTAAATGTGGTATATAAATAAAGTGGATTGGATACATCAAAATATATGCTTTGCTTTGCTTTTCTTTTAAATAAATACAACCAAAATGAATTTCCACTGATAGGGAACAGGTTTGAGAATAAACTTAAACATTTCCAATATTATGATTGAAATTAAATTTGAACAATCCATCCTAATTAGAAGAATAAACTTAAACATCACTGATAACTTTTTAAATTTACTTTCAGTCAACTTAAACAATTTGTAAACATCAGTGAATTTGTCTTTAAACATTTTCCCCAGTGAAATTATTTTCTTTAAACTTTCCCCTCAGTCCAAACAAGCAAACAGGCACTTTTTTCCTTTGGTTTTCTCACTAGTTGTGTCTTCTGAGTCCACACAGGAGCTGTCTTCCTTCCTCTTAGCATCATGTCAAAAAAAAAAAGGGGTGACTGACTGAAGCTCAAACATTTTGAGCCTGTGCTCTGAGCAGGTGAACAGGTGAACTCAATCAAGCCAATCTGTTGGAAGCAGGTGGAGATGTTCAGCCTTCACCTCTCACAGTTGCCCCTTCAGGCCTGGAGTGTGCTCTACAAGTCAGTGGTGTTTGTGCTGCTCTGTACTCTGACTTGACAATATTACCAACCCTGACAAAATGATTCCAGCGGAAAGACGTTCTCACGAGAATCCCAACATGGAGTCGGCATTTGCAGTAAACTAATGGAATTCGTAGTATTGGATGACCAACCAGTGATATGATTAACAATATGAGGACGCTGTATCGATCCGTTGTGGTGAAGAAGGAGCTGAGCCGGAAGGTAAAGCTCTCAATTTACCGGTCGATCTATGTTCCCATCCTCACTTATGGTCATGAGCTTTGGGTTATGACCGAAAGGACAAGATGAGTTTCCTCCGCTGGGTGGGGGGGCTCTCCCTTAGAGATAGGGTGAGAAGCTCTGTCATCCGGGAGGAACTCAAAGTAAAGCCGCTGCTCCTCCACATCGAGGAGCCAGATCAGGTGGTTCGGGCATCTGGTCAGGATGCCACCCGAACGCCTCCCGAGGGAGGTGTTTAGGGCACGTCCGACCGGCAGAAGACCATGGGGAAAATCCAGGACACGTTGGGAAGACTATGTCTCCTGGCTGGCCTAGGAACGCCTTTCTGCTTAGGCTGCTGCCCCCGCGACCCGACCTCGGATAGGCGGAAGAAGATGGATGAATGGATGGATGGACGGATGGATGATCAATCGCGCTCATTTGTGACGAATGGGGACTTTCGCCTCTTGCCTGGTTGTAAATATGTGACCGAAACATGCCTTGTCGACCTGAATTTGACTGTTAACCAACTCATCTCCACAAAATTCCAAGGAAAGGACTCTGTCAGCTTCACAACACGATATTTGGAGCAGTGATGTCACGTCATCATCATAACAGCACACCGGGGGTGAGGTGCTACAGCATTTAATACAGGGGTAGGGAACCTATGGCTTCTGAGCCAGATGTGGCTCTTTTGATGACTGCATTTGGCTCTCAGATAAATCTGAGCAGACATTGCTTAACATGATAAGTAATAAATAATTCCCCTGGAAATCACAGTGTTAAAATAACGTTCAAGATATAAAACATTCTCATGCATTTTTATCCATCCATCTGTTCCCTACCGCACCTGTTCAAGGCTGCAGGTGGCTCAGCCAACCCCAGCTGTCTTTCGGGGTACAGGAGGGTCGCATTAATGGTGAGAAGTATTTGACTTATTATTGGTTAGCTTCAAAATAACAATGTTATTAAAAAGAATAAGAGACTTATTATACTCTAAAAATGTTGGTCTTACTTAAAAATACACGCATTTAGTTGTATGAAGTGTTAAAAAATATTAAGTGGCTCTCACAGAAATACATTTTAAAATATTTGGCTTTCATCATGGCTCTCTCAGCCAAAAAGGTTCCCGACCCCTGATTTAATACATTGGTAAGCTTTTTTCCATTTTAACATAATTTCTTTGTAGGAAATGCCAAAGCATATAAAAAAGGCCCCCCTACATTTTGCAGCCCTTTGAGACACTCGTGACTTAGGGCTGTATAAATAAACTTTAATCGATTGATTTTTTTTGCACATTGCTGGGATCCCTGAGTTATTAATATAGAAATGAAAAACACTAAAAAGACCAATCAAAGTTTACTTATTATAGCCCTTAATCATAAACATCTCAGAGGGCTGCACAACAAAATCCAAAAGATGGCACCGGCTATAATTTTTAGTCAATGATTTACTGAACAAGAGTTTGAAGCTCATTCTTTAATTTATTAATGATAATCCTTAAGGCTTTCCAAATTAAGGATCTAGAAAAAGAGGGGTTGTGTTATGTTCAAAGTCTTAACATTTTTTTTTAGAACAAGGTGGCACCCAAAATGTTTCCCTGGGCGAGTCAGAGCTCTGCTTCCTCTGGCAGGAAAGGGGTCTCAAAGGTTCAGCAAAATAAACAAGAAGCCAGTGGTTTATTATGTTGAATATGAACTATGATTGTTTTTGTCTTCCTAATATATGGGAAAGTAGTAGCTCATTTGTTTAAATCTTTTTTTTTTTTTTTGTACTGTCCAGCTATTCAGGCGAGTCATATTGTTGATGTCGATGCTGTACAGTTTTACTTTAGAAAAGAGAAGTGTGGGATACTTCTCTTGTTGCCTTATTTGTATTTGACTTCATAAATTGATTTATTTAATGTTTGGCACAGCTGGAACAGAGCAGGAGGGGATCGAAAGAAGAAAAAAAAGGGAGACAGGAAGAAATTGCGGGGATAAGACACGGAGACAACAACAAACACAACAACATCAGCAAGCAGGGTACCGGTATGTACGAATATGATAGTAAAAGTGATAGCAAAGAAACAGTTAAGTAAATATTAATAACAAAGAAATGACAACGAACATTATTAAACTGCAAATGGAGCAATACAAATACCAATAGAAATAGTACTATTAATGAATAATAATTACCTCTATTATGAGGTGTGGCGACTTGTCCAGGCTGTACCCCGCCTTCCGCCCCAACGCAGCTGAGATAGGCTCCAGCGACCCCCTGTCACCCCGAAAGGGACAAGCGGTAGGAAATGGAAGGATGGATCAACAATACAATTGTTTCAAATGCAACAATACATCTATGTATTGGAAGAGGAATGTGTACTATGGCTATGAGTTGTTGTTGTTTTTGTTTTTTCCCTTGGCCTCAGTCTGCACCCCCACTCCAGGGCCTAGGCTAAGACCGATTTTTTAATTTTATTTTAGTCTTCTATTTTTTTCTCCCCCCCCCCCCACGTTTACCTGTATGTCATCTTTTTTGTAAGGGGCGCTGGAAGCCGGCAGACCCGTCAGCGATCCTGTTCTGTCTCCCTGTAATGTTTGTCTGATCTTGAATGGGATTGTGCTGAAAATTGTAATCCTCCTGAAGGAACTCTCCTGACAAAATAAATAAAGTATTATCGATCTATCTATCTATCTATCTATGTGATGATAACTTGAATTACAAAAGAGAGCAGATACATGGAGGGGAAGAAAGAGAAGAAAACTACCGTATACTAAGCCTGTAGATTGTTATAGTAACAATAGGTTAAGCTTTGTCAGTGTGCTGTGTTTTACCAAGTTTCCCCCAGGGCAACGTTAGTATATAATTGATGAAACGTGATTATATGCCAATCAACCTATCCCCAGGTGCATGTCTTTGGAAGTGGGAGGAAGCCGGAGTACCCGGAGGGAACCCACGCATTCACGGGAATGTGAGTGTGAATGTTGTCTGTCTATCTGTATTGGCCCTGTGATGAGGTGGCGACTTGTCTAGGGTGTACCCCGCCTTCCGCCCGATTGTAGCTGAGATAGGCGCCAGCGCCCCCCGCGACCCCAAAAGGGAATAAGCGGTAGAAAATGGATGGATGATTATATGCATGAGTGTATGTATGTATATGTACGTGTATATGTACAGCATGTGTATATGTATGTTTGTACTGTGAATGTGCATGTGAGTTTGTATGTATGTACTGTATGTATGTGAGCGTATGTGGGTAAGTACCTATGTGTGCGTGCACATGTATGAATTTGAGTATATATATATATATATATATATATATATATATATATATATATATATATATATATATATATATATATATATATATATACATATACATATTTGTATGTATAAAGACAAGCTACTTACTTCATTTATTGCAAATATCAGCTCATTTGGAATTTGATGCCTGCAATATGTTTCAAAAAAGCTGGCACAGGTGGCAAAAAAGACTGAGAAAATTGAGGAATACTCAAACACTTATTTGGAACATACCACAGGTGAACAGGCTAGATTTGGAACAGGTGGGTGCCATGATTGGGTATAAAAGCAGTTTCCATCAAATGCTCAGTCATTCCCAAACAAGGATGGGGTGAGGGTCACTACTTTGTGAACAAATGTGTGAGGAAATTGTCGGACAGTTTAAGAACAACATTTTTCAACCAGCTATTGCAAGGAATTTAAGGATTTCGCCATCTACGGTCCGTAATATTATCAAAAGGTTAAGAGAATCCGGAAAAATTACTGCACGTAAGCAGCGAGGCCGAAAAAAAACAAACATTGAATGCCTGTGACCTTTGAGCCCTCGGGCGGTACGACATCAAAAAGCGACATCAGTATCTAAAGGATATAGCCACATGGGCTCAGGAACACTTCAGAAAACCACTGTCAGTAACTACAGTTCGTCACTATATCTGTAAGTGCGAGTTAAAAATCTACTATGCAAAGCGAAAGCCATTTATCAACAACACCCATAAACGACATCTATAAGATGGACTGATGCAAAGTGGAAAAGAGTTCTGTGGCCTGACGAGTCCACATTTCTAATTGTTTTTGGATACTGTGGACATTGCGTCCTTTCGGACCACACAGGAAAAGAACCATCTGGATTGTTATAGGCTCAAAGTTCAAAAGCCAGCATCTGTGATGGTATGGGGGTACATTAGTGCCCAAGGCATAGGTAACTTACACATCTGTGAAGGCACCGCTAATGCTGAAAGGTACATACAGGGTTTGGAGCAACAAATGGTTGCCATCCAGGCAACAACTTTTTCATGGACGCCCCTGCTTATCTCAGCAAGACAATGCCAAGCCACATTCTGTACGTTTTACAACAGCGTGGCTTCATCTTAAAAGAGTGTGGGTACTAGACTGGCCTGCCTGTCGTCCAAATGTGTGGCGCAATATGAAACCTAAAATGTCCCAACGGAGACCCCGGACTGTTGAACAACTTAAGCTGTACATCAAGCAAGAATGGGAAAGAATTCCAACTGGAAAGCTTCAAAAATTGGTCTCTTCAGTTCTCACACATTTACTGAGTGTTGTTAAAAGGAAAGGCCATGTAACACAGTGGTAAAAATGCCCCTGTGCCAACTTTTTTTGCAATGTGTTGCTGCCAATAAATTCTAAGTTAATGATTATTTGCACAAAAACATGTTTTTCATTTCGAACATTAAATATTTTGTCTTTGCAGTCCATTCAGTTGAATATAAGTTGAAAACGATTTGCATATCATTATATTCTTTTTTTTATTTACGACTTACACAACGTGCCAACTTCACTGGTTTTGGGTTTTGTACAATGTGCAGTAGCCAAAGTATGGCCCCAGCCACACAGACAGCTCAACCCAAAACAGGGAACAAGGGACCACAGGCCCCACGCAGACAGGACCCCTCAGTGGCAGGCCGTAGACCAGAGGTCACCAACGCCGTGCCCGCAAGGACCAGATTAGTAGCCCGCTGGCCTGTTCTAAATATAGCTCAAATAGTGAGCTGTTTCTATTTTTTTAATTGTATTTATTTACTAGCAAGCTGGTCTCGCTTTGCTCAACATGTTTAATTCTAAGAGAGACAAAACTCAAATAGAATTTGAAAATCCAAGAAAATATTTTAAAGACTTGGTCTTCACTTGTTAAAATAAATTCATTATTTTTTTTACTTTGCTTCATATAACTTTCAGAAAGACAATTTTAGAGAAAAAATACAACCTTAAAAATGTTTTTAGTATTTTTAAACACATATACCTTTTAAATTCCTTCCTCTTCTTTCCTGACAATTTAAATCAATGTTCAAGTATTTTTTTTTTATTGTAAAGAATAATACATACATTTTAATTTAATTTTTCATTTTAGCTTCTGTTTTTTCGACGAAGAATATTTGTGAAATATTTCTTCAAATTTATGATTAAAATTCCCAAAAATTATTCTGGCAAAACTAGAAAATCTTTAGAATCAAATTTAAATCTTCTTTCAAAGTCTTTTGAATTTCTTTTAAAATTTTTGTTCTGGAAAATCTAGAAGAAATAATGATTTGTCTTTGTTAGAAATATTGCTTGATCCAATTTGTTATATATTATAGCAAAGTGCAGATTTTTCATTTTATTTTAATTTTCCTGAAGGAACTCTCCTGAAGGAATCAATAAAATACTATCTATCTATCTATCTAGGTTGGATTTTAACTTATTTAAAACATGTCATCAAAATTCTAAAATTAATCTTAATCAGGAAAAATTACTAATGATGTTCCATAAATTCTTTTTTTAATTTTTTCAAAAAGATCCGAATTAGCTAGTTTTTCTCTTCATTTTTTTCGGTTGAATTTTGAATTTTAAAGGGTCGAAAACGAAGATAAACCATGTTTCAAAATTGAATTTTCTTTTTTTTCGTGTTTTTTCCTATTTCAAACCATTCAATTAAGTGTTTTTTTAATCATTCTTTCTCTACAAAAAAACTTCCGTAAAAGGAAAAAAAATGGACGACGAAATGACAGACAGAAATACCCATTTTTTTATTTTATATACAGTGGGGCAAAAAAGTATTTAGTCAGGCACCGATTGTGTAAGTTCTCCCACTTAAAATGATGACAGTCCTCTGTCATCATTTTAAGTATATACATTTATTTATTAAAAGGTAAATTGAGCAAATTGGCTATTTCTGGCAATTTATTTAAGTATGTACCAAACTGGTAGCCCTTCGCATTAATCGGTACCCAAGAAGTAGCTCTTGGTTTCAAAAAGGTTGGTGACCCCTGCCGTAACCTATGGGGGCAGGACGTTTTTTCTGAGGTGGTACTTGCCGAAAAAAGTTTGAGAACCACTGTTGAACAGTATCTCAGTCTTTGCAACGCTTGCAGAGAAATAAGACCTCACTAACCATGTATGACTGAGCAGAACGGGAGCTTGGGGGAAGACAGGTGTGCAGCAAGCACAGGGAGCGTCTTATTAACGTCTCACTCAAGCTGCAAGAAGAGTGAAGTGGGTGGGGGGTAGACACGTCGAGAAGGATTTTTTTCCTTTCTTTTTTTATATATCACTTCCATCTCCTTGTCAGTGTCGGTGTGAAAGAAGCTGACGACAGATGACCTACATTTGCTTTTCGAGGCGGGCCCCTGCAGAGGAGGCCTGCCCACATGCAGAAAAGAAAGACGTTCAAGTATGGCACAGATGAAAAAAGGGAAGGAAGCTATTTTTAAGTAAAAAGGTAGTAGAGCAAATGAGGCGAGGAGAAAGTTTTGACGGTAATCCTCCACTGGTGTTTATATAACGCACATCTTCTATTCTGCTCCATGCACATCAAAGCTTTGCAAATCTGCATATATGATGCATCCTGGGAACAGCAGGAGATGTGTGCATTTCTGGGAGGGAAATAAGCTTCTTTGGAGTGTATTTTGACTTCTTTAGATGTGTCACCGCTCAAGTCCCCGGTGATGATTGTCCCCAATGCAGATGTGTCATCAAAATAAGCTTTAAAAAAAAAGGCTGAGAAATTAAATAAAAGTGCTTCTCCAGACGTCATGTAAGTGCTGTCACTATCATGCTGTGCTCTAAAGATTTTATGGCTCCTAATGAAGTCATCAGACTGAAAGATGCATGTCTGCTACAATGCTGCCACCTGCAGTTGACAATCTGGAAACTTGTAAGGCTGGTTTTCTACTCAGAGCATACTTGTCCCATCCATCCATCCATCCATTTTCTACCGCTTATTCCCTTTCGGGGTCGCGGGGGGCGCTGGCGCCTATCTCAGCTACAATCGGGCGGAAGGCGGGGTACACCCTGGAAAGGGTCGCCACCTCATCGCAGGGCCAACACAGATAGACAGACAACATTCACACTCACATTCACACACTAGGGCCAATTTAGTGTTGCCAATCAACCTATCCCCAGGTGCATGTCTTTGGAGGTGGGAGGAAGCCGGAGTACCCGGAGGGAACCCACGCATTCACGGGGAGAACATGCAAACTCCACACAGAAAGATCCCGAGCCTGGATTTGAACCCAGGACTGCAGGACCTTCGTATTGTGAGGCAGACGCACTAACCCCTCTGCCACCGTGAAGCATACTTGTGCTGATTCATAATCCAACCATTGACAGTATTGAGGAGCAGACTACAACATGCTTATATACCGTGACTACCAGGGAAATGGTTTTACCTCAAAACATTTAACACAAAAAATAGTAACAGTACAAGAGGAAATGCCATCCATCCATTTTCTTCCGCTTATCCGAGGTCGGGTCACGGGGGCAGCAGCCTAAGCAGGGAAGACCAGACTTTCCTCTCCCCAGCCACTTTGTCTAGCTCTTTCCCGGGGATCCCGAGGCGTTCCCAGGCTAGGCGGGAGACATAGTCTTCCCAACACGTCCCACCGGTTGGACGTGCCCTAAACACCTCCCTAGGGAGGCGTTCGGGTGGCATCCTGACCAGATGCCCGAGCCACCTCATCTGGCTCCTCTCGATGTGGAGGAGCAGCGGCTTTACTTTGAGCTCCTGCCGGATGACAGAGCTTCTCACCCTATCTCTAAGGGAGACAACCGCCACCCGGCATAGGAAACGCATTTCGGCCGCTTGTAGCCGTGATCTCGTCCTTTCGGTCATGACCCAAAGCTCATGACCATAGGTGAGGATGGGAACGTAGGTCGACCGGTAAATTGAGAGCTTTACCTTCCGGCTCAGCTCCTTCCTCACCACAACGGATCGGTAAAACGTACGCATTACTGAAAACGCTGCACCGAGGAAGAGGAAATGTTAGTCATCAAAATTCCAGAAAAGAATGTCACAACAAATACGTATTTCTTAATTGCAATACAAAACTTTTTTTAAAGAACATTTTAGTGATGTTGTCCCCCCTCCTAGTTTTCATGCACAGCCCTAACATTCTCACATAAGAAAAACACATTTTGTTGCAATAATTACATTTGACAATATTGCTGTAGTTGTTTTTTTTCATGTTGAATATAAATAAATTATTGCATGATTGTTTTATTTAATTTAGTGTGGATCTATACGTTATTTTATTTCTTGTATACTAAATGATAGCAGTTAAAATGGTGTTTAATTATGAGCAGAAAACCTATGGAAAATGTGTGTTAAAAGTATGATTTATTTGGGTGAAGGTTACATATACAGTACAGTATATGTAACACAAGACATGGAACATACCAGAACCTTAGTGTTTTTGGTTAGAGTTGATCTCAAACATGCAGAGTTACACCGCCATACATGACATATTACCAATTTCTAATTACATGTCTGAAAAGGGGTACGAAGAAGCAGCGCTGCCTTTTTTCTGATATTTGTAGGTGGTATTACACCTTATTGCTACAGTTACACCGTGACTCAGGACATGTGAGTAAAGCGAACGGTCACGGCCGATAAGGATTGGTGTAAGAAAATCTCCCGTCCAAAGGCAAAACCTAGTAGCTCACTTCTAGCTGATTTTGAGAAAACAAAGGAAAACCAATCTATCTTGATGCTGTCTTACAAAGATCTACAAAGTCATCAAACGTATAGATGTTTTCTTGAGCTTTCATTTTCTTGCCGATTGAGCCATGGATTGAATCTGCTCTCATGAACGTGTGCCCTTTCTCCAGATATTTTATCACAATCTCGGGTGGGCCCCATTCTGCGTTGGCACATTGGCCAAGAGCCGTGTACAGCGTCCAGTTTTTATTTTGACCTCCACGGTTATCTGCCCAAAAGAGTATGGAAGGGGAAGAATCAAGAACAATACATTTATTGAAGGTGCTTGCAACGTCCTGGGCCAATCTTCCAAATATCCCCTCGTGCCATAATATCACATAATCAGGTTGACTGTCGGCCCCCATTCGTGCAAATGTCTCATTAAAGACAATAAGGCCACTGACAAAGAAGCTCCGATTGGTCCCTTGAGATGCTAGGTTTTTCTGTTGTATCTACGCGGTTATGTGGTAGTTGCTAGGTCCTGCCATGCGCGTAACAGCTTACTTACGGAACAAATTACAATATCGCATACGCTAATGTAAAGCATATCACCTAGGAACTCCAAAATTTTTAGCAGCTCAGTTTTGACCAAAATTGAGTTACTGGGTTTTGACGTTGGACGGGAGAAATGTATGTCAGCCAAATAAGGACACAAAGTAACATTGGTTGTTTTTTTTGTCACCAGTGTTTGACGACTTCATCTGGATAGTCATCACCGCCTTTAACATCTGATCTCATTACCTTTTTCCTTATCTTAGGACTGGCACGACAAGCACTTATGACTGAGCAGGATTAATATCTAAGTCAGCACGTGTGAATTATTTCACACCACAAAAGTCTTCCTTCTGTTGTATTTTCCGTTTTCGTGCTTCATCCTGTTGAGCTTCTTTCCGGTCCTCTGCGACCCGAGCTTTATCCTCCCACTGCTGGTCGTGGTCTCGGTTTCAGCCTTTTCGGAAACCTTCACAAGCTCCCCTGGCTTGTAGCTGTGGGGGCTTTCTGAGGCGCAATTCTCTTGAGTGGAGCAGAACCACTTAGCAGAGCTGTAGAGAAGTTCCATGCAGCTGGAGATGGCCGCCAAGACTCCTATGGCAAAGTAGAAGCAAAGGAAAAACGTTTTCTCTGCTGGACTCGAGGTGAAGCAGTCCACGGTGTAGGGACAAGGGAAGCGGCTGCAGGGATACTGGGCGTCCACCTTGAAGCCGTACAGCCACCACTGTCCGACAAGAAAGCCAACTTCTGTGACAATGGGGAAGGCAACGTTAACGATGTACAGCCTCCTAAACTGCCGAGTTTCCTTGTAGTCTGGAAAGGACTTGGAGCCACTTGTCCTCTTGCCGTGATGATGCATGGCATACATGAGAAAGAGCAAAGAAAGCGTGGCAATGAGGACGATGTGAAAGACCCAAAAGCGGTACAGGGAGATGGGAAAGGCCTCATCGTAGCAAACCTGCTTGCATCCCGGCTGCAGGGTGTTACAAGAAAATTCCTCTTGCTCATCCTCAAAGAGGTCGCTGGCCACCGTTCCCAGGATCAAGATCCGAAAGACGAGCACGAGTAGGAGCCAGAATCGACCCAGCATGGGCGAGTGGGCCTGGAGGTGGTCGAAGAGGCTGCCCAGAATGCTCCATTCTCCCATGTCTGCACAGCCATCTAAGGCACAACCTTGCCACCGATTGCGGGGAGAAACTGAAAGGCATCTATCAAGGATGAAAAAAATGCCTTTGTTATTCACTTTACAACGGTTCATACTCCACGGATCTACAAGGAAAAAGGAAACTTGTTATATCAGAAGCACTAAAGGAATAAAACAATAAAAGCATAAAGAGATCGAAACTGTTTATAATCCTAATTATTGGTCAAGTATATTTAACACAATGAATTTGACTTGATCGCCTGTGCTCTTTGTTCAATGTAAGAAACACAGTAAAATGCAACAACTACAAGAGAACACAGCACCGTGGCAGCCATCCGTCATTTAACAGCATCAAATCCAAAATTAGAGTTTTAAATACCTTGTCCTCACCACTTCAAGATGAGAAACCCAATTTCTGGCTGGTGAGGTCTTCCTTTACACGATTAAAGCCTCCACAGTGCGTTCTTCCAACATCTCCAGAGAATGGCGCAGATAGCGTTGAGGTTTACAAAGGCTTTTAGTAATTGAAAGGGCTGACGGTTTCCCATGTTCCTATTTGCTACTTATCTCCCCTCATCAAGCATCATACAGTAGAGATGTTTATAAAGAATTGATGATGAGACATTCCTCAAAGCAGGAAAAGCCTGTTTAAAGGCATGTGCAAACAAAAATTTGGATTTTTCTTAGGTTATATATAAAACATTTGATACAAACGATTTTCTTACTCTATTTAAAGTTTTCATTGAAAGGGAAACAAGCACTTTGAGCAGAATGGCATTAAGCTGTAGCCTCAACTTTTCTTTTTTTCCCCCCCAACATTCTTGCTGGGGCTGTTCTCTAATCACAAGGTCAATGTGAGCTCATACTATTGAATTAGTACAGTCAACAGAGCAATTTTAAATACTGTAATTAAAAAAAAAGTTTCTCTTTTTATTGTGCACAATCTTTCAAATGATAAAATGTTTTAATTGGTAAAATACCAGTGTTTGCTAGTTTTTGAAACCACGTTTGAGTTTGTTACTGTTAAGACTAACCCTAGTCTAACTACAACAGTTCCAGCAGTAGAAGCGCATTCTTAGTTGGATTGTTAACATTTTCATCAAATGACAGTTTAGTACAGTAAGTCAATCATACCGGTTATGTTGTAAAAGATGAGGTGATAAACCAGGATTAGTCACTGGGTCTTCCTCAGGGTTCTGACTGAACAGAAAGTTCAGGGTCTATTATGGAGCCACACCAGGAAGAAGCATTAGAAAAGAGAAAAGGGTCAGCGATTAGTCCTAATGTATCTGTACATCATGATGTGTTCAAGCATTAAAATATTCAACCTATAAACAGAAGAGCAAAGAATAGGAAATCACAAGAACTTTATTTTAGTACAAAAAACACGGACATATTTACAAGATATAATTGGTGTAAAACCAGAAAAAGATTAGAACAGAACAAAACATGTGGTTAAATCTTACCAGTACTTCAAATGTTAACACTAAGAATTGCAGCTGAAATATATATATTTACATACACAACTTTTAAAAAAGTCAACAATTGGCACAGTGGTCTATTCAGAGTCAGAGCTGAAGTAGGTCACAGGCTTTTTGGCTCTGCTGGGCTTGTTAAGTGTGGCCACAGATTTTGGAGCTGTCAATTCCTGGGCCGGAATGTGGAAGCTTTCATCATCATCATTCAACTTCTTTGCTTTCTGCAGGAAAAAGAAAACATTGACATTACAGGGGATGTCTGTGAGGACTCATGAAGAAAAATACAAAATGAAATCAACTGAAAAACCAAGGAGGCCCTCCGTTAATAAAATAAACAAACCTTTGCCCCTGCAGTTGATTTAGCCTTGAGGCGGGACATGAGGTCATCTGAGTCACTGTCAGAGTCGTCACTTAGGACCTGTTTCCGTTTAGGGGCGGGCTTTGGAGGTTTGACTTCGGCCTCTGAGTCACTGGAGCCAAACGAAGGGATTATCTTGGACACAGCGGTGGAAGATGCTTTGGATTTGGTCAGAGCATCCAGGATGGACGGCTGCTTCACATCTAAAACAACAATTAAAGTGCAAGATGAATGCAGTGACCTTTTTTGTTTTTTTGTTTGTTATCTTAAACAGTCTTATCACCTGCAGTCTTCTTGGAGGTGGTTGCTTTCTTAGGGGCAGCAGCTTTCTTGGGTGCAGCCGGTTTGGCCTTACGTTGAACTGGAGCCTTTGGTGCCGCCTCCTGCTCTTCTGACTGAGCTGTCAAAATTCATCAAGAAAAATTCATTTCACACCCCCATTTGTCAAGCTTGTTGCATACAAGAACCATCAAAAATACTCACAGCTTGATTTGCTTCCAAGTTGTTTCTTAGCGGTTGATTTTGCCTTTGTCGGTTTTCTACTGTGTGAGGATGGAAAAAAATGTTGGCTTAGGACACCAACAGGCAGCAGACCTTTTTTTATGTTGTACACTCACGCTGGCTGTGGGGCTTTTAGAGGAGGTGCTGGAGAGTCCATGTTACCATCCGACACGATGCTGCTGTCTGGGGAAAAGATGGAGTCGTCTTCGCTGACGACTGCTTTCTGTTTTGGAGCGTCATTCTTGGCCCTGTCATCAAACTCATCCTCACTATCATCTGACACGGTGTACTTGGTGGCCCCTGGAGAAACCATTAAAGACAGGGTGTTGAAGTCTTCACTTGTGTTGTGATAGTCCACTAGCATTTACCTTTAGTTTTGCGTTGGGCCCTTTCTCTGGGGGCAACGACCTCGACTGACTCCACGTCGCTGTAAGTGCTGCACTCCTCTTCGGACTCAAGACTTTTCTTGTCTTTGGCTGCTGGCTTAAACTGAAGGGTGGTCTGTTTGCCAATATTTGATGCTGTAACATTATAACAAAAGCTAACTTGTTAACTAACCTGCAATTAGGGATGGAAAAACATGAAAATGTTATCACGGTTCTTGTGACCAAATTGATCACAGTATTGTTGATTGCACCTAGGGCCGGGCGATATGGCAAACAAAATAATCACAATTATCTTTTTCATATTATCTGATCTTGATTAATGTAACTTTTTTTCTTTCTTTTTTTATTATTAAAAGGAGATTGATTGTCTTGTGCAGGATTATAGCGTGTAATGCTGCATCTCTAATATTTACTATCGCAGTGTCTTTTAACAGACATTTCCGCTTTGTTTGCTCACAATCCGATTCACAGTCAATTCTTGCAATATATTATTTGAAAGAGAAATTACAATAAAACTTTTCTACACAACATAGTTCCAAAAGTTCCTCTTGATGTGTACAAGCAGCAAGTTAGCTCAGAGATGGTCTAAAAATGATTTTTAAAACATATATTCTTTTAAAAAATGTATTCTTTTAAATAATGCATCGGTTAATGAGAATAAGCAAGAATCACAATTCGGATGTGAATTCAAGCGGTCACTGTCAGTCACTAACCTTTTTGGGATGTTTTGCTTTTTTTGCTCATTCGGGCCGCCAAGCAAACATTTTCCACTGGCTCTGCGCCCTCCCCATCTTCTCCAAACTCCATCTTCATGACCAAATCTTCAGTCTATAAATGCACAATTGGCAAAAAATAATGTCAATGTGACATAATGGTGCACAATCGCACCAATTTTTCATTGAAACAATCACTAGACCAGACCTTGACTTTTCTGCCTTTCTTGCGCTCTCCTTTCAGAAGGTCGGCCTTCTTATTAGCATCTGCTTTCATGGCACTGGTGATGCATGGGATGACACGGCGACCCTGAGGCGTGGGCATAGTCTCCTGTTTTACCTTAACCTTCTTTCCTTTCACTGAGGTCTTCATGGCAGGCAACTGGTGTTCCTCCTTCTCTTTGGCCTCAACGCGCTGAGCAAAAAAAGAAGCAGGGGTTAAGTCAAATGAAAAGGTCTAGTTTTTACAAGGGCTTAATTATCTGATGTCATGTGGTTACCTCCAGTTCTTCAGAGAAAACTGTAAGGTCTTCCTTCCACAAGTCAGACGGACTCTTCTTTTTTAGAGTATTCAGCTCTGTAACCTACAAATCAACGATAGAGAAGGAAACGTTAAAAAACAAGCAACTAAATATGGCAAAAAAGTGCATCACACCTTGGCATCTCTCTGCTTGCACAGCTCTTCCTTCTTCTCCTTGGTCAAAAACCACATGGGCATGCTCAGCAGATAGTTGTAGTCCGGGCCACTGGTATCATCCTCTTCAGCTTCTCCCTGCTCCTCTTCTTCCACCTCATTCTAACGATCAAACATCAGGGTGAGGGTATACTTTATGCTTAAAGCATTACACATAAACATTATAATTAGAGCAAGAGGAAGCAGACTGTATAAATTAAACTGAAAAGACTATCAAGTTACCTTCTCTTGAGACTGCTTCCAGGCTTTGACTGGGTCAGAGTCATAGCCCATCTCCTGCAGCATGCGAATCAGTTCCTTCTTTGCTTTGTTCTCTATACGCAAGACCCAAAATAGTTAGAATTTAAGTCAAAGTGGCACGTAACACCCTGTAACAAGAAACTAACTCACCTATCACTAAGATGCCCTGGATTTTCTCCAGGATAAAGCGAGCCTGGTTGGTGAGCTTGGCGGACTCTGCCCCCAGCATGCCCACCAGCCAGTCTTTTCTCAGATTGTAGTATTTCATCCTCAACTCAAAGAAGTCTTTGAGAATGTCCTGCACAGATTCATACTTCCTCAGGCTGCCCACGTGGTCAAAGAGAACCTGAAATGAAGAGAATTAATGGTTACTGATATCATGAAGATGCTCTTGCTGGCCCATGATAAGAAATGTACCATGGAATTGCAGGTGAGAGGATTCTGCAGCTTGAAGACTTTATGGAGGCTAGCGGCCTCCACCTCCCGTAGCTTCTCCTCTGTCATCTTGATTACAAATCGCACAGTGGTGTCTGTGTGGTACTCCTTGTAGTCTGTGATCAGCGCAGGGACCTTGTCTGTGCCATTCAGCATTGGCTCCAGAACGTTCTCCTTGTAAGACTGGATCAGAGACAAATCGAGTGAAGACGTTCAATGTGAATAAAAAGTTGGTTGCTGCAGACAGAACATTAGGTACATTTGCAAACTGTATAATGGTAAAAATAGAACAGAACTACACTACATCATTATAAAACAATTTATATACCCATTTCTAATCTTGTAAGTACCTTAATGGTGTAGTAAGTGAACGTATGATCCTCATGTTTAAAATAGCAACTAACCTGCGTCCAAGTTTTTACAGGCAATTCAGAGATCTCAATGGTGGTGGAATCAATGACGGCCACCTCTCCGCTGATAATGTACTGGTTCTCTGTTAGCTGATTAATTGTGCCTTTGTAGCCTCTGTAATTAGGGAGCTTAGAGAAGGGGAAAAAAGTATCCTCATTATCCTTTGAACGTTCAAAAGGGCCACAACCAAGAGTGACTTATTCACCATGGGAAGCGGCTCCTCTCCATCGAGCATCCGCAGAATGTTGGAGACGATCTCTCGGATGTTGAAGTTGGGAATTTTGCTAGCCCAGCCTGTGCCGATACCCTCTGTGCCGTTTATTAATACAATAGGGATGATGGGAATGTACCACTCAGGTTCGACACGCTGGTTGTCATCGTAGTTGTACTTAAGCAAGTTGTCATCCGTCGCCGGGAAAACAAGACGGGCCAAAGTGCTAAAAGGGATGAAGCATAAATAAACAATTATAAAACGCCCTAGACATAATTTCAAAACTTGCAGAACATGCACAAATTTTTGTCATTACTACATTTGCATACTAAAACGTAAACCTCACTTTTTTGGAGGAAATTTGCCGATCATTCACAATCCTTTGTAAGATAAGCACACATTTTTCTTTTCTTTTTTTTGCACTCTAACCAGTAAATAAATTCAAGCAAAAGTCAGCAAACAATGGAGTCAAAGGGAGTCTCTCTATTACGCCCATAAAAAAAAACTCCCAAACACCTAAATTAAGGTTTTATATTAAATGTAGTAACATGCACATTCATAATAACATATACATTTATGCAATTTGCTCATTTTAGGCATACGACGGAGCATTAATTTCACAAACAAATGCCAATGTTTGCGTTTTCCTTAAACACTTAATACTACTCACGGCACACTTCATGAGAGACAACGTACGTAAACACTGTACAATGTCTGCTTTGATGACGACTGACGGAATGTTCCTATTTTCCCGTTTAGATAAAGAATTAATCATAGTTCTAGGGAAGGGTAAAACGGAAAGCAGGAAAGAAAATGTGGGTGCAAAAGAGCGTCTTTTTTTTTTTGCAATCAACAGGTCTAAGTTGGCTGTCAAAGTTGACCAATTTCTCGGTTTATAGCCACATCCTTCTACTGGCCAGGTGAGAGGCATGATTTATAGCCTAGAATTAACTTTCACCTGCTCAGAGGCGATATAGCAGCTCACCAGCTGATCAATATAGCAGCATAAGCTAGTAAGCTTTTGGTGTTCAATGTGCCGCTAAAACTAGGTCCTTAACATTAGCACTTATAATAAAAATAACATTCAGGCTACAACATGTAAGTGGGGTATTGTAGGCACTTTTTTGATGTTTTTAGTGAGTTTGTTAGGCAGAATAGGTGCAATGACGTCAAGGCTCTTATAACCTCTATTGTTTTTGATTTACGAGTTAGAATGCATAAGAATGATAAGCAACATTACAAAAAAGTGCAGTTCCCCTCTAAGATATTTTTTTAAACACAAAAAAATGAAATGAGAGTGCTGACCTGAGCATGGTGAAGATGTAACGTGGGCTGGCAGAGTCCTTGCCACCATGCAGCCTTGTTCCAAACTGACCAAGAGGCTGCAACAGGTTCAAGTTGTTGCTACCCACATAGTTCTGGGCCAACCCAACAATGGTCATCATCAAAGAGATCTGAAAAATCAGGTCGTCAGTTAAACCTGTCCCATTTAAATAAAAATGACTGTAACTGCCACACTACACCTGGGCGATATGGCCTAAATAAAAAAATCTGATTTTTTCACAAAAAAATTCAAAGTACGATTTTTTTACCCTACAAAAAACAAATAAATGATAAATGGGTTGTACTTGTATAGCGCTTTTCTACCTTCAAGGTACTCAAAGCGCTTTGACACTACTTCCACATTTACCCATTCACACACACATTCAAACACTGATGGCGGGAGCTGCCATGCAAGGCGCTAACCAGGACCCATCAGGAGCAAGGGTGAAGTGTCTTGCCCAAGGACACAACAAGGTTGGTACTAGGTGGGGATTTGAACCAGGGACCCTTGGGTTGCGCACGGCCACTCTCCCACTGTGCAACGCCGCAATTAATCCAAATGACAGAGATATTTCAAAATACATGTTTTTTATATTTAACCAAAAACAAATAGTTTGTAATGATACTGCATCTTACTCTTGGAAAAATTATAATTTGTACAATGTTCTTTTTAGACCCGATACAAATTTCACTTTTTATGGAATCATTGTCAAACTGGAAAGTGCTCCCCCGGTTGATTCCCTTGTCCTACTGGGGGACTTCAACGCTCATGTTGGCAACGACAGTGAAACCTGGAGTGGCGTGATTGGGAAGAACGGCTGCCCGGATCTGAACCCAAGTGGTGTTTTGTTATTGGACTTCTGTGCTCGTCACAGATTTTCCATAACAAACACCATGTTCAAACATAAGGGTGTCCATATGTGCACTTGGCACCAAGACACCCTAGGCCGCAGTTCCATGATCGAATTTGTAGTTGTGTCATCGGATTTGCGGCCTCGTGTTTTTGACACTCGGGTGAAGAGAGGGGCAGAGCTTTCTACCGATCACCACCTGGTGGTGAGTTGGCTGCGATGGTGGGGGAGGATGCTGGACAGACCTGGCAGGCCCAAACGCATTGTGAGGGTCTGCTGGGAACGTCTGGCAGAGTCTCCTGTCAGAGTGAGTTTCAATTCCCACCTCTGGAAGAACTTTGAACATGTCACTAGGGAGGCACTGGACTTGAGTCCAAGTGGACCATGTTCCGCACCTCTATTGTCGAGGCGGCTGACTGGAGCTGTGGCTGCAAGGTAGTTGGTGCCTGTCGTGGCGGTAATCCTATAACCCGTTGGTGGACACCAGCGGTAAGGGATGCCGTCAAGCTGAAGAAGGAGTCCTATTGGGTTCTTTTGGCTAATAGGACACCGGAGGCAGTGGACAGTTACAGACAGGCCAAGCGGTGTGCAGCTTCAGCGGTTGCGGAGGCAAAAACTCGGACATGGGAGGAGTTCGGGGAAGCCATGGAAAACGACTTCCGGACGGCTTCGAAGCGATTCTGGACCACCATCCGCCACCCCAGGAAGGGGAAGCAGTGCACTGTCAACACCGTATATAGTGTGGATGGTGCTGTGCTGACCTCGACTGCGGATGTTGTGGATCGGTGAAAGAAATACTTCGAAGACCTCCTCAATCCCACCAACACGTCTTCCTATGAGGAAGCAGTGCATGGGGAATCTCAAGGTTCAACTTTATTGTCCCCATGGGGAAATTTGTCTTGGGCACAGTGCATCATTGCTTTCTTAACATACACTAAAACAACAGAACAAAAACACAAGCACAGACACAACCACAACCACACAACTAACATTTAAACATCAGAACATGGAGCTTGATAGACATAGGTGGCACTTTGATGTAGGCATCAAATCTACAGTATGGAGATAAAGATAAAGTACCAGTGTGCATTGCACTACAGCTCATGGATAAAGTGCTGTGTGCTAAAATGCTTAGTTCTAAAGTGCTAGGTGCTAAGAAAGTGCTAACCTATGTATTAACATTCTATTGCACATTGTTGTTCAGGTTAATGGAGGCTGGGACAAATGATAATTTAAGGCAGTTAGATTTGCATAGTCGGACCCGGAGTCTTCTCCCTGATGGCAGGGTTCCATATTCAGGGAAGAGTGGGTATTGTGAATTGGAAATAATTTTCTTAGCTTTTTTCCTAACTGCCTGCTCATAGATGCTCTGTATATGTTCATATTCTTTCCTCCCTACAATTTTCATCTATGGTGGGCTCTCCTATTTCTGGGGCTGAGGTTGCTTAGGTAGTTAAAAAGCTCCTCGGTGGCAAGGCCCCAGGGGTGGATGACATCCGCCCGGAGTTCCTTAAGGCTCTGGATGCTGTGGGGCTGTCTTGGTTGACAAGACTTTGCAGCATCGCGTGGACATCGGGGGCGGTACCTCTGGATTGGCAGACCGGGGTGGTGGTCCCTCTCTTCAAGAAGGGGGACCGGAGGGTGTGTTCCAACTATCGTGGGATCACACTCTTCAGCCTTCCCGGTAAGGTTTATTCAGGTGTACTGGAGAGGAGGCTACACCGGATAGTCGAACCTCGGATTCAGGAGGAACAGTGTGGTTTTCGTCCTGGCCGTGGAACTGTGGACCAGCTCTATACTCTCGGCAGGGTTCTTGAGGGTGCATGTGCTTTGTGGACTTGGAGAAGGCATTCGACCGTGTCCCTCGGGAAGTCCTGTGGGGAGTGCTCAGAGAGTATGGGGTATCGGACTGTCTGATTGTGGCGGTTCGCTCCTTGTACAGTCAGTGTCAGAGCTTGGTCCGCATTGCCGGCAGTAAGTCGGACTTGTTTCCAGTGAGGGTTGGAGTCCGCCAAGGCTGTTCTTTGTCACTGATTCTGTTCATTACTTTTATGGACAGAATTTCTAGGCGCAGTCAAGGGGTTGAGGGGTTCCGGTTTGGTGGCCGCGGGATTAGGTCTCTGCTTTTTGCAGACGATGTGGTCTTGATGGCTTCATCTAGCCGGGATCTTCAGCTCTCACTGGATCTGTTCGCAGCAGAGTGTGAAGCGACCGGAATGAGAATCAGCCCGGAAAAGGGTGGAGTGCCATCTCCGGGTTGGGGAGGAGACCCTTCCCCAAGTGGAGGAGTTCAAGTACGTAGGAGTCTTGTTCACGAGCGGGGTAAGAGTGGATCATGAGATCGATAGGCAGATCGGTGCGGCGACTTCAGTAATGCGGCCGTTGTGGTGAAGAAGGAGCTGAGACGGAAGGCAAAGCTCTCAATTTACCGGTCGATCTACGTTCCTACCCTCACCTATGGTCATGAGCTTTGGGTCATGACTGAAAGGACAAGATCATGGGTACAAGCGGCCAAAATTAGTTTCCTCTGCCGGGGCTCTCCCTTAGAGACAGGGTGAGAAGCTCTGCTATCCAAGAGGAGCTCCTCCATATCGAGAGGAGCCAGATGAGGTGGCCTGGGCATCTTGTCAGGATGCCACCCGAACGCCTCCCTAGGGAGGTGTTTAGGGCACGTCCGACTGGTAGGAGGCCACGGGGAAGACCCCGGACACGTGGAGAAGACTATGTCTCCCGGCTGGCCTGGGAACGCCTTGGGATCCCCCAGGAAGACCTGGACGAAGTGGCTGGGGAGAGGGAAGTCTGGGCTTCCCTGCTTAGGCTGTTGCCCCCGCGACCCGGCCTCGGATAAGCGGAAGATGATGGATGGATGGGCGGGTAGTCACTTGTTCCACGCCTGTTGTCGCAAAACCAAAGTACTGACAACACTTCTTTTCTTAGGGAACAAACGTCTCACTCTAGACAGCGTTAGCCATGTTTTGCTATGTGTTCGACTAAATAAGTAATGGAACGGAGCAAGCTTCAGAAGCTCCTGTTTGGCAAGAGGAGAAGAATTTTCTTTTTTTTCTTTTAAATCGTCTGCCACAAATAAATTTGACTATATCGATAAATCGCCACAGTAAATATTTTGACAGGACACATTTATAACAAATCTATCGACGGTGCACTTGGTTTCTTATGATTTTAACATTACATATTTAGACATTTGGCATATGTTTGTGGCTCAATATACCGGTATACATTTCTGGAATACATACTATTTTTAAAATGTGTAAAACCAATGTGAGTAAACCAATTTCCAACCTCTCCATGATGATATGCTGACATTTCTGCCACAGAACCAGCCAACTGGGCCACCTTCACTTCCCGCTTGTCATTTCTCTTGAAGCAGCTGTACAGTACCTTCCTCTGGCCTGGCTTGAGCCCTGACGTAGTCCAAAAAGACACACACAAAAGGAATGTTTTTAAACTATCAGACGCTTTCAGGTGACTGAGGTTTGTGGTAGCGTACCATCCACCATGCAGGGAATGGATCTCTCATTGTCAGAGTTGGAGAAAAGCACCAACTCCTTGTTGACAAAGTCGTTGTAGGAGAGATGCTTGGTGGATTGACCATAGAGATAGTCCTAAACAAGGGAAACTTGACAATTGAAGAGTTGGCTTGTAGAGCATCTGAAAATAATTATTAAAAGGCAGTTTACCTCAGGCAGGTTGTGCTCCTTTCGCTGACGTCTGTTGGTCATGAAATTGGAGAGCCACTCTTTGCGCTCCTCTATTTTTTTCTTGCTAAAGGCCTAACCAAGAGAGGGGTGTCCATATGAAACTTTAAGCTTACTCTTTTATTTTGTAAATGCAAACGTTTGAGCACTAATGGTGCAATCATACCTAGCAAGGGTAAGAAAATAAAGTGTGACTTACAAGGGTGATAGCTTCATCGTCTTCAGGCCCGGAGTACTTGAATGAAATACGGTGTCTCGGCATGTCAGAGAAATACTCCTTGGCTTCCTGAGCGGTGCTGGTTCCCAAACCTGAGTGGAAAGAGGAAAAGAAAACACCCAGTAAGAAAGTGCAACAGAAAATAAAACACTAACCATGACATCTGTCAGGTATTGAGGGGATGCTTACTTGGTTGTGTTTACTACCACACATAACAAACCTTTGTAGTATTTGACTCTCCAAGATTTGTAGTTGGACTGGCTCTCTTTCCATTCGGTGAACTCAGGAATACTGTAGAATGACAGCTGGGATTTCTTGAAAGATGCCTAAACACAGATGTTGAAAAAAACTTTTATGTTAAAAAGATTGGTGGGTTTCCAAGATTTACACACCAGATGGCAGTGTTGTTGCAACTATGCGGGATGAGGGACACACCTTGGTTCCAAGTGTATGTTCCTTCCAAATTAAACCTGAGGCAGAAAGTGATCTTCATACCTTGATGATGGGGGTGATGAATTCTTCCAGGAAGTTGTGCTTCAGCAATGAGGGCCAGTTGTGGTGGATGAAGTTGATCAGCAAGCCTTTAATGTGAGAGCCATCTTGATCCTGCGACACAAATAAGAAATCAAGATTAGTGTTGTTTTTATGCATGCTTTGATGAGGGCTAAGGCTAAACACAAACCTGATCTGTCATGATCATGATCTTGCCATAGCGCAGTGACTTAAGGGACTCTGGGTCACTGTAGTTCTTTTTGTACTGGAGACCAAGGATCTTGATGACGTTGTTGATCTCTGCATTCTCCATAATCTGTGAAGGACGATATGCAATGAATGACCAAGTCACGGACACTAAGCCCAGAAAATGAAGATGTGCTAAGGGCAGCAACTGCCATTAAGTCACAAATGAAGTTTGACCTGCTTATGTGAGGCCTCCCGAACGTTGAGCATTTTTCCTCTAAGAGGAAAGACTCCATAGCGGTCCCTGCCCACCACACCCAGCCCAGACACAGCAAGTGTCTTTGCCGAGTCTCCCTCTGTAAGGATCAGCGTGCAGCCCATGGAGTTCTTGCCACCTGTCAGATGGCAGAGGTGTTGCATGATTTTAGCTCATCAGTCTGTCTACACGGCAAGAAAATGCATACCTGCATCGTTGGCATCATCCAGCTTGGGTACCCCTTTGATTTTTGTGTATTTGACTGCCGAGCACTTCTTGTTGAGCTGCAACTGAGCTTTGAACTTCACCCAGTTCATAATATTTTCCACAATTCCGCATGTGGTGATCTGTTATGGAGAACACAGAACAAAGATGAGTTGGAGCACCAAAGAAAATAGAGCAATGCTGCAGATTCACAGCAAGCACCTGTTTAATGAACTTGTCACTGAGAGGGCAGGTGGAGCCAAAGCTCTTCTGCTGCAGAGTCATGTTCTCTTTGGTCTGGGAGTCAAACGTGGGGTTCTCAATCAGACAGTTGACAAACAGCCACATGTGGGTTTTCACCTGAATGAGGGATGGAGGAGAGTCTTGAGATTTGTTCACATAAAATGTAATCACTTTGGAATGTGGATGTGTGTTTGTGTGACAGACCTGGAAGGGTTTAACAGCTACGCCAGCCTTATTCTTCTTCTTCACAATATCAATTAGCTTGCTAACCACCTGTTCACCCACATAATCAACGTGCCTTCCACCCTAAAGCCCAGAGGAAACATTAGTGCTGCTTTGTGACTCAATCGAAACTTACAAAACAGTGACAAATATGTACACAAATGGATTCAGAGGTTATCTAATCCAGTGTAGTAACATTACCTTGGTTGTGGCAATGCTGTTGACAAAGCTGACTTGCTGGAATCCCTTCTCGCTCACAGTGAGACAGACTTCCCAGCGGTCATTGATAACCTCGTGAACCACCACAAGCTCATGGTCTGTCTCGGTGACTTTGTCCTTCAGATACAAGTCCACATAGCCGCGGAAATTTGTGACCTAGGGTGCAAGGTGAAAAAATAAGATTTGATGAGAAGATTAAGTGTAAAACAAATCTCTTTCTTATAGCGTGACAGCCGAACAATAGATACATAAATAAGAGACATCAAGTTAGCGTACAGGCAGTCTCTTGCTGTTGAAGAACACACGGACACCCTTGCTGCATCCAGCAATGTCATAGGCCCTCCTGGTCATCAGGGCCACTGTGTCTTTGTCCAGGACACTCATCTTAAACTTTGTCAGATCTGGCTTAAAGGTGATGCAGGTGTACTCATCTCCGTCAAATGGTTTGATGGTAGCATCCCCTGTCCTGCCCATGTTGTCATACCAGGTCTACGAAAAAACATGTACATACTGTTAGGATAATTTCTCATCACAGACACATTGAGACTAAACTACTAAGATCCAAATAAGTACAAAGTAAAACAATTCCACGTACTATTTAGTGGGCATGTTGCAGGTGCTCTACTAAGACTGTGCGCAATTGATAAGTGCATAAGTGGTGCTGCCCACCCTATTTAAATTAGTTTTTGTGTGCAGTTAAGGCTGTCCCTTTGGTCACTGATCATTGTCCTCCACATTGGTCCGCAATACCTTTTACCACGCTAAAAGGTGCACTCTGGGTGAACCCGGCACTACCTGCAATGGTGGGCTGGAAAGATCCATAAACAAAAAAATTTAGTTTTACAAAAAATACTTTCTTATATGAGTTATAGTGACTCATTGTGGGGTCTGCTGGCTGGAAATCACCTCTCAAAGAGGAACTATTTTGCTCAACCAACTTTTCTTACCTTTTGGTACCCGTTTGTATGTATTTGGGATCTGCATAAGCCCCATATATTTGAAATCAAATCATTGAGATACTTACAAAACAACCTCGTCTCCCTTCATACTATGTCAAGTAAGTTTTCGTAAATTCTATTTATAACCTTACGGTTGTGCACGAGGATGAATGGAGCTAGGGCTGGGCGATATGGCCTTTTTTTAATATCTCGATATTTTTAGGCCATGTCACGATACACGATATCATGACATCGTGATATGTCTTGATATTTTGCCTTAGCCTTGAATGAACACTTGATACATATAATCACACCAGTATGATGATTAAATGTGTCAACATTAAAACATTCTTGTTCATACTGCATGAATATATGCCCATTTTTTGAACTTTCATGCAGAGAGGGAAATCTCAACTAAGTCAATTTACCAAAACTGTATTTATTAAACAGTTATTAAGCAGTGGCACAAACATTGATGTCATTTCAAAACAGAAAGTGCAAGGTGTCAGGGACATTTTAAAACAAGCAATAAGTGCACTTTGGTGAATGATGTCACCAAGATGACATATCAAAACACTAAATCAAAATATACTTTTTGTACAGAACGCCACTACAATAGTTAAAAACAAATCGCACGTGCACTTTTGTGCATGATGTCACACAAGATAAAAATTAGCTGCATGATAGGTTCCTGCGGGCGTTATCTCCTTCTGTTGTTGACTTTTTTTTCATACGTTGCTTGGGCATTTTGTGGGTGTGGAACCGGCTGGAGATGTTGACATGCAGAGTTTCAAGCACTCATTCTCTAGCGGGTGACTTTTCAAAGGATGCTACATAAGCAGTGCTGCTACCTTTGGTAGCAACGCTTTTGCTACATAAATGTTGAACATATTCCCGCTTGAAGCCAAACCACCATTGGACGATGGATCCCGTGCTGCTTTTCTTGGGAATTAATTTTTCCTCCGTTTGTTACCAGATTCGCATGTTCTCTCTCCAATAATTACCCACCGCACCTCACCGTTAGCATCACAGCTAACGTTACCATGTCGCTACCTCTCTGCTCCGTGGGAGAGTGTGACGTTGCACACATGACGTATGTAAGAAGGTGCGCTTGGTTTATGTCTCTGTGAGAAGGAGAGACAAGAAAGAGTGGGAAACGCATGCAGTGTAATGCCCGCAGCTAAAAGCAATTGCATGAGGATGTATACTCGAATATCACGATGTAGTCATTTTCTATATCGCACAGAGACAAACCGGCGATATATCGAGTATATCCATATACCGCCCAGCCCTAGATGGAGAGTCTACTCACTCACTGCGTTGAAGGCCGCTGGCTATTCAGTTTGAAACTACTCTTCAGACACCCTGCCGCTATACTAGGTTAGTCTGCACAAACTATGGGGAGAGTCACTTTCAAGCCATGGAGTAGCTAATTTGACACAGAGCGAGCAGCAGAGGAGCTATCTCTAGCTACTGTGCTAAGTCACTAACAAAACTAGAGTAGTGATAAAGTCGCTACAGAGATTTAAGTTCAAGCAAATTGGTGCGTATAAGTAAAGCTTTAGTCACTCACCAATAGCCACATGCAGTTGGTGACCAGAGGTGGGTAGTAAAGCGCTACATTTACTCCGTTACATTTACTTGAGTAACTTTTGGGATAAATTGTACTTTTACGAGTAGTTTTTATGGAACATACTTTTACTTGAGTATATTTATAGAGAAGAAACGCTACTTTTACTCCATTCCATTTATCTACATTCAGCTCACTACCTGCTACTTTTTTTTATCGATCTATTAATGTTTGTTTTGGTTAATGACAGAGCTTCAAAGTAGAATCTATGCATGCCTGCGTTTCACCAATCACATGCAGTCACTGGTGACGTTGGACCAATCAAACAGAGCCAGGCGGTCACATGACCCGACTTAAATAAGTTGAAAAACTTATTGGGGTGTTACCATTTAGTGGTCAATTGTACGGATTATGTACTGTACTGTGCAATCTACGAATACAAGTTTCAATCAATCAATCACAAGTGTAAAGGAAAAAAGACACTTTTTATTTCAACCAGACTTCCCGTCAAAAGCCTAAAGACTAATCGCACAGTTCCTGTCTTCACAATAAAAGTGCCGCTCCATCGCGCCTGCGCTAACTAAATAAGAGTCTCCGAAAGCCAGCGCAAATAAGCTAGCAAGCCACGGAGTTTGCCGCCAATGTATTTCTTGTAAAGTGTATAAAAACGAATATGGAAGCTGGACAGATAAGATGCCAAAAACCAACGACTTTCATGTAGTATTGGACAGAAAAGAGGAACTTTTTTTCTCCTCCATTTGAAAACGTGGACGTCTGAATCCAATCATTGCAAGTCATCAGAATCAGGTAATACACCAACTTATATTCTTGTCTTCATGAAAGATAGGAATCTATATGTTAAACATGCATGTATATTCATTAAAACACCTTCAACATGTGAACAAAAACGGCAAAATAAATAAATATAAATTATATACTGTATATATAAATGTATGTATATATATATGTATATATATATCTATATATACATACATATATATATACATACATACATACATATATATACATACATACATACATACACACACACATACATATATATATATATATATGCATCTCTGCCTAAGCACAGTACAACAACGGCTCTAGTCAGGGCAATGCACACCTGGCTTACCGAAACCGACTCCAAACCAACGATGGTGAGAGTACTGTTGGCAGATATGTCAAAAGCTTTTGATGTAATTGACCATGGCATCTTGATGCAAAACATATTGGACTTAGGACTGTGCCCATATCTGACAGCCTGGCTCCATAGTTACATCTCAGGAAGGATACAGAGAGTGGTGGCAAATGGAGTTCATAGCCCCTGGATTGAAGTTACATCTGGGGTACCACAAGGGGGTGTTGTCTCCCCATATGTCTTCCTCCTTTACATGGCTACCAGGAATGCTGTGTTTGAGGACCCCCTTGATGTGGGGTATGCAGACGACATCGGGCTATCGAGAGCGATCCCTATATCCAGCATCATGTCAGACACAACCATGTGCCAGGAGGCACAAAGGCTGGACGAATGGGCAGCAAATAAAAAAATTATACTTAACGGGAAGAAGTCAGTAGAACTCCGAATATGTTTTGCCCGTAATCCACCACAACCTCCTGCACTGATGTTGGGGGGACAGGAGGTCCCTGTCGTGGAAACAACAAAGTACCTGGGTTACCACCTCGACCAAAACCTCACTGGAGATGTGCACATCGAGAAGGCAATAAAAACCGCCTCCAAGCGACTGCACTACCTCACAGTCATGGCGAGACATGGACTACCTGCCGACGACCTTGTTACCATCTACACCACTCTCATCAGGCCGTGTCTGGAATATAGCTCAGTGCTCTTAGTGGGCTGCTCCAAAAAACAACAGGCAGAGCTAGAGCGAGTCCAGAAACGTGCCTGTAAAATCATTACAAGGAGAGCCGGAAACATCTCACAACCCCTACCATCACTCCAGACCAGGAGAGAGGAGGCTGCAGTGAAGCTGGTCAGGGATATGCATGATGAGCAACATCCTTTGCATGACCTGCTACCTCCAACACGAGGCAGCCGCACTGCCAGGACATTGAGGAACCAACATAAGCTGGCTGAACCCGAGCCCAGAGCAAAGACAAAGACTTAAAAACTCTACCCTGCACGCTGCAATTAAGCTGTATAATGACACTAATTAAATAAGTAATATAGTTATATACCAGAATGCTAACAGTTTCCATGCTGCTGCTGCCCTGAGGATGTTCAACATTTTTAAAATACTGTTTGTTCTTTTAATTTTTTATTGTTGTTGTTTTATTGTAAAGTTCAGCTGTTTTTTCAGTGGGGGCCTTGGCTCCACTGCAAGCATGAATAAATAAAGTCAAGTCAAGTCATGATATGTGTGTGTATGTATATATGAGGTAGATCACCTCGACTTGGTCATTTACTAAGTAATTGATAAACGTTGAAAAACTTATTGGGGTGTTACCATTTAGTGGTCAATTGTACGGAATATGTACTGTACTGTGCAATCTACTAATACAAGTTTTAATCAATCAATCAATCAATCAATCAAATCAATGAATTCCTACTGAGGCTATGGTGCTGTTGAGTTATTGTGGCTCAATGTGACATTTTTTTAATTTTATTTTAATGTACTATTATTTAATATATATATATTGTTTTAGTTGCTTAAGAGATATTCCTGGCTCTGAATTTGCTTATTGCTATTTTTATGTTTTTGTGCATTATTTGTTGCCGTAATCACGTTACTCATCAGTTACTCAGTACTTGAGTAGTTTTTTCACAACATACTTTTTACTTTTACTCAAGTAAATATTTGGGTGACTACTCCTTACTTTTACTTGAGTAATAAATCTCTAAAGTAACTGTACTCTTACTTGAGTACAATTTCTGGCTACTCTACCCACCTCTGTTGGTGACCAAAGCATCAGAGAAGCAAACGTAAAAGCCAAAGGGCCCCCTGCTTCAAAACTCAAGATAAAGGTGACCCTTTAAACTCTGAAGCACCGCGCTGATTTAAAACATGGCTAGCCAAAGGTGGCGATTAGTATTAACGCCTTTGCTTTTAAACTAAGGTAAACATTTAAATACACATTTGGACCTGAACAAGGAATTTAAAGAGTGGCAGTTAATGTATTTAACTAGATCCCCTGCTGTACACATATAGATGCTTAAACGTGCACACAGCTGGTCGGCTTGTTAATTATTAGCTCAGTCAAAATCTCCCACGTAGGGCAAACGAATGAAAGTGAAATGACAGAATTTGTAACAAACTCCGACATAGTATACAGTGTTGGCGCTAGGAATTTTCAAAATGGGGTCGCAGGGACCCCATCAAGTAATACTGAAGTTCTGATATCAACCAAAGCTCCCCACCCACCCCCCGGATTGTAAATAATGTAAATAATTCAATGTACGTACTATGATGATTAACTTGTGTGATGACTGTATTATGTTGATGGTATATATTTGTACCATGAATTGATTAACGTGGACCCCGACTTAAACAAGTTGAAAAACTTATTAGGGTGTTACCATTTAGTGGTCAATTGTACGGAATATGTACTGTACTGTGCAATCTACTAATAAAAGTATCAATCAATCAATCAAAAATAAAAATGGGGTACCACAGTAAAAGTTCGGGGTCCCACTTTTTTGTAACCGCTTTGAAAAAAAAAGATAAATGTATTCATTATCCTATTATACCTCACATTCTATATTGTGCTTTGGAAAAAGGTTGTCATAAACGTTACTTATTTCAATAAAAAAAATATTACAAACGAAAACTAATTTTTATGCATATGTAAATTTACCCAGTTATAAACATCCATTCTTATTCTTCTTTCCTTCATGGAAAGTATGTGTGGTGAGTGACGTTTTTAAGTGAGTGGGCGGGAGAGAGGAGAGGGAGCGTTAGTTTGTGTGCAGAGGCGCTTGTAGCATCCTAGATGTCCGGTTGGCTTTGTGGAAAACTTAAAGAGTTGTAACGAATCGACTGCATCATCATTCCGACCCAAGAGCGGAACTGTAGGGACGACCGGGTAAAGTGAAAGACGTTACCCTCAACAATATATCGGCCTGGTGTGAAACTCTACAGCTGCCTACATGTTCAATATGCATGTGTAACTTTGTCAAAACTTTATTTAGCCATTCTATTTATTGCTTTGGTTGTGTATAATTGAGGCCCCTCACACCCTCATTAATATATTGTATTGCTTTTAGTTGTGATTTTTATTGAAGTGCAAAATTTTGATAACAGTGCTTTTCATTGTTAATATGTGTTTTATTTAACTTTGAGATTTAAAAGTGTACATTCCAATTACAATGCTAAAAAATACAAGAAAAAGAAGTTTATTACATTTGAAAGGATATACATTAGGGGTGTAACGTGTACATGTATTTGTCTTTAACCGTTTCGGTACGGGGGTTTCGGTTCGGTTCGCAGGTGAACCGAACGACACGGACATTTAAGTAGCGCACCGCACGTTGTGTACACCACGCACACCGAGGCACCATGAATTAATTTACGTGGACCCCGACTTAAACAAGTTGAAAAACTTATTTGGGTATTACCATTTAGTGGTCAATTGTACAGAATATGTACTGTACTGTGCAATCTACTAATAAAAGTTTCAACCAATCAAAAAAACAACAAACGACCTGCTAGCAACGACTGGTCTATGACAGACTGACCACACCTCCTCTTTTCACGGGATATGTCCTCTTTGCGGAGCTGTCCAGGTGGAGTTTCTTAAATGCCTCGAATGTCCGGCATTTTAAGTTATGGTTGTATGTATTTTCAATGTACGGTCAGGGTTAAGAAGGGGTTCAAAAAAAAAAAAAAGTGGTGCACACAGCGTTAACACTCATGAGGGCGGGGCAGAGACAGAGAGAGCGAGAGAGTTATGATAAACGCGCATGCGTCGCCAGGCTCTGCTTTTTATCCTTTGATTAATCAGATTTAATTTTTTATTATCTATAGCAGGTGTTTCAAAAGTGTGCCTTGGAGGCCATTTGCGGCACACAGCTAATGTTTTAAAGGCCCACGGCACATTCTAAAAAAACTATTAAAATAAACAAAAACATAAACAAAAGTGAGATAAAAAAATCTTAAAGGATAAATGTAATTTAGAAAAACTTGCAACGTTTACTAATAAAACAAAGCTGTTTTTTTTTTTCAAACTGTCATTGTTTAAAACATATCATTGAATCAAAATCAATGTTACTATGAATAATTGACCTAGCCAAGTTTCCGATTACTTCACATCAAATATTCCACTAAGAACATTATTTTTGGTGGAAGATTTAGCAAATTTGTTAAATAAGTTATTAATAAATGTATATTTTGTTTTTTTCTTACTGTACCGAAAATGAACCGAACCGTGACCTCTGAACCGAGGTACGTACCGAACCGAAATTTTTGTGTACCGTTACACCCCTAATATACATGCATTGTTATGTATTATCAATAGTTAATTTGGTCCCATAAAAATAATGGCAATCATATCGTTTATCAGGAATAATTTGTCGGTCAACATATCGTCAAGCAAAATTTGTTATCAGCCCAGGCCCATGTTATAAATAAAGTTGGTAAGATATGGTAAGATTTTCTGTTAAAATTTAGCCAATATTGAAATTTTTTTAAGTCCTGTTTATTTCGAAAAGTATCTGTATACATTTTGGTACCAGTACTAAAATATTGGTATTTGAACAATCCTAGCGCACACACAGACTTCACTGCCTCTCTCCTTTGGAGCACTCTTTCGCTCTCTCTTTGTATCGCTCAGTGCTCCACTCAGCACAAAGCAGCGCGCACAGCTCCTACCCTTTGGGGCACTTCTCAATCTATGAGGAACAACTTTTAATTAATATGTATTTTTTAATGTTTATTGTTGTATTAAAATAGTTGTTAAAGGGGAACATTATCACCAGACCTATGTAAGCGTCAATATATACCTTGATGGTGCAGAAAAAAAGACCATATATTTTTTTAACCGATTTCCGAACTCTAAATGGGTGAATTTTGGCGAATTAAACGCCTTTCTTTTTATTGCTCTGGTGGCGATGACGTCAGAACGTGACGTCACCGAGGTAATAGAGCCGCCATTTTCATTTTCTACACATTACACACATGGGTCTCAGCTCTGTTATTTTCCGTTTTTTCCGACTATTTTTGGAACCTTGGAGACATCATGCCTCGTCGGTGTGTTGTCGGAGGGTGTAACAACACTAACAGGGAGGGATTCAAGTTGCACCGAAGATGCGAAAGTGTCTGCCGCCAGACCCCCATTGAATGTGCTGTAGAGTCTTCACATTTGACCGGCGATGACAGACATGACACAGATGTATGGATAACCTGCAGATGCATTTGCAACGATAAAGTCAACGAAATCACAAAGGTGCGTTTTGTTGTTGACATATGTGCTAATCAGATATATTTGGTTGCGGCGTGACTGCCAGCCAATCGATGCTAACATGCTACGCTAATCAATGCTAACATGGTACGCTAATCGATGCAAACATGCTATTTACCGGCGATGACAGACATGGCACAGAGATGTATGGATAACCTGCAGATGCATTTGCAATGATAAAGTCAACGAAATTACAAAGGTGAGTTTTGTTGATGTTGCCTTATGTGCTAATCAGACTTATTTGGTCGCGGCGTAACTGCCAGCTAATCGATGCTATTTACCGGCGGTGCTGAAGCAGACATGGCACAGAGATGTATGGATAACCTGCAGATGCATTTGCAACTATATTACGTTTCCTTCCACCCACATTTAATGCGAAAAAAACACTTACCAATCGACGGATTTAAGTTGCTCCATTATCACAAAATGCGAAAGTCCTGATCGTTTGGTCCGCACATTTTACCGACAATGCTAATGCAGTTATTCGGCCATGCTATGGCTATGAATAGCGTCAATAGCTATTCGCTCAATAGCTTCAGTTTCTTCTTCAATACTTTCATACTCCAACCATCTGTTTCAATACATGCGTAATCTGTTGAATCGCTTAAGCCGCTGAAATCCGAGTCTGAATCCGAGCTAATGTCACTATATCTTGCTGTGGTATTCCCATTGTTTGTTTACATTGGCAGCACGGTATGACGTCACAGGAAAATGGATAGTGGTTTCGAAGATAGCAAAGAAAAGGCACTTTAAAGCTTTATTTAGGGATATTCCGGGACCGGTAAAATTTTGAAAAAAATTTCAAAAAATACAACAAGCCAATGGGAACTGATTTTTATTGTTTTTAACCCTTTTGAAATTGTGATAATGTTCCCCTTTAAAGTGAAGGATTTTTGTGATTTATGAGAGCACCAAACAGACTTATGTGTGTATCCTCTGTATGTGCTGTGCTTGTCGTAGTCATTGTTTTGGCTTGTTTATAAATACAGTTGATTCATCAACTCCGTTTTATGTTTGTTAGATATACAGTAGTTTAGCAATTTAAATTGTGTTCAAAGTGTACAAATCTTAATTAAGTGGGGCTTTTGTTTTGTTTCTTATGGAGAAAGTTGCTTCATTATGCAAACTTTTCTATTAACAAACCCTGCTAAAAAACCAATCAAGTTTGTAAATCAAGGTTCCAATGTACATTCTGCATGTACATGAAGGCAAACATGCTAAATGAGCTGTTTAACAGACGCAATCTTCTGCGCACAAGGTTTTTAGATCAGCTCTGTATGCGCCATCAAATTTACATGTGTTTTAATACATATCAACCTTTAATTGATCAGGCCAGTTGTGTTACTTTTGCTCTTTACCTGTTTGAAGCACTTCTTTGATTCTCGACAGGCAGTCTCAACCGTGAACTGTGTGCTGAAAATGTTGCACAGCTTTGCACCATATCCATTACGTCCACCTATTGGTGAAAAAAACACAACACACCTTGTGAACCCTTCCACTCAAATTGTCACAACAGTAGGTATGCCATTATCACTTTAAATCTAATAAAAAATTTGATTTTGTTTTTACAGGATTAAGACACGCTGTATGCATCGGAACATATTTAGAAAAATAAATGAATCTGACAGCGACAATCTTTGCAGAGCTATATTACCATTAGAAGTGTCACGATATATCAAACTATCGTCATATCTAAGCCACAAAATGCATTGATTACTCTTGTGCTTAATGTATGCCACCGTTGTGGAGGACAAGAGCCACAAAATGCATTTCTTACGACTGTGCTTAATTTACACAGTGAAACTTTAACAGGACTCCAATGTGTAGATGAATAGAAGTGGTTTTAATTGAGAGTTCTTTATATTTCTCTTGCAGGAATATTCTCAAGACTTTTTTAATAAACCGCAAACACAAAATCATTTATTCGCGCTTATTTGCCCTGTTGTGCTGAAGGAACACAGCGTCTTGAAGAGACAGTAATGTCCATTTCTGTCTTTATAGAAAGCCGCATAAACATGGGATGGACCTAATATTGTCAGATTAATTTTAAATAATTACTACAAAAGTAACTGCACTGAAGCTCCCATTAATCGGGACTCCATTTACTTATGATGAAATACAAACTTTGTTTGGTTAGTTTATACTTCGCCCCTAACATATGATTCCCAGTCCCTAGTTACCATGAAGACCAGAAAGTTTATTTCCAAAGAAATAGGTCTGAAAATAAAAAGTTAATAGGTTTTATATTCAGCGTCTAGAGATGTAACATAGAGCAAGGCTTCCCCAGCGCTTTGTTGTTAAGGCGGTCACCTTAAAAACAAACAGCCACCGCCTAAACTAAAGTCTTAAAAAAAAAAAAAAAAGTCTTAAGCTGCTCTGTTTAGGTCTGCGTCGGCCTGTCAGTATTTTTCTCCAGCACCCAGCATTGTTTCAACCACAGAACCATTTGATTGGCTACACGCAGAGCGTATGTAACAGCCAATCAGCAGTGCGTATTCAGAGCGCAAGTAATAGCCAATCGGCAGTGCGAATTCAGAGTGCATGTAATGTGGAGCAAGCAGAAAGGTGTTTTTAGCCGGTAACATTCGACTCTCCCCAAATGATTATAAACACTTCCCAGTCAACTACTAGTAACATCACTATGAGCCCGCTGACTTTGTATAAACAAGCGGCAGATCAGCTCGCTCGCAGCCCTTGAGGTGATGGCTAATTAACTATTAGCGTAAAGTTAGCTCACTGTGCGGTGTGTGTCATGCGGTACGGACAGCAAAGCCCTGTATGTCTGGGAGAAAGACAAGCAATATTGACCTACAGTTAAAAACTAAGTTATTTCACTTGACTTTTTTGTATGTTGACTGAACTATGTTGAAGCAGCAAAAAACAACACTATGTTTAATGAAGAGTTGTGAAGAGCGTGTGTTTATTCCAGTCGGCACGTTAATACACTGACACACAAAATCAGGATTCCCATCATGCATTACTTCATAACTACGGCAAGTAGCAATGTCCAAAAACATAACAGAGACGAAGAAAAAGAACGAAGAAGTTCTTCTTGGTCGTCGCCGCCGCTGCCCCCCCATCCCACAACCCCCCACATACACATTATATATATATATATATATATATATATACACACACACACACATATATATATATATGTGTGTGTGTATGTACAGTGGGGCAAACAAGTATTTTGTCAGCCACCAAAATATTTACATGGATGATACAGCAGAGGATTGGGAGAATGTCATGTGGTCAGATGAAACCAAACTAGAACTTTTTGGTATAAACTCAACTCGTCATGTTTGGAGGAAGAGGAATACTGAGTTGCATCCCAAGAACACCAAACCTACTGTGAAGCATGGGGGTGGAAACATCATGCCATGGGGCTGTTTTTCTGATAAGGGGACAGGACGATTGATCTGTTTTAAGGAAAGAATGAATGGGGCCATGTATCGTGAGATTTTGAGCCAAAACCTCCTTCCATCAATGAGAGCTTTGAATGGTTGACCAAATACTTGTTTTCCACCATAATTTACAAATGAATTCTTTAAAATTCCTACAATGTGAATTCCTGGATTTTTTTTCACATTCTGTCCCTCACCGTTGAAGTGTACCTATGATGAAAGTTACAGACCTCTGTCATCATTTTAAGTGGGAGAACTTGCACAATCGGCGGCTGACTAAATACTTTTTTTCACCACTGTGTGTGTATATATATATATTACATATATATATATTATATATATATATATTAGGGGTGTAACGGTACACAAAAATTTTGGTTCAGTACGTACCTCGGTGTAGAGGTCACGGTTCGGTTCATTTACGGTACAGTAAGAAAACAACAAAATATAAATTTTTTGGTTATTTATTTACAAAATTTGTAAACAATGGCTTTATTCTTTTAACATTGGGAACACCATAATAATTCTGCCCACATTAATCCACATTAAACTGCTTCAAGTTGTTGCTTTGATTAAATAAAATGAAAAAAACTTTCTTCTACATATAAAAAGTGCAACATTAAACAGTTTCCATTGAAACTGTTTGTCATCTCATCATGCTTAATTTATTACAGCATTTGGGAAGCCTGTAGTTGACTTTTATTATGTAAATGTTGTATTTTTATCAACATGTGATAGCAGGGACCCTGCTATTCAAAACAAGGCTGCTACATTACTAATGATTCATGTAACTACAGCTGACAAAATAGTACAATTGCAATAGGAGAGACTATTCATCCCTAAACACAATGGAGTTCAATGAAATAACAGACAGGGGTTTGCTGCCTCTAGAACGCACGCACGCGCACACACACACAGCAAAATGAGCTAACATTACGCTAAAAGCTAATTAGACCTCACCTCAAGCCAATACTGTGAGCTAGCTGAGCTGCAGTTTAAGTGTCTAGATGGTCAACGGGCTCATAGTGATGTTAGTACCGTATTTTCCGCGCTATAAGCCGCACCTAAAAACCACAAATTTTCTCAAAAGCTGACAGTGCGGCTTATAACCCGGTGCGCCTTATATATGGATTAATATAAATATTTATTTTCATAAAGTTTAGGTCTCGCGACTACGGTAAACAGCCGCCATCTTTTTTCCCCGTAGAAGAGGAAGCGCTTCTTCTTCTACGGTAAGCAACCGCCAAGGTAAGCACCCGCCCACCTGGAAAGAGGAAGCGCTTCTTCTTTTACGGTACGCAACCGCAAAGGTAAGCACCCGCCCCCGTAGAAGAAGAAGCGCGCGGCAAATTCGATTAATTTCATTTGTGTGTTTCTGTAAAGACGACCACAAAATGGCTCCTACTAAGAGACACGCGTACAACGCAGAATTCAAACTCAAGGCAATAAGTCACGCAGAAGAACACGGAAATAGAGCAGCAGCGAGAGAATTCGACATAAACGAGTCAATGGTGCGTAGGTGGAGGAAGCAACAAGATGACCTGCGCCAAGTAAAGAAGACAACACAGAGTTTCCGAGGGAACAAAGCAAGATGGCAACAGTTGGAGGACAAACTCGAACAGTGGGTTGTTGAGCAGAGAGCAGCAAGCAGAAGCGTCAGTACCATCACTATTCGAATGAAGGCAACAGCGCTAGCAAGCGAACTTCACTTGGATGATTTTAAAGGTGGTGCTTCTTGGTGTTTCCGCTTCATGAAAAGACGCAATCTCTCCATCCGCACACGGACTACTATTTCACAGCAACTGCCAAAAGACTTTAAAGAAAAGCTGGCTACTTTCCGCGCATACTGTAAAAGCAAGATAGCTGAAAAAAAGATCCGGCCAGAGCACATTATCAACATGGACGAGGTTCCACTGACTTTTGATATTCCTGTGAACCGCACTGTGGATAAAATGGGAGCACGCACGGTAAATATTCGCACCACAGGGAATGAGAAGTCGTCCTTCACTGTGGTTCTAGCTTGCCATGCTAATGGGCAGAAACTTCCACCCATGGTGATATTTAAAAGGAAGACCTTGCCAAAAGAAAACTTTCCAGCCGGCGTCATCATAAAAGCTAACTCGAAGGGATGGATGGATGAAGAAAAGATGAGCGAGTGGTTGAAAGAAGTTTACGTGAAGAGACCGGGTGGCTTTTTTCACGCAGCTCCGTCCCTGTTGATTTACGACTCCATGCGCGCCCACATCACAGATGGTGTCAAGAAACAAGTAAAGCACACTAATACAACACTCGCCGTCATTCCGGGTGGATTAACCAAAGAACTCCAACCACTGGATATTGGTGTCAACAGGGCATTCAAGGCTCGACTGCGAACGGCGTGGGAACAATGGATGACCGAAGGCGAACACACCTTCACTAAAACAGGGAGACAGCGCCGGACGACATACGCCAACATCTGCCAGTGGATTGTAAATGCCTGGGCGGATATATCGGTCTCAACTGTGGTCCGAGCTTTCCGGAAGGCAGGATTCATGGAACTGCCGGACAACAACAGCGACACTGACTCTGATGACTTCGACGAGACGGAGCCCGCCATTTTGGATGCTGTATTCGCCCAACTTTTTAATTCAGACACCGAAGAAGAAGAATTCGAGGGATTTATTGATGAGGAATAACTTCTGAAAGTGAGTTTTGAATGTTTATTTTGTGTGCTGTGACCTTAACGTTCGAGCAACGTTGAGTTATTGATGTTGCTATTGCTCTGCAATATTTTGAGTGTTACTATTGTGATTGCACATTTGCACATTATATTTTGAGCGTTACTATTGTGATTGCACATTTGCACATTATATTTTAAGTGTTACTATTGTTGTAATTGCACATTTGCACACTGGTTTGTATTATTAAAGTTTGACTGACCTATCTGACTGTTTTTTTGACATTCCATTTAGCGCAGCGTAGGCGCGGCTTATGACCCGGTGCGGCTAATAGGTTTACAAAGTTTTAAAATATGCCATTCATTAAAGGTGCGGCTTATAACACGGGGCGGCTTATAGCGCGGAAAATACGGTAATAGTTATGACTGGGAAGTGTGTAGTATAATTTGGGTAGAGTGCGCTGCTCCCCTGCTAAACGAATATATCTGCTCGACGCTAAAGCATTGACTACATCGCACTGAAGTCTGAATACGAACTGCTGATTGGCTGTTACATCGCTCTGAATACGCACTGCTGATTGGTTTTGTATGTAACCAATCAGATGGTAGGGTGGGCGGGACAATGCTTGCTGCTGAGACAGAGCCACAGAGGCAGAAAGCAGAGCAGCTTGTGAAGACTTCTGCTTCCAGGCATGCCGAACCGAAACGGTTCAATACAAATACACGTACCGTTACACCCCTAATAAATATATATATATATATATATATATATATACACACACACACACACACACCACCCGCCCCATCCCCCCACACATCTCCCGAATTTGGAGGTCTCATTTTGAGAATGAAGAATCAAACAAGTGTTGAGCCAAAACAGCATGATGTTTTTGTTTTTTATCGAAACTACTGGTTTTTATTTCACTGATGTTGAAGACAGTGATTGTCTTATATTAAGGTCAGAACAGTATTTGTGTGACACCAAGGTACAAATAAAAAGTACATTATTACAACAAAACATACTAAGTATCCTATTCTAAAAAGTATCTTACCAGTGACTTTTTTCTCATCGTCATCATAGTTACTGGAGGTGAGGAGCTGTCCAAAGATGAGGGCAGGCACATACACTTTCTCCACTTTGTGTTGCACCACTGGGATTCCCTTGCCATTATTCCATACACTAATGGTGGTGTTTTCACTTAAAAAGAGAAAAAACATGTGCAAGTTCAGTTTGCTGTAAATCAAATGAGGGAGATCCTAATATTGGTGTGTAAAAATATTATACTCACACATCGATGGTGACTTTGATGCAGGACATTCTTTTATCCCTCTGCTTGTTGTCAGCAGCATTCACTGAAAAGAGTGGTGAAATACTTGCATGAGCATGTAGAGAAATTCAAAGCACTACAGCTGCTGCTTACCAAGAATCTCATCAAAAATCTTGTACAGCCCTGGCACGAATGTCACATCCCGGCAGTTCAATCCAACATCTTCATCGTACACCCACATTTGCTATAGAAAAAGGGAAACAATAAGTAAGACAAAAACTCTTTAAGACCAACACAAACATTATTTTGGTCCGGCACAGTTTTACCTGGGTGACAGGTTCAACAGAGCCAATGTAAGAGTCAGGTCGGAGCAAGATGTGCTCCAACTGAGTCTTCTTCTGATAAATCCTTTCCACCGACATACGTTTTGGATCCTTCTTGGTCTTTTCCAGTGGCCTGTTCTCAAAGAAATTCTGCTGTGGAAGACAAGTGTGTTCTCTACTTACATTGCTTGGGATAACAACAACAATCAGTTATGTCACAGAGGTTTTTTAGTTGTATTTTGTGCTAAATTGTAATCAACTTGAAATATGAAATATACATTTTATCCCGGTAATTCAAACAAAATATCCCTCATACGTGAGGTTACATATAAAGTGATTGATTTTGGGTCGATTATCATATTTTAATTCAAGTAACACTGAACCAATGCAACGCCATTTTGTGCCTAAATTCATGATGTGGGACGAGGTGGGTTCAAAACGTTATTCGATTAAACCTGAGGCGGATAGCTCACATAATCAACCTTATTGGGCAACGGTTGTGTTTGGCAGTCATTCTCTGAACAAATAATTTAATATTGTAGCATGCTAGGTTTGTGAAATGCAATAAAAGCTAACTAGCTAACGTTAGCTAACAACAAAAATGTAGTAACGGACAAGCGACGTCGTTTAATACCTAACGGACACTTACCTTCAACGGTTCAGCCATTGTTTTATTTTTTCGTTCAATGTTCACGATGATTAAAACTAACAAACTAACTCCTTATAAAAGACGAGTATGTTTTGTGACACACAACAATGATACAGAGCGCTGCCCCCAAGAAAAGGTGACTCCGTTTGAAAATGTAGCGTTTGCCTGGCGCCAGTTTTTACAACCAATCAATGGGAAGCTTGGGAACAGGCTTTTTCTGGCCTGACCAACCAGCAAATCGTGTAAACTTTAAGCCCGCCTTATTTTTAAAACTCACCAATCAACTTGACTGCATGTTTTAAACCCGCCCTTTTACCTAAACTGCCCAATCAGGTTTGCCTAAGAGTAGACGCAAGTCTCTGTGAAAAAAAATCCCATGAAGGGGTTATATTACTTTTTTTTTTTACATTAAAAACAATTTATTATGGTCTGGATAACATGTAATGGTGGTTATTTGGTCCGAATGTTGCATACATTATGTTTTACAGACAATCTTCAAAACCGCTTTCTGATCAGAATTCACCGTTTTGTGGGCGGAACAGTGTCGTCTCCTGCGGTGTACCACTGCGCATGCGCCATTTGCACCTAACTTGCACATGTCGTTTAGACAAGATCTCAATCATTCAGTTGAGGGGGTCCCCAATGTCTGTCTAACTGTGTTGGGCCTGCAATGAGGTGGCGACTTGTCCAGGGTGTATGCCGCTTTCCGCCCATGTGCAGCTGGGATAGGCTCCAGCACCCACGCGACCTCATAAAGGACAAGCGGTAGAGAAAAAATAAATACAATTTTTTAAAAAATGTATATATATATACATTTTTTTTTTAATTATTGCAATATATGTATATGTATATATATATATATATATATATATATATATATATATATATATATATATATATATATATATATATATATATATATATATATATATATATATATATACATATACATATACATATTGTAGTGACGAATATGACTGGTTAAATATGGATTAGCAATCACTTTGGGGTGTCAGGTCAGGACAGCAATTATTCATTCAGGTGAGTGCAGGAGAAATAATAGATTGTCCAAGTCCAGATTTGCAGGTTCAATTGTATATTGAGTTGTTCGTTTGCATTTGTGTATGTGTGTGGTTTCCTAAACAAACAAATACAATTATTGTAAATTAACTAAAGTGACCACAATACAATTGAATATAGGCACAAGCATGCAACATGGCTGTTAAATATACATTACTTAGCTGTGTATACACAGTTTACATAAATCCACAGAATTGGAACATCCCAGCCCTAAGTAATGTAATAATTACTAGAATGTAAATAGCATCACAACAATAATTCTAAATTGTCAATTGGGGCTAACAAACATGTCCAATGCTACAAACAGGCCCAAATCAGGGTATGATATTTAGCTAGCAGTTAGCTTGTGAACCTGATGCCAAACAGCCATTTGACAACAATAAAACTGACCAAATGAGTTGCAATATAGTTTTAAGCACAAAACAGGTTATATTAAAGTGTATATAAAGTAACTCACTTTGTATTGACGCACACTGTCAATTAAACAAATGACACCGAAGTTCACCGTAACTTTCAGAGCTTGCTGATATAGTGATGTGTTCAATGCCCCCTCCAGTGTCGTAAAAGTGAACTACACTCAAGCAACTCAACGACACAAAAAGAAAACAAGCGTTTCAGAGACAGTCTTTTGTACAGCCGCCCCCAAATTGGTGTACCAATTTGTCCACTAGGTGCTTATATTGTCCTAAGGTAAAGCTGGCAGCTTGATGATACGAACAACTGGGCGAGTGTAGGTTCGGTCCTTAACCTGAATCACAGCTGTCCTCACTCGGCCATCTGCTCCAGGAATAGCATTCTTCACAGTCCCTATTTGCCAAAGAGCTCTCGGCGTTTGCTGATCAATGATAAGAACTACTGTCCCAACAGTAATGTCATCCTTTTCAGTTAGCCATTTCTGTCTGGCTTGTAAGGTGGGGAGGAAGTGTTTGATGTAATGCTTCCAGAAGTGATCAGCTAAAACTTGCGAATGACGCGATCTTTTTCTGGTCAGCAGTTCTGACTCAGGGTAGACCACTTGAGGGAGTGAAGAGTCTGGCCGCCCCATCAACAAGCAGTTGGGCGTGACAGGATCCGGGTCAGCGAGGTCGGAGGAGACAACCTAATGGCTTTGAGTTGAGGATTCCCTCTACTTCAATAAGGACTGTCATTAACACTTCCTCTGGCACAGTCTGAGCTCCCAAAGTGGTACGGAGGGCGTTCTTTACAGATCTCACTTCTCGTTCCCAAGAACCACCAAAGTGTGGAGCATTAGGTGGATTGAAACGGAAAAAAATCTGTTCAGCTGCAAGTTGGTCTTTAACTGCAGGTTCTAAGGCACAGAAGGTTTCATGCAGTTCCTTACTTCCTCCATTGAAATTGGTGCCCTGGTCTGAGAGAAGTTCATAGGGCTTCCCTCTGCGAGCAATAAAACGTCTGAGTGACATCAAGAAAGAATCGGTATCCATGTTGGGTAGAAGATCGAGGTGGATAGCACGAGTAGTGAGACACTTGTACAGGATGCCCCACCGGTGTCGACTGTTTCGGACCTATGCATGTTACTGTATGTCGTCCTACTTTAACATGCATAGGTCCGAAACAGTCGACACCGGTCGAGTAGAATGCAGGTCGGAAAAGCCTCAAACTAGAAGGTGGTATATCAGCCATTCTTGGTACTTGTGGTCTGCTTCTCCACCTTTTGCAGTCCACACAGTTGTGCTGGTACTTCCTAACGGCTTCTCTGCCCCTCAGTATCCAGTATTTTCTGCGCAGCTCTGCAAAAACACGCTCTGCTCCAGGATGATGCAGCTCGGTGTCATATTGCTGAATTAGAAGCTTGGATACTGGGTGCGAGGATGACAGAAGAATGGGATGCAGCACTTCCTGGCTGAGGCTGTCACATCTTCTAAGCCTACCTCCAACACGGATCAAGCCTGATGACTCATCATATTCAGGAACTAAGGTTAGCAATCTACTGTTAGATGAGAGCGGCTTAGCAGATTTGAGCAGTGATACTTCTTCAGGAAAGGTCTCCATTTGTGCATGCCTCAGGAGGGTCAATTATGCTTCATGGTAGTCACCAGCGGTGAGTTGTGTGTTGTCGGCCGCCCCGTGTAACTTCTGTGTGGTTGCCTCCAAAAGAGCTTGAAATGTTTTAAACTGCAGGATGTCAGGTATATTTGAATCAGTTGAGCTGGCTGTAAAACCACAAAACACAGTCCTCCTCAGTTCATCATTTTCTTTGGGGCCTGAACCAGCTGGTGCTTTAGGCCACTTGTCAGATGGCTGTAGGAGAAAGGAAGGTCCATGACTCCATCGGCTCACTCCTATGAGCTGAGTCAGTGTTTTCCCCCTTGTGATATCATCTGCTGGGTTAGAGGCTGAGTCAATGTAGTGCCAGGCTCAAATGTCGGTGAGTTCTTGTATCTCTGCAACTCTTGTACCTACAAACACTTTATATCTGCAGGAGTCAGACTGCAGCCAGTTGAGGACTGTGGTAGAATCAGTCCAGTATACCACCGCTTGGATCTTGATCGTGAGCTCTTTAATTAGTACTGAACCTAACTGCGCCCCTGTTAAGGCTCCACACAGTTCGAGTCTGGGTATGGAAAGTTGCTTTTTTGGTGCCACTCTGGATCTGGCTGCTAAAAATGCCACTTGAACCTGTCCATCACCACTGTCGGTCAACAGGTACGCCACAGATCCATACACACGTTCCGATGCGTCACAGAAGACGTGGATGGTCCGGCTGCTATTACTACAGTCTATGTTGCGGTCGGTGTAGCACCTGGGTAATGTTACCTTTAACAACTGAGGAAGCTCTTCTTCCCATGATCTCCAAGCCTGCAGCAAATCTTCAGGGAGATTGGGATCATCCCATCCTCTCTTCTTGTCCCAAAGGCGTTGCACGATGATCTTGGCTCTTGTGGTGTATGGAATGATGTATCCCAAAGGATCATACTGTTGGGCAAGAAGACGATAAATGTTACGCATTGTCAATTCAGAGCACTCACTTTGATGCTGCTTGTAGCGGAGTGTGTCTGCTTTGCACTGCCACAAGAGTCCAAGAGTCCGCTCTTGAGGGTCAGCTGTCTGTTGTGTGAACCACAGTGTACTGTTTTCTGACCGAGATTCCTTTGGCAGGTGTTCGATGACTGCAGGAACGTTGCTGGCCCATTCTCGGAGTTCAAATCCACCTTGCTTCAATAATGTGTGCAATCGATTTACAAGCTGCTTCGCCTGATATTCTGACTGGAGACTCTGTAGACAATTATAAACGTAGAAACAGCGCTCTACTGACAGGCGAGCATTCTCATCAGGTTCTGTGTGTCTTTGGACATGAGTCTGGAGTGCAAAGGTGGCGCAACATGGACTGCATGTTGTGCCAAAAGGGAGTACTTGCCACTCATATATTGTAGGTTCTTGGTCGACTTTAACATCCCGCCACAGAAAGCGAAAGAATGGTTTGTCCTCTTCAAGCAGGCGAACTTGGTGAAACATTCCTTTCACATCACTGCTGATGGCCACTGGATGTTCCCGGAACCTCAATAGAACTCCCAATAGGCTAGCTCCAAGCGTGGGTCCCGGAAGGAGGTGGTCATTCAGGTTCTGTCCATTGAATGTGAAGGAGCAGTTAAAGACTATTCGGTTTTTACCGTTGTGCTGCACCATGTGATGGGGGATGAACCACGAATAGTTGCTCTCTTCTGCCTTGATTGGAGAAATGGCTGTGACGTAGCCTGCGTCAATGAGTTTGTGGATTTCTCTAGAGTAGATGACAGCCTTTTCATGGTCTTTCACAAGTCGTCTCTCTGTCGCACGCAACTGAGGCAGCACCGCTTCTTTGGTTGAATGAATCAATGGAATATTTTGTTTCCATAGTAATGGAGTAGCATACTTATTTACACCATCAACCATTATCCTGGTGGTCTTCTGTTCAAGAATTCGGACTGCCTGGTCATCTTGCTTTGACCTGGTGATCAAACCCTCACTCCTGTATGGTAAGATATCTAACTGCCACAGCCTCTCCACATGATTAAGCAACTCTGATTCTGGAGGAGTGCATGTGGTAAAAAGGCATTGCTGTGTGGACAGTTGGTGGTTCAAGAGGCGTGTAGGGCCTTGTAGTGTCCATCCTAGTCTGGTGTGAACCGCTGCAGGTCCGCCTGGAGGGCCAAGACGTACTGGTTCCACTGGAGTGACCAGATGGGGATTATCCGACCCAATCAGCAGTAGCGGCTGGGCATCGTTGATGGTCTGTAGTGGAATGTCTTTCAGGTGGCGATACTTCTCCTGCAAAGCTTTGACTGGATATGTGTGGCTGGCTAGATTCAGTTCTCTGGCAGTAAAAGCTTTATTAATCTTGTAACTCTTGCCTGGTTGTGATGCAGGAGATACTGAGAAGGATACATTTGCTCCGTGGATGGTGCAGACTTCTTGCCGGACTGTACGGAGGGCGAGGTCTTCAGTCTTCCCATGAAGGCCCAAGTAAACAGCAGCATCATTTAGGAGTATTGTGCGCTCTGACCCGTCATCCAATATTGCGTAGGTCTCAAGTACCTTGTTGCCGCTCTGGAGGATGACTCTACTCAACTTGAGTAACACTTGATGGCTACTGGCTGGCCGATCAATGTACATAATCTCTGACACAGAACTCACTAAACAAGTGCTTGATTCAGGTGTTTGGAGTTTACCAGTTGCTGTGGCATTTTGGCTGGTATTGACCTGGTGCAGGACATCCAGGTGCTTCCTTTCGCACTGCTTGCACTTGGCTTTGAGGTTACATTTTGCTGCTTGGTGTTCACGTCCGCATCTCCAGCATCGATGGTTTTCTTTGATCCACTGTGTTTTCTGTTCCACTGACAAGAGTTTAAAATTGTTGCATTGGTTCAGATAATGCTGTACAGTATTGCAGAAGGGACAGTATTTATTCGGCTTATCTTGAATTACCTCTCTCACTGAATTAATTGGAGATGTATCTGATGTCTCTCTTGACTCCTTAGACTCACTACCATGAAGGATAGTAGTGGATCTCTGTAACTTGTAGTCAGGACGTCGACTCTTGGGCAAGCTTGTCTCTCTCTCGATGAGGTGCTACTGTGTTGGTCGCCACTAATTTGAACTCGCACTTCATATTCGAGCCAGTCAGCCAAATCAAGCAGTGTTGGAATGGGAGTATTGATGGGGTTCACAAATCTATGGAAGTTAGCTCTTAGGTCCTGTGGCAACTTAGCTAAGAGGCGAGAAACATGTGACCCACACCTTAGTTCTGTCCAACCTTGGCCTCCTAGTTGATGTAGCATCCCGACCAATGCACGAACTTGAAGGGCAAATGATTTAAAGGCTTTAATGTCACCATTCCTGATATTGGGCCCGTCCATCAGTTCAGAAATCTTCTTTAGTGCCAACTGCTGTGGTTGACCATACATCTCTGTAAGTGCCCTCATAGTGTCTGTAAATGGGAATGGACTGTTACTGTATGAGTCAGCAAGAAGTAATGCTTCTTCACATTTGAGATGGTCTGTGAGAATTTGAAATTTAAAGTGCTCTGGGGCATTGTATGGTAGTAAATTGTCAAGGGCTAGTTTAAGTCTTGCAAACTCACGAGGGTCCTCTGACCTAAAGTCTGGGATTGTGGGTTTAGGTCCCCGGTAGGCATCTAGACCGGGCGTTCTGCTTAATGGAGTCTGACGGTTTGGTAAATGATATAGCAGGTCAGGTGAGTATCTGTGTTCCCCTTTTTTACTGTCATATACATGGTCAGGGGGGTTATTGTCATTATAGGGGCCTCTATAATCAGGAGAGTAACCTCTTTCGCGGCCAAAGTAGCGGCTTTCGTAATGAGCTCTTGGACTACCTGGTCTATAGGGCTTAGCAGGATGACTGTATTCATTACTGCTGGATGCATAACTTAGATGGGGTGGATGTGTGCTATAAGGGTGATGGTATTGGACATCACGTTGATAGGAGCGATCATTATAGCGCACGTAGTCTTCCTCATAAATCGGGTGGTACTTGACATCAGACAATATTTGACTTGGCACAGATTTATATTGTGTTTGTTGGATATCGTTGGACTGGTGGTGGGCTTTACTGTGTGGTGGACAGTCTTTGTTGTCATAGTAAAGCAGTGGTTGACACTCATTGTCGGTCACCCCAAAAATTGTATTGAGAGTAAGGAGTTGAACTGCCAGATGTGGCTTGTGACTCAATGTGCTCTGTGACTAATCCTGCTTCCTGCAAGCACTGCCTTAGATCCTCGACTGTGTCAGGTCGGTTGCCTTGTGGAGATGGGGAATCTTCCCTGCTCACCGGTGGGGCACTTACTGGCTGACGTGGGCCTTGATGACCACTAGATGGCGTCGCCTTACAAGTATGTGCTGGTGTTGTCGATATTTCTTCCCTTTGGCGTCTGGACCGCGACTGATTCTGTGAGGAGGCTGTGGGAAGACTGTGGATCATGTCTGTAAGATGTTTGACATCTTTGCGCAATTGGTCATTTTCCTCCCTCATGCTCTGGAAAGATCTGTGAATTTCTGGAGAAGACATTCGTCTGGCCAGCTCATCACCAGGGACGTGATACCTCATAGGGCAACTGATCTCGTAGTCCTGAAGATATGATGGCGGCTGTCTTGATCTTTGTGGACGATCCATATCTCTAGGCTTTCTCTCATGTGGCCTGAACATATTGACTGAAGTGATTGCTTGTATCCGGCTCGAAGGACCAAAAATTGTAGTGACGAATATGACTGGTTAAATATGGATTAGCAATCACTTCAGGGTGTCGGGTCAGGACAGCAATTATTCATTCAGGTGAGTGCAGGAGAAATAATAGATTGTCCAAGTCCAGATTTGCAGGTTTAATTGTATATTGAGTTGTTCGTTTGCATTTGTGTATGTGTGTGGTTTCCTAAACAAACAAATACAATTATTGTGAATTAACTAAAGTGACCACAATACAATTGAATATAGGCACAAGCATGCAACATGGCTGTTAAATATACATTACTTAGCTGTGTATACACAGTTTACATAAATCCACAGAATTTGAACATCCCAGCCCTAAGTAATGTAATAATTACTAGAATGTAAATAGCATCACAACAATAATTCTAAATTGTCAATTGGGGCTAACCAACATGTCCAATGCTACAAACAGGCCCCAATCAGGGTATGATATTTAGCTAGCAGTTAGCTTGTGAACCTGATGCCAAACAGCCATTAGACAACAATAAAACTGACCAAATGAGTTGCAATATAGTTTTAAGCACAAAACAGGTTATATTAAAGTGTATATAAAGTAACTCACTTTGTATTGACGCACACTGTCAATTAAACAAATGACATCGAAGTTCACCGTAACTTTCAGAGCTTGCTGATATAGTGATGTGTTCAATGCCCCCTCCAGTGTCATAAAAGTGAACTACACTCAAGCAACTCAACGACACAAAAAGAAAACAAGCGTTTCAGCGTTGTACACATATATTGCAATATTGCATATATACACAGTATCTGCTGCTGCTCACTGCTCCCCTTGCCTCCCAAGGGGTGATCAAGGGTGATGGGTCAAATGCAGAGAATAATTTCGCCACACCTAGTGTGTGTGTGACAATCATTGGTACTTAAACTTTAGCTATATATATATATATATATATATATATACATATATATATATATATATAGAGCACCAAAGCAAGTTAGAAGGGCACCAATGCAAACATTATTTTCTTTTGAGGCAAGATGTGTATGTATATATATATATATATATATATATATATATATATATATATATACATATATATATATATATATATATATATATATATATATATATATATACATATATATATATATATATATATATACATATATATATATATATATATATATATATAGCGAGAGAGAGAGAGAGAGAGAGAGAGAGAGAGAGAGAACAGCAATATTACCAAGTTTTATTAAAGCCTCAGGAGACCAGCCCTTACAATGCGATAATAACAGCATCAAGATATATATATATATATATATATATATATATATATATATATATATATACATACAGAACAGCAATATTACCACGTTTTACTAAAGCTTCAGGAGACCAGCCCTTGGTCTCCTAAAGGTTGAGTAAAACTTGGTAATATTGCTGTTCTGTATGTATATATATATATATATGACTTGGTACCAGCCCTTGGTCTCCTAAAGGTTGAGTAAAACTTGGTAATATTGCTGTTCTGTCTTGGTGGTCCTTCTTACTCAACATATATGGCATCCGAAAGACTTTGGAATTAACCAGTGTGTTTTCCCTGAGAGGAAGACTGGTTAAGCGCAACATGGAGCTCACCCATCGGCCTCGACAGCCACATCATGTGGCATCAGCGGCAACATCGCTGAAAACCACCCTCCCCTCTTTGGAGCAAACGTCATCATCATACTTCGAAGGACAGCTAAGAGAGAAGTGCAAAATTTTAAATAAGCTGCAGAGAAAAGACAGGATTTTTTTCAATTGTGTTGGAAGTCTCTGTTCACCAACACATATTTTGCTTATCTAGTATGTCATTACACTATGTCGCTATTATTGCAGCAAAGTGACTAATGGTATTGTAGGCCATGGTCCAGAAATACAGCCCCCATGTTATTAAATGAAAAAAACATGCATTAAAATTGTGTTTATGAACAAAGAGTAAATAAACACTGTGAAACATTCTGTTACATCCAAGTAATGTAATTTTTTTTCAGAACTGAAGCCATTTTCAAAAGAGGAGAGAAAAACAAAAGTATTTTCCGTCCCAAAATAGACACCCATGTGACATGGTAAAGATGTTAGATGGATAGCTGCACTCTCAGTGCCACCTGTTCTGCTGTTTATTTATTGACGATGCTTTGTTTTCTGGGGGGGAAAGCGAGCTTCCATGCTGGGTAGAATGTGTCGTTTTATAAACATTGATGTCAAACAAGGAGAAAATTCCACACTTTAAAAAAAAAAAAAAAATGGACAAATGAACATAAAATATTCAACAACAGTTCCCTGTTTTGCTTTTTTTGAATTGTGCATCCCAGTGTGTTCAGTGTGCAACTGTGTCTTGATAGCTAAAAATCAGAATTTGTGATGACGATAATAAAAAAGCATATGAAGGATATGGCTTTCATTCATCCATTTTCCATTCCAAATTTTAGCATGCGAACTGGTTTTTAGCAAATTTTGCAGCTAAACACCACAGATTCATATAACTTAATACTTGACACATGTTAACATTAGCATTCCAGAATGCAACTTTTTTTTAGCCAAATTTACAGCTGAACACCACAGAGTCATATAATTTGGTACTTGACACTTGTTAATATTAGCATTCTCACATGCTAACTATTGTTTTGCCAATTTTACAGCTGAACACCACAGTCATATAACTCGGTACTTGACACATGTTTATGTTAGCATTCTAGCATGCTAACTTTTTTTTAGCCAATTTTGCAGCTGAACTCCACAGAGTCGTATGCCTTGCTAATTGACACATGTTAACGTTAGCATTCTAGCATGCTAACTTTTTTTCCCCAATTTTTGCAGCTGAACACCACAGAGTCATGTGACTTGGTATTTGACACATGATAACATTAGCATTCTAGCATGCTAACTTTTTTTTAGCCAATTTTGCAGCTGAACTCCACAGAGTCGTATGCCTTGCTAATTGACACATGTTAACGTTAGCATTTATAGCATGCTAACTTCTTTTCCCCAATTTTTGCAGCTGAACACCACAGAGTCATGTGACTTGGTATTTGACACATGATAACATTAGCATTCTAGCATGCTAACTTTTTTATAGCCAATTTTGCAGCTTAACACCACAGAGTCAAATAACTTGGTACTTGACACATTAACGCTAGCATTCTAGCATGCTAACTTTTTAGCCAATTTTGCAGTTGAACACCACAGAGTCATATAACTTAGTACTTGACACATGATAACGTTAGCATTCTAGCATGCTAACTTTTTTTATAGCCAATTTTGCAGCTTAACACCACAGAGTCATATAACTTGGTACTTGACACATGTTAACGTTAGCATTCTAGCATGTTAACTTCTTTTTTTTTAGCCAATTTTGCAGCCGTACTTCACACGTTAACGTTAGCATTCTTGCATTTTAACTTTTTTTAGCCAATTTTGCAGCTGAACACCATAGAGTCATGTAACTTGGTACTTGACACATGTTAACATTAGCATTCTATTATGCTAACTTTTTTTTTTTGCCAATTTTGCAGCTTGACGCCACAGAGTAATATAACTTGGTACATGACACATGTTAACGTTAGCTTTCTAGCATGCTAACTTTTTAGCCAATTTAGCAGCTGAACACCACAGAGTCGTATGCCTTGCTAATTGACACATGTTAAAGTTAGCATTCTAGCATGCTTACCTTTTTTTTTGCCAATTTTTGCAGCTGAACACCACAGAGTCATATGACTTGGTACTTGACACATGATAACATTAGCATTCTAGCATGCTAACTTTTTTTTTATAGCTAATTTTGCAGCTTAACACCACAGAGTCATATAACTTGGTACATGACACATGTTAACGTTAGCATTCTAACATGCTAACTTTTTTTTGCCAATTTTGCAGCTGAACACCAGAGACATATAACTTGGTACTTGACACATGTTAACGTTAGCTTTATAGCATTTTAACTTTTGTTTAGCTAATTTTACAGCTGAACACCACAGAGTCATATGACTTGGTACTTGACACATGTTTACGTTAGCATTCTAATAGGATAACTTGTTTTTTTTTTGCCAATTTTTTCGCGGAACACCACCGAGTCAAATGACTTGGTACTTGACACATGTTTACGTAAGCGTTATAACATTTTAACTTTTATTTGACTAATTTTACAGCTGAACACGACAGAGTCATATAACTTAGTACTTGACACATGTTTACATTAGCATTTTAACATGCCAACTTTTTTTTGCCAATTTTGCAGCTGAACACCAGAGTCATATAACTTGGTACTTGACACATGTTAACGTTAGCTTTATAGCATTTTAACTTTTGTTTAGCTAATTTTACAGCTGAACACCACAGAGTCATATGACTTGGTACTTGAGACATGTTTACGTTAGCATTCTAACATGCTAACTTTTTTTATTTTTGCCAATTTTTTCGCGGAACACCACAGAGTCAAATGACTTGGTACTTGACACATGTTTACGTTAGCATTCCAGCATGCTAACTTTTTTTTATTGCTAATTTTGCAGCTTAACACCACAGAGTCATATAACTTGGTACTTGACACGTTAACGCTAGCGTTCTAGCATGCTAACTTTTTGGCCAATTTTGCAGCTGGACACCACAGAGTCATATAACTTGGTACTTGACACATGTTAACGTTAGCTTTCTAGCATACTAACTTTTCAGCCAATTTAGCAGCTGAGCACCCCAGAGTCATATAACCTGGTACTTGACACATGTTTATGTTAGCATTCTAATATGCTAACTTTTTTTTGCCAATTTTGCAGCGGAACACCACAGAGTCATATAACTTGGTACTTGACACATGTTAACGGTAGATTTCTAGCATGCTAACTTTTTTTTTTAACCGTTTTGCAGCTTAACACCACAGAGTCATATAACTTGGTACATGACACATGTTAACGTTAGCTTTCTAGCATGCTAACTTTTTAGCCAATTTAGTAGCTGAACACCACAGAGTCATATAACTTAGTACTTGACACATGTTTACATTAGCATTCTAACATGCTAACTTTTTTTGCCAATTTTGCAGCTGAACACCAGAGTCATATAACTTGGTACTTGACACATGTTAACGTTAGCTTTATAGCATTTTAACTTTGTTTAGCTAATTTTAAAGCTAAACACCAGAGAGTCATATGACAGGGTACTTGACACATGTTTACGGTAGCAATCTAACATGCTAACTTTTTTTCCGCCAGTTTTGCAGCGGAACACCACAGAGTCATATAACTTGGTACTTGACAAATGTTAACGTTAGTATTCTAGCATGCTAACTTTTTTTTTTGCCAATTTTGCAGCTTAACACCACAGAGTCATATAACTTAGTACTTGACACATGTTTACGTTAGCATTCTAACATGCTAACTTTTTTCTGCCAATTTTGCAGCTGAACACCAGAGTCATATAACTTGGTACTTGACACATGTTAACGTTAGCTTTATAGCATTTTAACTTTTGTTTAGCTAATTTTACAGCTGAACACCACAGAGTCATATGACTTGGTACTTGACACATGTTTACATTAGCATTCTAACATGCTAACTTTTTTTTTTTTTTGGCCAATTTTTTCACAGAACACCACAGAGTCAAATGACTTGGTACTTGACACACGTTTACGTTAGCATTCCAGCATGCTAATTTTCTTTATACAATTTTGCAGCTGAACACCACAGAGTCATATCAATCAATCAATCAATGTTTAATTATATAGCCCTAAATCACTAGTGTCTCAAAGGGCTGCACAAACCACAACACAAACCACTATATAACTTGGTACTTGACACGTTAACATTAGAATTCTAGCATGCAAACTTTTTTTAGCCAATTTTTGTAGCTGAACACCTCAGTCATAGAACATGGTACTCGGCACATGCTAACAATTAGCATGCTGATCCTTCTAGCATGCGAACATTTTTAGCTAATTTTACATACGTACGCTTCATTGTCATATGACTTGCACTTGACAAATTCTAATTGTTAGCATGCAAACGTTACCATATAAGTTTGGCTCACACATTTAAGCAGCTTATACATTTCAGCATTGGCAGGTAATTTCTCCCAAAATTACATTTTGTAGTTTTTTTTTGTGTAATTGTTTTATTTTGTCTTGGCCCAATAAAAAAACAAGCTGCTGGCCACAAATAGCTCCCGGGCTGCATTTTGGACGCCCCAGCCCAAGCCAAAAAAATGCTGCACACTAAATATGATGCATTCACTTTAATGCTGCAGTACATGCACTGTGCATTGAAGAGTTTTATAGACTATTTTTACTTCCTCCGAGGGACAAAGCATGACCTTTAAGATGAACTCTCCTCCCCCTGGCTATTATTGTGACTGCGCCTGGCAGACACAATAAAGTGATAAGAATCCTTATGTATGGCTTTAAAGGGCAGTGGGGGGTGGGGACATCGTCTGTCCTGTGCCGGTAACGTTCAAGACGTTACAAGTCAAATTTACGGTTGCCAGTCCCTGGCAATGTAAAGTGTAATCGGAAAGTATTCACAGCGGTTCACTTCTTCCACATGTTGTTATGTTACAGCCTTTTTTTTACAAAATGGAACACTTTTTTTTTTTTTTTTGTGAATGAGCACAAGTGCCTGTTTAAATATTTCCAGTTTCAATGTACAAAATAACATTTGTGATCAAATTAAGAGGTTAATTAGATGTGTTATTGTCTTTATTAGCAACATGTATTAACAGTGATTAGAGCACAATCATTTAAAGCAGGGGTGTCAAACTCATTTTAAATAGGGGGGCCACATGAAGAAAAATCTACTCCCAAGTGGGCCGGACTGGTAAAATCACGGCACAATAACTTAAAAATAAAGACAACTTCAGATTGTTTTCTGTGGGAGAGGGTGTAGTCAGCGCTGCTTGCAAGAGGAAAAGTCACCACCGCTGTCCATGGTACTGAGGGCGAGCACCATCAGGCATGTGCTGACGGCGAGACACAGCTGGCAAGTGATTAGATTTCAGAGGTGGTACGTGTTAATCTAATCATCTGTTGTCTTTAACAGTGAGCGGCCGGGAGCAGAAGAGATTGAGGATTGGTGAGACTGAAAAATCTGGAAAAATTTAGGGATTGGAGAACTGGAAAACATTAAACCTTTGTTAACCTTGCACAACTGGCTTCCAGCGTGTATATCGGTGAGACCGCGAGTATGCAAAGCTTACATTTTCTTTGTTTAAAAATAGAACAAGCACATTTTGAAAATGCACAAATCATAATGTTGTTTTTTTACACGTACGTGTTGCGGTTAATAGTATTATATCTCTATTTGTTGTTGTTTATGCTTTCTGAATAAATTATGTGATAATGTTCATCAGTTAACTCATCAGTGTTAATTTTCAATCTATCAAGATAAACAAATAATATCAAAATCAAATTACAGGATGTTATTTATGTGGTTTGCTCATTTTCATCGACTGGTGCTCTAACATCATGTGGTTTATATTTTGTACATACAGTATGTAGCATAATCTACAAAGATACAAATAATTGCTATTGCGACATCTAGTGGACACATTTAGAACAGCAGTTTCTTTCATTCCAAAATTTTGGCTCATTTTTATACTTATCAAACTCATCCCGCGGCCCGGATAAAACCTTTTCAGGCTGTACATTTGACACCCCTGATTTAGCTGAGATAGGCGCCAGCGCCCCCCGCGACCCCGAAAGGGAATAAGCGGTAGAAAATGGATGGATGGATAGATTTAAAGTTAAAAAAAAAAAAAAACTATTTGAAGACATTGACCTCACTGGAAAACAGTAATATCTAAAGGGGATGTATATGTATGTAAATATATGAACGTATATGTACAGTATGTAAATATACGTATATGGTCCACAGGCCATACTTTGCAAAACCCCTCCTCTAACAGCATTATAATGTGATTTATGGACATAAACTGTCTTAGTCTGTGTTTAGAGAGCCTTTTAACCAAAATCCCCCAAGACTTTTAAAACATTACTGAATTCAAAGCCCTTCAAAGACTTGCAGGTGGTCCCAGATGAGGTGAGGTGACACCTTCTTACTGACTGTATATTTTTGGATACACCTTTTGTGTAGAGTGAAGACATGCAAGGAAATAAAGTTTTTTTAAACAAAAGAGCAAACGGGACTTTGATCTCGTTCTTGGGTACAAGGGGGGCATGCCGGTGTGTGTGTGTGTGTGTGTGTGTGTGTGTGTGTGAGTGCGTGTGCGTGTGCGTGTGTGTGTGTGTGTGTGTGTTCTTTTATCTCTACCCTTCTTGAGACATCAACACGGAAAAGTACTTTCTGTGTGAGGACCGGTGAATAATAGATGGATAGATTGATGGTACTTTATTGATTCCTTCAGGAGAGTTCCTTCAGGAAAATTAAAATTCCAGCAGCATTGTACAGAGTTGAGATCAATTAAAAAAAAGTAAAAAGTAAATAATGGGGGTTTAAAAGGAAACAAAATATAATATGTATGTAAATATATGAACGTATATGTACAGTATGTAAATATACGTATATAGTCCACAGGCCATACTTTGCAAAACCCCTCCTCTAACAGCATTATAATGTGATTTATGGACATAAACTGTCTTAGTTTGTGTTAAGAGAGAGTGTTTAATAAGTTAGGACATAAATCACGGTCCCAATACGGAAAACCATTGCATATAATGGAGAGCCAAATACTAGAGTCTGTGAACATTGCTCCAAAGTCAAGATTTTTTTCGTTGATTTAAAGTGCATACAAAAGTAAAGATTGACAGGTGCAAAGGCAGGAATGTATGATAAAAAAAGACGACAGCTATAGAAGGACTTCCCTATTCATCCCCGAAAAACCCGCCATGTAAACAGCTGGTTTTACGGTTTCCGGTGCTGACGTAAAACAACACTACGGTACTAAGATTATAGTGGCCATTAACAGTTGGCTTCTACAGCTGTGTTGCCCAAAGTGCGGCACAGGGGTCATCTGTGGTTTGTGACTCCTTTGTCATCGGCCTTAAGCACATTACAAATAAACAAAAAATAGAAATCTCATTTGCACCCCTGGTGGTGAAATCTATTAAAATGAGGGTGGTCCCAAACAGGTGGCATTTTTCAAATTGGCTGTGTCGGTTTTAACATATGACAAAACAAGTGTGTGTAAGAAAAATGTGCCTCTTTGACCAAAATTTATTAAAATAAATAAATAAAAATGTATGTAGAGACATACTGTAATAACTTGAAGTAAATAATGAAGATTAAAAACCAATTACCAACAAAAAATTCAACAAACCTTTTTTTTTAATAAAAAAAATATTTTTCTCACAATGTGTTGACTTTTTTCTTATAAAATTTGGAACAATTCACCATATTATTTCTGTTGTCTGTAATATCGCAATATTTTCTAGTAAAATTATTACTTGTTTTATGTAAAATTATTACTTTTTAATGTAAAATGATTACCTTTTTAATGCAAAACGGTGACATTAGTCATATAAAAATCTGACTTTTATCACAATATTGCCAATGTTTTTGTTGTTCTTGTAAAACAGTGACATTCCGATTATTACTATGATATTGCCAAAATTGTAAAGATTTCTTGTAAAATTGTGACTTTTGTCAAGTAGAATTACGACTCTTTTCATAAAATTGACAACGTTTTAAGCTTTTCTTGTACAATTGCAACTATTATCGAGTAAAAGTCCAACCTTTGTCATAATATTGCACAAATGTTTAGTTTTTCATGTAAAATTTGGACTTGCTTTGGGTAAAATTACAACTTTTATTATAACACTGCCAAAATTCTAGGTTTTAATTATGAAATTGTGACCTTTTTCTTGTGAAATTCCAACTCATTTTTCACAACAAGCTTTTTTATATTTGCATAGTATGTATATTATTAATGTTGTAAATACACATCTTCATATATCTAGAAGATGTGGTCCTAAAGAGGTAGGCATTTTTCAAAAGTGTGCGTGTGTGTGTGTGTGTGTGTGTGTGTGTGTGTGCGTGCGTGCGTGTTTGTGTGTGCGTGTGCTTGTGCGTGTGTGTGTGTGTGTGTGTGTGTGTGTGTGTGTGTGTGTGTGTTCGCCTTTCAAATGTATGCATGCTGGTGGGAAAATGAAAAATGACAATGAACTCCAGATATTAATAATGACTTCTCGGGTTGTGCTGCGGCACTGAGCCACTGCAGGGGTTCTTATGTAAGCCCTCACACCGAGGATTACAGGTACACCAAGTCTGCACTTTTATCGAGACCGGATGGTGGAGAAGAAACCACAACGAGAGACGTTTAATTGACTTGAGAGTGCAGCCTATCAGAACTAATGCTGGCTCACTCGCGCATGCAGACACCTTTGAAGTAATCTGATAAAAGTGAAGAAGATTGACTGCTTGCACTCTCTTCCCTCTGCAACCCAGCCCAACTAATCCTGTTTGTAATGTTCCACTGTCTCATCTTCTTGGAAATGAAACAGCATGCACGGCGTGTTCATGGAAATGCACCTCTGAATTTGCTTTTTCTTTGGCTTAAAAAAAAAGTGACACGTAAGAATGTTTTGAAGCACCTCCATTGTACAAAATAGAGTTTTTAATTATGCCGTAACAGCATACTTGCCAACCCTCCCGGATTTTCTGAGACTCCCTAAATTCAGCGCCTCTCCCAAAAACCTCCCGGAAGAAATTTTCTCCCGAAAATCTCCCGAAATTCAGTGGGGACAGCCAGTCTTCACGTCCGCTTTCCCACTATATAAACAGCTTGCCTGCCCAATCACGTTACAACATCTACAAATTTTAATAAAAACTGCACACAAAAGGAGACGAAGCAGAAGAACGAGGAAGTTACAGCCATAGCGACGCCGTCTGTAATAGAGTGATTTTACGTTGTCTGTCGCCATCTCCTGGTGAATGTTGGCTATAGCGTTATGGGGTTGCTTTTTGATTGGCCAACGATTTACGTGGTGTTGTGCACCTGACGGTAAGTGAGGGAGTCTGTTCTGAAGCCCACAGTAAAGAGACGTAACTTCATCACCTTATTGAGTACAGTTAGTAGAACAACTGTGTTTTTATTACAGTTTATTTGATAGGTGCCGTCTGAAATTATTTTAATTATATATATATATATATATATATATAATAAAATAAATATATATCGTTAGAATTCAATGAAAGTCAAGTATTTCATACATATATATATATATATATATATATATATATATATATATATATATACACATACATATATGAAATACTCGAGTTGGTGAATTGTAGATGTAAATATACTCCTCCCCTCTTAACCACGCCCCCAACCACAACTACGCCCCAGCCCCAACCACGCCCCCCCACCCTCCGGCCCCCACCTCCCGAAATCGGATGTCTCAAGGTTGGCAAGTATGCGTAGTAACAGTGATACCGTTTTTGAAATAAGACTCTCAAACAGTCACTTTTGAGTTAAAAAAATTAATACATTATAATTTATAATAATATTGATAATATATTTTTTTGAATAATTTAATCAATTAGAAAATCCATCCATCCATCCATTTCCTACCGCTTATTCCCTTTTGGGGTCGTGGGGGGCGCTGGCGCCTATATCAGCTACAATAGGGCGGAAGGCGGGGTACACCCTGGACAAGTCGCCACCTCATCGCAGCAATTAGAAACAAATTACATAAAAAATTACAATTACAATTATAATTATAAATTATAAATAACTAAAACATAAAAAGTTCCATGTTTTAGTGACATCGTGACAGTCTTCCTAGTGAAGTGAAGAGAATTTTGTTTAAAGAGCGCTTTATTCTAGAGACTCAAAGCACTTTACGTCGTAAAATCCATAATCTACACCTTTAAACTACATTTAAACCAGTTTGGGAGGCCATGACGCTGCCTCTGACCTGCTTCCAGCTGGATGAGCCTGCCTGGTCTACCCTCCTGAGAGTCAGCGTGAAGTGGATATTTGTGTTTTGCATGACAGACCTATATTTTGTTTTCCATGTCTTACCCCCAACTAGCGTCCATATCGCCATGTAGTCAAAATAGCATCTTTTTTTGCTCCTAAAAAGTAGTTTGTCAGTCATTTCCCATTATATCAATTAGTTTTAGAGTAATGGTTAAATAACTAGCTGCATTTGGAACGCCCCCTTTCCTTCGCCAGACTCGACTCCTGGTGTGACATCATCTACAGAACTGGAAACCATTTGCCCTCTTCGACAATGTGGATAAACAAATGTAAATTTATTATTTGGATGAACTGCATGTTTTTGTCACCCTGGTACATGCTTACTTCAAAACTGATATGGTTAACATTAGGAGGCAAAAAAGCATATACCTGTACAGGTTTCTGCAGCATTTTCTCAAGCGTCTTGAGGAAAACATCAGTAGGAGAGGACGCAAAAATAAAAATGCCTCCTTTTTGTCTTGATTTTGAGCATCAATCTGCTCTTCTTTCTTTTTATTTTCTGCAGGTTCGGACTCGGTCTTTTTCCCTTCAAGGGTGCTCCTGATATACAGGATCACATTTGGCTTAAGTCCGAACTCCAACCAAAAGCCTTCCTCTTCAAAGTCAGAATTATTCAAAGGAAAGCTTCAAATTACACTTCTCTTGCTTGGTCAGGCACATTTTGCACATGTCAATTTAACTGGAGCTGTCCAAGGTGCTTTACAGAAAATTAAAAGAGGGTATAAATAAAAATATTAAATCATATTTCAAATTAAAACCAGAAAATACAATCATTATAAAACAGTCATAACTAATTCAATTTAAAATCAATCAAAGAGTGTTAATGAATTATTTTTAGTTGACATATGCACAATTAAATAAAAGTATTTTTAGGCTGGATTTGAACATTGCCTACATTGACGAGCATTGTACATCTTCAGGAAGACTATTCCAGATTTTAGGAGCATAAAACTTAAATGCAGTTTCACCATTTTTGGTACTGACTCTGGGCAAGAGCAGGAGACCACTCACTGAAGTTCTTAGAGCTGGAGATGGTTCATACGGCTCTAACATGTCAGAGATATACTTTAGCACAAGACCATGAAAAGACTTGTGCAAAAGCAGAGCTTTTTTAAAGTCAAGTTCTCTTAGCAAAAGGAAGCCAGTGCAGTGACCTCAGCACAGGACTAATATGGTCGTTGTTCCTGTTTCTTGTTGGGACTCGAGCAGCAGCATTCTGGATGTGCTGCAGCTGCTCCACAGCATGTTGAGAAAGACAAGTGAAAAGGCCTTTACAGTAGTCTAACCTACTAGAGACAAAAGCATGGTCTTCTAAGCATGGTCTTATTAGCCTTAGCATTTTAAATTTTGCACCAGCTATCCAGAAACTGGATGAACTTACATAGCTGCACTTAATCAACCAAAGTAAGTCTTCAACCGTGTGGAGAAACCTACTGTATTGATTATAATTCCATTAATACCATTATAGCTGATGCTTGGCAGACTCTCTCGTGGTCAGTGACCAGCTGTTTATTGATTGGACTTCCTTATCTGCTGGCAGCTGAGTGTGGAGAATTTCCAGAGAACCACAAACAACAGTTGTTTGGTCAGTTTTTAAAATTTGCATCATATTTTTTCCTCTTTTGTTACTACATTTAAAACAAGTCTTCCCCAGCTGGTCTTTGTGTTGTGGCTGTATTTCTTCTCGGGTGTGTGTGAATGACTGGAAGAAAAGCTCTGACTCGCTTGGATAGAATTTGTTTGCCGCCACCTCCCAGTGTGCAGGTATGAACAAGCCGTCTTTTTTAGACTATTTTTCTTGGAGGAAAAAAAAATATTATACTCAGATCAATATGGTAATAAAGTTAAAGTACCACTGATAGTCACATATAAAATAAGTATTATTCATTTGATGAAATAAAGTTTCCATACACCCGCGACCCCAAAGGGGAATAAGCGGTAGAAAATGGATGGATGGAAGTTTCCATACAAATTATATCAGTTAAAATGTTTATACGAACCAATGTTTTATAAATATATTAAATATATATGTATATATTGTATATGGATATATATATTAAGTCTGTACTAATTTTTAAAAATATTAAACTGGGAAAAAATATAAAATTGCCTATTCATAATATTAATATGGATAATAATAAAAACTATTTTAAAATATGGTTTCTGTAATCGATTACATTTACAAAATTGTGATTAATGGTTGTCATTTACGCAAAAGTGTACAACAAATAAATGATACATAAAATAAATATATTATTTATTGAATAAAATACATTTTAATTGTATTGTATTTATTGACCAACATCATCTATCCAGAGAGTGGTGAGGATGGCGGAAGAGATTATCAGGACTCCTCTTCCTCCTATCCAGGAGATCGCAAAAAGCTGCTGCCTGACCAGGGCTCAGAAACTCTGCAAAGACTCCTCCCACCCCCACCAAGGACTGTTTTCACTGCTGGACTCTAGGAAGAGGTTCCGCAGCCTCCGTAGCAGAACCTCCAGGTTCTGTAACAGCTTCTTCCCTCCGGCCGTAAGACTCTTGAACGCATCATAATTAAATTATCCCCTAAACTCCCCCTAAAATGGATTAACTCGCTGGAATAAAAAAGACAATATAACATACATCCATAAACATGGACGCATGCGAAAAAGTGTAATGTATTTTTCTGTACAGTAATCTATTTATTTATATCTGCACCTTATTGCTTTTTTTTTTTATTATCCTGCACTACCAAGAGCTGATGCAACCAAATTTCGTTCTCATTTGTACTGTAAAGTTCAAATTTGAATGACAACAAAAAGGAAGTCTAAGTCTAAGTCTACATAATTTGTTTTTAATACACGCACACACTGAGCACCCACTGGCAGAAATGTAGATCGGGCGCCTATAATTGTATAGCAGGCTATAGGGTTTAATATAAAGATGATTAAAGAGATCATTGAAATATAAGTAAGATAAAATGTGTGAAATCATTTCTGTCATTGCCCAACGATAATCAAAATTATGAATTTCTATTCAGATTATAGTAACATTAAAATATAAAATATATTATAGTATGTTATTACTTTAATAAGTTTTTCTTTATATTAATGTATGTAAATAGGAACATATCAGTAAATACTGTTTATAATAATAAATGATGACAGATGTGAACAAGAGCATGTATTGTCTATGTGTTATGATGTAAAGGAGGGGTGGCTGTAATATATAAGTATCTGTCAAAGAAAGGGCATTTTACGACTTGTTTAATTTGATTACATGCTATAGTGTAACTGTATTGTTATGATTGCATGTCTTTTGTATCTCTTTAATTTAGGTAGCCAGGGACTGCAGATGGAAATTAGCTATTTAGCCATAATCTGGTGCAGAACATATCTGTCTTTGAGCTTAATGTTTATATGCATTGTCCCTAAACTAGGGGTGTCAAACGTAGTGCACAAGTTGAGGAAAATGAGCAAACTACATACATTTTTTTCCTTTTTTTTTATTGAAACAAATCGTATTTTTGTATTCAATATTTGTTTGCTTACTATTGTAGAGTATTTATTTATTATTTATTTGTTCACTGTTCTGTTATAGAGAAAAAGGAAATAGGAAAAAATGCCTACTCCTTTTTGGACGTGCTGTAATGAAACAACTGGAATTGTGTGATGTAACCTATGCGTGGTCATAATAAACTGAAACTGAACTGAACTGAACATGAATAAAATCCTGTAATTCGATTGTGATATTATTTTTATATCTTAATGGATTGAAAATTAACACCAATGAGTTGACTGATGAACATTATTACATAATTTATTCAGAAAATATATCCATCCGTCCATTTTCTAACGCTTGTCCCGTTCGGGGTCGTGGGGGTGCTGAAGCCTGCATTCGAGCGGAAGGCGGCGTACACCCTGGACAAGTCGCCACCTCATTGTAGGGCCTCAGAAAGTATATATAAGGACAAATAAAGATAGAATACTATTTACCGCAACATGTAAGGATAAAAAAAAAAAAACGACTGTAACGGTACAGCAGGAGAAGGAGACAACACGTAGACAGTGACGTTGTTAGCTTGCAGCGTGTTTATTGAAATAATCAAATGTATGTGAAGTGTGTACTTAATCCAAATGAATATGGTGTGACCATGTGTAGTAAGTATAGGAGAGTTGTTACCAGGTGGTGTTAAAGGTGCGTGTTGAAATCGAGGCGGAAGTCCAGATAGGGCAAGGCAGGCTGTAAGGTCCAGAGAAAGGCGGGAGGTCAAGGGCTGGAGCGAGGCGTCGTGGTCAGAGGGCAGGCGTGAGGTTCAGATCTAGGGAGGCAGCAGAGAGTTCAGAAGGGATCCAAGGAGACGAGACACACATCTCGACACCGGGGAAGTTAAGACGAGCTGCTGGATGATGACACCAAACGAGACACAGTGAGCACGACAGGGGGGGGGATGGGGAGCAAGCACAAAGGCTTACTGTACGTGTATAAGTAGCTACGTTCTGGCCCGGAACGCAGGTTTGCACTGGCTTAAGAAGGGTGGCGTCTCATCAGCTTTAGGTTTGCAGATTGCTGATTGATTGCAGCCGCCTGCTGCAGTAGGAAGTGAGCGCCAGTGGGCGTGTCCCAAGCCGCACTCGGAGCGCATAACAGAGTGCATGCACATGCGCAGCGGCATGTGCATGCGCCGTGACACCTACAATCAATCAATCAATTTCCTTTTTTTAACCAGGTAAAGGCTCATTGAGATTAAAATCTCTTTTTCAAGAGCGGCCTGACAAAGAGGGCGGCACAAACAAAGTTACAATTATTAATAATTACAACAAGACAATACAGCAAAACAACAGCAGACGTACCACAATAGGTCAAAAATTATTTAAAACGATGAAATATTAATTAAATTTAAAAGCAAGTACATTTCCCAAGAGAACTGGTTTCTCGATCTTTTAAAATGGACTTAAACTCTCCCAAAGTGATCAATTCACTTCAGTATTCTTCTTCCTCCAAACACGACAAGTGGAGTTTATTCCAAAAAGTTCTAATTTGGTTTCATCTGACCACATGACATTCTCCCAATCCTCTGCTGTATCATCCATGGATCCATTTTGGTATAAACTCAACTTGTCATGTTTGAAGGAAGAAGAATACTGAGTTGCATCCCAAAAAACCATACCTACTGTGAAGCATGGGGGTGGAAACATCATGCTTTGGGGCAGTTTTTCTGCTAAGGGGACAGGACGATTGATCTGTGTTAAGGAAAGAATGAATGGGGCCATGTATCGTGAGATTTTGAGCCAAAACCTCCTTCCATCAGTGAGAGCTTTGAATGGTTGACCAAATACTTATTTTCCACCATAATTTACAAATAAATTCTTTAAAATTCCTACATTGTGAATTCCTGGATTTTTTTTCACATTCTGTCTCTCACAGTTGAAGTGTACCTATGATGAAAATTACAGAGCTCTGTCATCATTTTAAGTGGGAGAACTTGCACAATCGGTGGCTGACTAAATACTTTTTTGCCCCACTGTATATAAGTATATATAAATATATATTTAATTATTATTTATTATCTGTTTACATTATTTAATTGTATTTCTGATTATTATTATTATGTCTTCTTTTTTCTTTATTTACTTGATTTATCTGTACACAAAAACACATTTCAATTAATTTATTCCTAAATGATCTATTAAAGGCCTACTGAAATGAGATTTTCTTATTTAAACGGGGATTGCAGGTCCATTCTATGTGTGATACTTGATCATTTCGCGATATTGCCATATTTTTGCTGAAAGGATTTAGTAGAGAACATCCACGATAAAGTTTGCAACTTTTGGTGCTAAGAGAAAGTCGCAGACGATGACGTCACATGTTGATGGCTCCTCACATATTCACATTGTTTATGATGGGAGCCTCCAACAAAAAGTGTTATTTGGACCGAGAAAAAAGACAATTTCCCCATTAATTTGAGCAAGGATGAAATATTTGTGTTTGAGGATATTGATAGCGACGGACTAGAAAAAAAAAAAAACGCGACTGCTTTGGGACGGATTCCGATGTGTTTAGACACATTTAGTAGGATAATTCTAGGAAATCCCTTATCTTTCTATTGTGTTGCTAGTGTTTTAGTGAGTTTAATAGTACATGATAGTCGGAGGGGTGTGTCCACGGGTGTCTTGACACGCAGTGTCTCAGGGGAATCGACGGCAGCTATGGACGGGGCGAGCTCAGTTTTTCTCCGGTAAGAAGCGACTTTTTAACCACAATTTTCTCACCGAAACCTGCTGGTTGACATTCCGTCGTGCTTCATGTTCGCTTGACCTCCAGGAATTTTAAACAAGGAATCACCGTGTGTTTGTGTGGCTAAAGGCTAAAGCTTCCCAACTCCATCTTGCTACTTTGACTTCTCCAATATTAATTGAACCAATTGCAAAATATTCAGCAACACAGTTCTGCAAAATACTGTGTAATTATGCCGTTAAAGCAGACGACTTTTAGTTGTGTGTGTGCGTAGCGCTCATACTTCCTAAAAACTTGTGACGTCTTGCGTATACGTCATCATTAAACTCCCGGGAAATGTAAAATTGCAATTTAGTAAACTAAAAAGGCTGTATTGGCATGTGTTGCAATGTTAATATTTCATCATTGATATATAAACTATCAGACTGCGTGGTGGGTAGTAGTGGGTTTCAGTAGGCCTTAAAGAGTATCTGTGAACAACCTAAACTCCATTATTAGGCTTTGGTCCATGCAGGTCCATAACGTTACGCCGGTTTTCTTTAAATAGCCGTGTCCCACGAGGGGCGTGGCCTGTGTGCAGCCACCTGATGCATGCACGCAGCCTGTGGCGTGTTCAGCTCCACGGAACGCCACGAAAGTGGTCGGCAAGAAGCAACATTAAGGCGGCTGTGTCCACATCAGCCGCGCACACTGGCGCCAGCTGAAAGTGTCGCCGCCTCTGGTTGCGTGGAAACTAAAAAAAAAAATGGCTATGCCTTGAACTGCTGTGGAAGCATCTCCAGCAGCGCGTCTGCACAAGTTTCACCGGAAACATGACGATTTAAAGCCGGGCTGCAGGAGAGAGAGAGACAGCTGCAAACGTGAGTGTGTCTGACCCATCGAAATGTCTTTTTTTTTTAAATGTTGGACCCGCACACTTAGCGTGGAATTTCTATTCATGTTTCTATAGTGACGATGCATAAATGGAATCGTTCACCATTCATGAGCCTCGATCGCGTTTTATTGTGTAATTCACCGTCAAACATGTTACAATAATGTTGCATGTAGTATCCGCGCAACAAATCCCAAGTAAGTCATGTTTTTGATTTGATTTAGATTGATAATGTCAATTATAATTTCTTCCCAAAAGTTCACCATAACGGGATGGTGGACACTACCGGAGTGGTTAAAATCACGCGAAATTAAAGCTGACGTTTTGACGGCTAAAAGCTTTAAAATAAGATTGCAGCTGCAAATCGCCCAGAACGTCAAGGCTCTTTTCCCTTTCTCTCAGTCTCATCCTTGCCATTGATAAATATAACCGGCTGCTCGTACAGGAAATATCTCACACTGCTGTGATGCTGCGGGTTGGCATTGGCAGGATGGAAAACACAACATTTGTTAAATTGTTGACAATTTAACAAATGTTTAGGTATATTTAGGTATATTTGTTGAATTGTCAAAAAGAACACACTTTTTTTTTTATGCAAACGATTTGCAAAGGTCGGATTTATTTATTATTGATCATGTCAATAAATGTAGTGTGGGTTTCACCGTGGTATATATGGTCTGATTTGTGTGCAAACTCATCAGTGGTTTCTAAAACTAAAGTACCACCTCAGAAAAAAAACATGGCTCTTATCTCCAAGTACCACTGTAATGACCAACAATAAAATATATTGGTGTAGTAGGCCTAAGTAGTAATTAAAAACTAGGTAGAGGTTTTATTTAAGAAGTGTGTTTCATATTGTTGGCCGGTATAATGTTACCGTAACACTATGTTGGAACATAGGAAAATAAAACACCGTACTTTAATCAAGTCACTAGCTTGGGATGTGGCCCTGCGATGAAGTGGGACTTGTCCAGGGTGTAACCAGCCTTCCGCCCGATTGTAGCTGAGATAGGCACCAGCGCCCCCAAAGGTAATAAGCTGTAGAAAATGGATTGTGAGACTTGCTGGGCATAGAGATGCCGGATTGGTTCTTCCAAGGATGCGATCAGGCAAGAACACGGCGTACGGTAATAAATAAAGATTTATTAAACTAATAAACAGAGAATGAACAGAAACACTGGCACAAGGGCACAAAAAGGTAAAACAAAAACAACAAGCATGAGAGCTAGGGATAAATAAGGCGTAGCGCAAAAGCTAGCGAGTATAAACATAGACAGCAGTCGTCACTTGTTGCATGAAAGCAAATTAGGATGTGAGAAAGAATGAACAAAAGGGCCAGGCTTAAATAAGGCAGTAATCAGCAAAAACAGGTGTGCATCGAAAGCAAGGGGCAGGTCAAAACTAATAAGCAACCAGTGTGACCGAGCAAATAGGACCTGAGGAAGTCAAAGAAAAGAGTGTGATACCAAAATGGAACAAAACAAGAATATGGAATGATCCTGGTAGCGAATCATAACATGGATGGATGGATGGATGTACAAAATAAACCACATGATGGGGACGGCGTGGCGCAGTGGGAGAGTGGCCGTGCGCAACCCGAGGGTCACTGGTTCAAATACCACCTAGAACCAACCTCGGCACGTCCGTTGTGTCCTGAGCAAGACACTTCACCCTTGCTCCTGATGGGTGCTGGTTGGCGCCTTGCATGGCAGCTCCCTCCATCAGTGTATGAATGTGTGTGTGAATGGGTAAATGTGGAAGTAGTGTCAAAGCGCTTTGAGTACCTTGAAGGTAGAAAAGCGCTATACAAGTACAACCCATTTATCATTTATGTTTGTTCACCAGTCGAGGATACTGATCAAACCTCATAAATAATATCCTTTTGATATAATGTTATTATCTTGATTGATTGAAAATGAACACCAATGAGTTGACTGATAAACATTATCACATAATTTATTCAGAAAGTATAAATAACGACAAATAAAGAAAGAATACTGTTAACCGCAACATGTAAGTGTAAAAAAAAAACAACAACATTATAGACTTAGACTTAGACAAACTGTAATCAGAATCAGAAATACTTTATTAATCCCCGAGGGTAAATTAATAATTCTCAGCACAATCTCATTCAAGATCAGACAAACATGATGATCCACAAGGGAAATTGTTCCACTCAGTGGCTCGGTTACAAAGGATGGAAAGGACAATGCAGGTGTAAAGTAGACTAAAAAATTACCATAGTAGCAATATAAAATATAACATATATGTAATATTTACATAATATATGTACAGTATATGATACATAATATTATAGTATATTATATGTTTTTTATCATACATACAATATATAACAATTACCATGTACTACATATTACAGTATATGATTATTATGATTTGTACAATTTCCGAATGTTCTATATTTAAAGTAAAGTACCAATGATTGTCACACACACACTAGGTGTGGTGAAATTTTTCCTCTGCATTTGACACATCCCCTTGATCACCCCCTGGGAAGTGAGGGGAGCCGTGGGCTGCGGCAGTGCCGCGCCCAGGAATCATTTATGGTGATTTAACCCCCAATTCCAACCCTTGATGCTGTGTGCCAAGCAGGGAGACAATGGGTCACATTTTTTATAGTCTTTGGTATGACTCGGCCAGGGTTTGAACTCCCAACCTACCGATCTCAGGGCGGACCCTCTAACTACTAGGCCAACAAAGAAAACAATCTGAAGTTCTCTTTATTTTTAAGTTATCGTGCTGTGATTTTACCAGCCCGGCCCACTTGGGAGCAGATTTTTCTCCACGTGGCCCCCCATCTAAAAATAGTTTGACACCCTTGCACTAGATGGAGCCCACGTACCACACTTTGAGAATCACAGTCTTATTAAATATGACCACACTGAACAAAATCAACATTTGTATTGTAATATATGTCATAGTATACTTTGAAAAAATTATGTATGACGCAGTTATGGAAAATAGGAGTTCAGAATATTCAGAGAAAATAATACAAATAAATATAATGATACATTTGATCCATTTAAAACATGTGTTCATTATATTAATGTCATCCACATAATCTTAAAATACAACAGTCAGGGAAACATTCAGAGAAAGCAAGCGATTTTCCAATCCAAAAAAAAAAAAGTAAATAGCAATCTGTTAGATATATGACACAGTCGTGGAAACAGGAGTTCAGAATATTCAGAGCAACGATTGAAGAAAAAATATGTATAGCAATAATTTTATATGCATTTTAAAATACATATTAACATGGATACATTCATGTATGATCCCGATAAATCTGCTGGATATACGACAGTCATAAAAACAAGAGTTTGAAACATTCAGAAGAAAGACATTATTTTTCTATCCGTAAAATAAATCCTCTTATAAAAAAACTAATAAAACATTCTAAACAAATAATATTCATACTACCGTATACATTTATATATAGTCCTGATCAATCTGATGGATGTACAGCAGTACACAATCATGGAAATAGGAGTTCAGAACATTCAGAAAAAAGCAAAATATTTCCCTATCCATTTAAAAATTAGACTTAAAAAAAAAAAATTGAATAACATTCATCTGCATTTTAAAATATATAATAACATGATTAGTACGGATGATGTATATTGGGGATCAATCTTATGGATATATGACACAGTCATAGAAACAGGAGTTCAGAACATTCAGAGAAAGCGAAATGTGTTTCCTTCCTTTAAAAAATAAATAAAATTAAGTAGCAATAATGGTCATACACGTTTTAAAAGATGTATATCAGTATGTACAAATTAATGTACCTATAATTCGGATCAATCTGCTGGACATACGGCACAGTCATGGAAACAGGAGTTCGGAATATTCAAAGGAGGCAAAATATTTTGTAATCAACTTAAAATTAAACTGTAAATAGCAATATTATTTATATTCATTTTAATATATACATGTATTTCTAATTAGGATTAATCTGCTGGGTGTATGACAGTCATGGAAACTGGAGTTCAGAACATTTGTGATGTAGTGTAATATAATTTTGAGCAATGTAGAATAAAATATCAACATTTAGCAACATGGCAGCCTCTTCTATTCCTAGCTTCCATTTATTTTACTTGTATTTTTCCAGGGTAAGACAATTAAGAACATATTTCAGTTTGCATTGCTGACCCAGCAAAGAGTGAACATTTACATGAGATGTTGAAGTGTGATGATAATCTCTCATTGTTTGTCATTTACCAATAAAAAAAAATCACCGCTCTCGATTGCTCTCAAAAGTTCACAAGCAGGCATGCTCATAATGTGCGGGGTTAGAAGTTTTGGAACTTTTGTAAATAAATGTTTTAGATGGACAAATATGTTTCAAGTGCGAAACATACACAGAAAATGTCTGCAACTTGTGGATGACAGAGCAGCGGGCAATAAAGAAGCCTTTGGTGGGTTTTTTTTGTAATTACAATTGATTATTACATTATAAGCTGTAATTATAAAAGTACAGTCATTTGACCTTGAGCTCAGAGTATGTGCTTTTACTTTTATTTAGTATTTGCTTGTAGGTATAAAATGAGTAAAACATCAATACGGTATTTGTTTTCCAATATTTGTTGAAATCATGTGCCTTTTGGGGTTAACCTTTTAAGAACCAAGCTGTTTGTTAACATGCCTTTTTTTATTTCTCTTTGCTATTTGGGCTTATTGGACCCTAATTAGAATAAAAACTAAGAATCATCTTTTAATATGATGTACTTTGTCCATAAGTACACAAACGTGTACATCATGTGTAGTGACATGCTAATTTTTATTTTTACACTTTTTTTTTTCCAAATTCCATTGTATGCTATACTCTTCTGACACCACCAGATGACAGTATAAGTGTCCACATAAGCGGCATAAGACCCCAATTCAGTAGTGTACGCAGTTTTGTATATAAGAGTTTTAAAAGATGTTGTCCACGCATGTGGCCACTAAGGCCTTTTAAGGCAGGGGTCGGCAACCCAAAATGTTGACTTAGCCATATTGGACCAAAAATACAACAAAAATATCTGTCTGGACCAGCAAAAAATGTAAAGCCTTATATAAATGTTAAATTGAAGAAAACACATTATTTAAGTGTCTATATTAGCTATATTAGACTACTATCAAAATGACTTTGTGTTGCAGGCTGATACAAATCTTCGTTGACAGAAATGTTGAAATGTGATATTTATTCTACACATCTTTACAACATTGGAAAACATTACTGAAACTGAGGCTTTTCAGAGGGTTTAAAACTCCTGAAAATGACTGGCTTAAAATGGCCAAAGGTGAAGAGATGAAGAAAACGAAAACTAAGAATAAAATGAGCTCAAATATACCTAAAATACAGGGCATAATGATGCCTTATGTACATACAGCTAGCATCAATAGCATGTTAGCATCGAATAGCTTGCAGTCATGCAGTGACCAAATATGTCTGGTTAGTACTCAACACAAGTCAATAGCATCAACATAACTCACCTTTGTGGATGCACGCACAGCATACAAGGTTTGGTGGACAAATAGAGACATAAAAGGAGTGGCATAAAACACGTCTTTCTGTGGCAGCATCAAAGAAAGTTGTACATGTAAACAAACTACGGTGCGTTGAAGGACATCCGAAATGAGGACAAAATGGCACGCGCCAAGTACTCTCACCAGTGAAGCATGTTTGATGGAAACAGTGGGATTTCTAACAATTAGGAAGGTTAGTGTCATGTTTGTCCTCATACAGAAACCATATTAAAACAAAACATATTTTTTTCTCATCTTTTTTCATTTTCATACATTTCTGAAAAAGCTCCAGGGAGCCACTAGGGCAGCGCTAATGAGCTACTAGGGCAGCGCTAAAGAGCCACTTGTGGCACGATAACTGCGTGTTGCCGACCCCCGGGTTAAGGTTACAATGAACACTTAAAACATTGACGGCAAATTCATAAAAATCACAAGCTGATTCAACGATATGAAAATAAAGAACCTCAAAACAGAGTAACTTTTGCAGCCACTTTCTGAAAAAGATGCCATACATTTTTTGCTTTTTACATAACACAAAAAGCCAAAAGTTAAGCGTCAGCCACTTTTTCTATGGAAACAGTGTCAGGTTCAAACACTGATGACATCTGTTAAACAAGACAAAAAGCAAGGAATTAATCAAGGACAGAATTAAATTTCGCTAAATTGAGGAGGAACGTCTGAGCTGTACTCATGTACAGTCTCCCATCCCGCTCTGACAAAAGGTTGTACACCTCCTCTTTTATTTGGAATTTCCCTGATTACATGGCAACAGCTGTTTCTAAGGGAGGGGGGTCGTAAACAGCCATGCCTTTGATTAAAAACAGTTCAAATAAAAGGTTGTAAAACAGTTCAAAGAAGAGGAGCTTGTGCAGGTCCTGCTTTCTCTCCGCTTCGTAGATCTTGGGTCAAGACAAAATCTTTCTGATGATTACAATACAGCAAAGAAACTGAACACCTTCATGTTGCTTCCCATCCTACACAGTGGAGGTTTACAAACCTTCTTCTTGGTAGGATCAAACACAGCTTTTGTCTTCACGCCAGGCGAGCTGAACTCAATGTAACACAATTTTTTTGGTGAGAACTTAGATACAATTATTCTAACAAACAGAAGTTCGGAATGTTCAACTTCTTTCACTGCTCTTGAAAATAGCAGTGGAAAAAGCCATCAACTGAATAATAATTATTCAGCTTCAAATCAAGCAAATCTATCTATCCAGCCATCATCCTTCTCACAATGATCCCGTTTTTCATTTGTTTACATGTTTACAAGCCCAAGAAAAACAACTTAACATTGACTCGCTGGGACATTTTGTGTCAGCGGGGTGCGTGACAAAGTACAACGACATGACAGATATGAGGACAGCTCAGACAAACAACAGAGCGCGTTAAACAAAAAAAAACAAAAAAAAAACTAGATTAGCCAACCAGCCTTTAATTCCCCTGTCACATGACATGGCAGCCCGACGTTAGGCCGAGGGACAAAAGGAGAGGAGAGAGACGGCGGGCGGGTCACAAGGGAAATAGGACATGTAACTTGTGGTTACTACTCCTGTTGGAAGTGGTTCACTTTGATTCCATTTGTAAACCCCAGCTTGTGTTTACGCTCTATTAATGTACTAAAGTCATCTCTATCATCCCTCACTAGTATGGATCATGATTGTCCTTTTCCCACCCTGTGATGTAATTATGTCCCTAACCTTTTTTTGGTCCAAACTGTATTCCCAGAAAACCCCCGATTTTTATACTATTTAAATCCTAACCCAAATTTATTTCACCACGTTTTCAAGTAATACAAATACACGGGAAACACATTGTTTGTTCATTCATTTTTATTGAAAAATCACAAGAATATATTAAAAAAAATAATAAAATAAAAAAATACAGTAAAAATTGGTTCAGTGACAGAAGTCCTAACTCAAAACATTTGTATCTCAAATCTCTAGTGGTTAGATTGCCCGTCCTGAGATCGGTAGATTGTGTGTTCAAACCCCGGCCGAGTCACAACAAAGACTAAAGAAATGGGACCCGCTACCTCCCTGTTTAACACTCAGCATCAAGGGTTGTAATTGGGGATTAAATCACTAAAAATGATTCCCGGGCGCAGCCACCACTGCTGCTCACTGCTCCCCACACCTCCCAGGGGGTGATTAAGGATGATGGGTCATATGCAGATAATAATTTTGCCACACCTAGTGTGTTTGTGACAATCATTGGTACTTTAACTATTTTAGATGACACCATCAGACTTTAACGCCAAAGGGCTGACAATTTCCCTCATGTCCTCTTAACAGTAATAGAGCAGAAAGGGCAGGTATACATTCACTGTACAATTTTCAATTTATTATTGATGGGTCCACCGGGGAAAACTTCCGGCACTCCCCATGACTAGTGCCTGTTCGACTATGTGGATGGTATTCTCTATTTCTCGATTGGCGCTTTTGTATCTGTGATGTCTCGGTGGCATTGTGGTGACGAGTTTTTCTCTCGTGGGTGCAGCGGAAGATGGAACACAGCGTGAGGGTCGGGATAAGAATTTATTTATATAATAAAACAAACTAAGAACAAAAACACTTGCACAAAGGCACTAACCAAAAACCAACAGAACTAGCTTGGCAGCTAGAAAGAACAAAGGGCGCTAGCATGGAAGCTAGGGACATAAACAAACAAAATAGCATATAAGCTAACAAGTATACAAACATAGATTTACCACAATGTTGGAAGAGCGGCGTCAGCAGTTGCGTGTAGCAAGCAAGAGTCCAAGACTGAATGTCAAACAGAGGCGGGCATATATATAAATATAGATAAATATCAAGGGCAGGTGCGCGTGATCAAAGCAGAGACAGGTAACTATGACAACGGAAACAAAACCAGGAAGTGCCACAAAGAACTGAGGAAGACAAATACTAGACAGAATGTGATAAACAGAAGCAAAACCAGAATATGCCATGATCCAAGACGTGGATCATGACAGTATCGTCAAAAGCATTAACTACCAGGCACTATTTATTTTGCTCCAAGGGCATCAAATGTAAAAAAAATGCAGCAATGGTTTCTACAACAATCAACAAATCTAAGTTAATGCTTTTTAATGCCATTTGCAATGCCATTAAAACATGTGTTTATTAAATATAGTCAAAAGCTTGCAATTGTTAGTGTGCACAACATTTTGACAATGATAATCATGAAAAGCTGAAAAGTCTAAATTGACTGTTAAACATCTAGTGAATAGGAATTGGCATGCATTAAATTATTTACTTATCTTTCTGTAGTGGTTGCAGCAGCTGACAGTTGTGGTGGCAACAGCACACGCGGCTTCGTTGGTCTTGCCAAATAAATTTGGCACCGTTGACTGCTGCCTGCCTTTAATCGCCGCCTTGCGATTAGCTAATAGCATGGGTGATTTCATTGCATCGATGGCCAATGAGCAAAGTTTGGAGGTCTTTTTGTACACGCTGCAGAAGGCCTCTCTGGGTTTACAATCCCCGGGCTTTAACAAGGTTTTGAAAAGTTAGGTCCCTTAGTTCCAGTGAAAGGGCCTTTGATGGCACTTCACGTTCATATGTGCGTAAAGGCTGGTGGCCAAATACTTTTGGCAATGTAGTGTACCTCGGTTCTTGGATCATGGATTCCGGTAATGACTTCCGTACCAAGAAAGCCCAGGCCTAGAAATCATGTAATAAAATGGACAGCATATGGCACTCCAACCTGCCCAATTCACTTAGGTTGGACCTCTTCAAGTCTACCATGGAACCCATCCTCATGTACGCTCAGAGACCCGGACCCTCAATGCGCGCCTTCATAAACGCTTTGACTGTTGCTATGCCAACCTCCTTCCAAGGGTCTCTAGGTCCCATCCCACCTTGGACCTAATATACAGCAACCTACCTTGAGCAAGCATCCATCTAAACCAATGTCGCGCACAGTTTGCTGGTCACTGCTTCCGTGCCTGATATCACAGCTCCTCCTTTGGAAACAATCTACCAGGGGTCGCCTCACCTACCCTGAAGTAATCACACGGGACACTGAGATCCTTGTTTCAGAGCTGGGCTCTGCCATGGGTGACCCCGACTTCTGGCGGAGGGTTGTGCAAGGTCTCAGGGCTACGGCCGGACATTGATGATAATGATGATGAATAGCCACATAGGATACAATACTTTTTTTTTTTAAACAGGATATAAATGTAATTTTTTTTTTTAAAGTTTAATGGAATAATATATGAACATGATACTAGGAATGCAAATGACGCGTGTTTGGGAAATCATAAATAATTTAAAGATTGTAGAAAAAAAACGTAATGGAAAGATATTTGGAAAAATTACAATAAGATCAATTGAAAATAACATCTTGAATAGATTGTATTTTTCATCCTCCCAGTTGTTTAAAATTGATACAATAGAGAGCAAGTTATGTATAAACTGTCAGGCAGCTGAAGGAAGTCTATTTTTGGCTGCAATCTTTGCCAAGTCCCCAATTGTCTCCACCACAATTTCTTTGCCCAAAAAACCCCACATTTCCAGTCTGAATGATTTCCGGCAGTAGCACTCACATCAGTGGTTATAAAGTACTTTGAGAAACTGGTTTGGAGTCACATTATACTTTTTTTGCCTCCTGGTTTTGATTCCCACCAGTTTGTCTACAGAGGTAAGAGATCCGCGGGGGATGCTGTCAAGCCACATTTCTTCTCCCCTACAACACCCCCCCATTTACTTCCGGGGTTACGTTTCCTCACGTTTCCTCTTATGTCATCCCATAGCTTGTGTTTGTAAATTGTTTTTTTTTAATTTTTTAATTTTTTTTTATAATATAGCGTTAACAAAACGTCTGTATTTTTATAATATAGCGTTATATTTTTCTGCGATGAGGTGGCGACTTGTCCAGGGTGTACCCCGCCTTCCGCCCGATTGTAGCTGAGATAAGCGCCAGCGCCCCCCGCGACCCTGAAAGGGATTAAGCGGTAGGAAATGGATGGATGGATGGATGGATAGCGTTATATTTTTATGATATAGCATTGACATAAGTCCCCTGGAAAAGATAAAGAAAAATGTCATTCAGTGGCACCACCATTTTCAGGAGATTTGGACAATAAAATCCTTCTGAAAATCTACTATTGATTATCTTATTGATAAGCTAACACAATCCAGTCAACAAATCTATTAGTCAATTGGTAAAAAATATTTGCGAGGTAGCTACAACCAAAGTTTCTAGCTAGCTAGAAAGCTATGAGAGGTAAAACACAAAACAAAATATGTATATGTTTTAACAATGAAAATAATTATATCCTTAAGTAACAAAACTACAAAGAACAATATTTGCAAATGAGAAATGAGAAGGAATAGAGAATTTTTTTATCGTGTTAAGCGATTTCTTCAGATTCCAGCAGCGAAGTATCCTTCCAGCGACGGGCAGTCAAAGCCGAAGTGTGACGTAAAAGGAAACAGGTGTGACGTAATAGGAAACATGACCCTGGGAGTAAATAAATGGGGGGGAGGTTTTTGTATGGGGGAAGAAATTTGGCGTAACAATGCCGGAACCACAGCTCTTCAAGCCGCATTATCCCATCTGGAGCAGCGGGGGAGTTACGTCCAGATACTCTTTGCCGGAGGGTTAGAGTGCACAGTGGCTCAGAGGACTGCACTTCAGAGGGTCATGAAGACGGCCCAGAAAACCATCGGTTGCCCTCTACTCCCACTGGTTCTCTCTGCCTTAAGAAAGCCCAATGCGTCCTAAAAGACACAACACACCCCGGACACTCCCTGTTTCATTTGCGACCATCAGGAAGGCGCTACAGCAAGGACTAACAGATTAAAAAACAGCTTTTATCCAACTGTGGTAACTTTCCTCAAATATTCAAAAAATACCCGCACACACTAATGTGAATAAGATGAGGAAGGATGACTTCATTGGAGTTTTTTTAGCCTGTTTGAAATCATTTTATTTGAGCTATTTTTATGTCCGAATTTTAGCTAAATTTTTAATATTTTGTGTATTTACTGCAATACCTCAACGCTAACGAGGGGAAATTTCACTTCAACGACTGTTGTTGGCTTTGACACTTAGGATGGCTCGTTTGCATCAAAATAGTTTTTTTTCTCACTACGATAGGAAAAACAATCCTTGCCCAGCCACACCCTCCTGGTTTTGGAGTATGAATATTTAGGATTTCGGGCCCAGCCGCTGGACTAGATCTGACAAATCTAAGTCTATGAGCCCGAACTGATGAAGCCTACTCAGATGAAACGTTTTCCAAGACAAACCAAACAGTCTAGTTGCGATCGATTGAATGCTCTGAGGTGACAATGACCTGGATAAAAGATTTCTTTAAATTACATGGAACTTATCTGAACAATATCCAGTGTTGTGGTATTTCAATTAACTACAATCCGGTGTGCTGTGGGGCCCTTTTGTAGTGAATCACACCTGAGACATCATAAATTAATCAAATCTCTAATGGACAAGTGAAAGTAAACAGTGTGATAAAGAACATTATACATTAATCAATCTAAGGATCTCTATATCTGGTCAGGACACTACTCACTATTTTGCCTTCACCTTCATTGGCCATTCGTTTTGGGTGACTTTATACAAACCCCGTTTCCATATGAGTTGGGAGATTGTGTTAGATGTAAATATAAACGTAATTCAATGATTTGCAAATTATTTTCAACCCATATTCAGTTGAATATGCTACAAAGACAACATATTTGATGTTAAAACTGATAAACATTTTTTTTTTGCAAATAATCATTAACTTTAGAATTTGATGCCAGCAACACGTGCCAAAGAAGTTGGGAAAGGTGGCAATAAATACTGATGAAGTTGAGGAATGATCATCAAACACTTATTTGGGACATCCCACAGGTGTGCAGGCTAATTTGGAACAGGTGTGTGCCAAGATTGGGTATAAAAACAGCTTCCATGAAATGCTAAGTCATTCACAAACAAGGGTGGGGCGAGGGTCACCAATTTGTAAACAAATTGTTGAACAGTTTTAGAACAACATTTCTCAGCGAGCTATTGCAAGAAATTTAGGGATTTTACCAGCTACGGTCCGTAAAATCATCAAAAGGTTCAGAGAATCTGGAGAAATCACTGCATCAAATCAGGCGGTACTGCATCAAAAACCGACATCAGTGTGTAAAGGATATTCCCACATGGGCTCAGGAACACTTCATAAAACCACTGTCAGTAACTACAGTTGGTCGCTACATCTGTAAGTGCAAGTTAAAACTCTACTATGCAAAGTTGTCCTGGGTATGACGTTAAAGTACATCCAGGCATGAGATGGGAGGTTGTGTGTGGGGTTAGTGAGTCACAACTAACGTCTATAAAATGCACACAAAGAACCGTTTGCACTTTCTCTTGTGACTAGCGGGCGGTCAGTGCCATAAAGCTGAGCGGGTCCCTGGGTAAATGGGGCGCGGACAACCAACAGGACAGACTAAGTTCAACAGCCCAGTAAGGCAATTAGTCTAGGAGAAGGATCTCTGATATAAAATACCCCTTCCAACCCGCACCAAGCCAGCGTGGAAGGTCTAGGCTAATAACCAGCATGGAAAGTACGCCAGGAAGACAAATCGTTCACTATGGCAGAAACATACTTTCGTCCAGCAGTGGACTGACAATGGCTGATGATGATATGCAAAGCGAAAGCCATTTATCAACAACACAAAGGAACGCCGCCGGCTTCCCTGGGCCCGAGCTCATCTAAGATGGACTGATGTAAAGTGGAAAAGTGTTCTGTGGTCTGACGAGTCCACATTTCAAATTATATTTGGAAACTGTGGACGTGGTGTCCTCCGGAACAAAGAGGAAAATAACCATCCGGATTGTTATGGGCGCAAAGTTTAAAAGCCAGCGTCTGTGATGGTATGGGAATGTATTAGTGCCCAAGGGATGGGTAACTTACACATCTGTGAAGGCACCATTAATGCTGAAAGGTACATACAGGTTTTGGAGCAACATATGTTGTCATCCAAGCAATGTTATCATGGACGCCCCTGCTTATTTCAGCAAAACAATGCCAAGCCCCGTGTTAAAACAGCCTGGTTTTGTAGTAAAAGAGTGCGGGTACTTTCCTGGCCCGCCTGCACTGCAGACATGTCTTCCATGGAAAATGTGTGGCGCATTATGAAGCGTAAAATACAACAACAAGACCCCGGACTGTTGAACAACTTAAGCTGTACATCAAGCAAGAATGGTAAAGAATTCCACTTTCAAAGCATCAACAAATAGTTTCCTCAGTTCCCAAACGTTTATTGAGTGTTGTTAAAAGAAAAGGTGATGTAACATAGTGGTGAACATGCCCTTTCCCAACTACTTTGGCACTTGTTGCAGCCATGAAATTCTAGGTTTATTATTATTTGCGAAAAAAAAATAAAGTTTATGAGTTTGAACATCAAATATTTTGTCTTTGTAGCATATTCAACTGAATATGGGTTGAAAAGGATTTGCAAATCATTGTATTCCGTTTATATTTACATCTAACACAATTTCCCAACTCATATGGAAACGGGGTTTGTATACTCTGTACCTAGACCAGGGGTGTCATACTCATTTTAGATTGGGGACCACATGGAGAAAAATCTACTCCAAAGTGGGCCGGACTGGTAAAATCCCTGCACCATAACTTAAAAATAAAGACACCTTCAGATTGTTTTCTGTTTTTAAAAATAGAATAAGCACTTTCTGAAAATGTACAAATCATTATGTTGTTGTTTTTTTACACTTACATGTTGCGGTTAATAGTATTCTATCTTTTTTGTCGTTATTTATATTTTCTGAATGAATGATGTGATAATGTTCATCAGTCAACTTATTGGTGTTCATTTTCAATCAATCAAGATAAAAAAAATGTCAAAAGCAAATTACAGTATGCTATGTATGGAGTTTGATCATTTTCCTCGATTGATGTACTAACATCATGTGGTTTATTTTGTACATATGTACCATCATCTACAGCAGGGGTCGGCAACCTTTACCACTCAAAGAGCCATTTTGACCCGTTTCACAAAATAAAGAAAACAATGGGACCCACAAAACTCTTTTGAAATTTAAAATGAAATAACAGCGTACAAAGTTTTTTTTTGCTTTGTGCTATGTATTAACCAGGGGTTTCAGTCACGCGGCCCGCACCTTTATATGAAAATTTAATATTTGTGCGGCCCGCGAGTTTTAATTGAATGCCGCTTGACAAAATCCCTCTGCAAACGTAACATCAGCTTGTCAGCCCATTTACATATTGTTTGTGGCTTCTGCAGACACACGTAAGTGACTGCAAGGCATACTTGTTTCAACAGCCATACAGGTCACAATGACGGTGGCCGAATAAACAACTTTAACACTCTTACTAATATGCGCCACACTGTGAACCCACACCAAACAGGAATGACAAACACATTTCGGGATAACATCCGCACCGTAACACCAAACATAAACACAACAGAACAAATACCCGGAATCCCATGCGTCCCTAACTCTTCCGGGCTACATTATACACCCCCGACCGCCCAAACCCCGCCCACCTCAACCGACAGGCGCCTGCACATGGGAGGTGCAGGAGACAATAACCGGCAAGACACAGCTGTAAGTGACAAGCTTAAATACTCCTTGGTGAGATTGGTTGCAGGTGTGCCTAAGTGTCCGCCCATAGCTGGAGACTAATGAGCTGAGGAAAACACATCACTATACTTGCCAACCTTCAGACCTCCGATTTCGGGAGGTGGGGTGGGGTTGGGGGGTGTGGTGGTGGAGGGGGGAGGAGTATTTGGGGGCGTGGTTGGGGCGGGTGGGGGGGGGTGGTTAAGAGGGGAGGAGTATAATTCACTAACTGGAGTATCTCATATGTATATATATAAATATATATATATATATAAATATATATATATATATATAAATATATATATATAAATATATAAATATATATATATATATATATATATATATATATATATATGAAATACTTGACTTTCCGTGAATTCTAGCTATATATATTTATTTAATTATAAAAGAAATAGTTGAATTTCCGACGGCACCTATCAAATACACAGTAATAAAAACACAGTTGTTCTACTAACTGTACTGTGCTTGCTGGTTACTAAAAAAAACCCAACAACGCTTACCATTTACTATTTGAGTAAACTTTGTTCTGCCATTAGAGTACTGGCGAGCGATCTCCGAATCCGGGAACATACCCTTCACGGAGATTTGTTGTAGACATCCGCAAAGGAGAACGGGATGTTGCTTCCAGCTATCAGCATAGCCATCTTTGTCTCAGCATAAGTTACACCATCGGGTCTCCATTTTGCGAGGTGGCCCATAATACTGGGTTGTGAACGATGCTGCGCTGCGGACGCTTTGTGCTCCGCTGACCGTTCATGACTGAGTATATCCGTTCGCCCACCGTGTTCAATAGAGAAGTCTGTTCTACAAAATTTACAGGCAACATACCCCTTCCCCTTCGAACTCTCCTGGATAAACTTAAATTCTTGTTTCCATTCGTTTTGGAACTTGCAAGCATATTTTTTAAATTTTGCTCGTCGACGGTGTAATATATTGGGTTGGAGTCAATAGCCAGGCGACGTAATGAAGTTACGTCTCTTTACTGTGGGCTTCAAAACAGACTCCCTAATGCATATGTTCCTTGACTGCACTTAAATGTAGAATATATGTAGAATATATTTATATTATTCATATATTATATATTATATATATATAATATATTATATATATTATATTATTTATTATTATCATTGTTTATTGTGAGCAAACTGTGGTGCTGAATTTCCCCCAGGGATCAATAAAGTACATTCTATTCTATTCTATGTACAGTAGATGGCAGTATTGTCCTGTTTAAGAGGGTCACAAAATTGCTGAGTCAGGTCTGCATGGAGCTGGAGGGGGCGTGGCCTCCAGCTCCGCCTGAATTTCGGGAGATTTTCGGGAGAAAATTTGTCCCGGGAGGTTTTCGGGAGAGGCGCTGAACTGCGGGAGTCTCCCAGAAAATCCGGGAGGGTTGGCAAGTATGCACATCACCAAAAAAGGAGAAGGCAGGAAAAGATAAAAACACAACAATTTACTATATTTGTGATTATATAATATAGCAATATTGAAATCATGATGGAAAGAGCAAATACATTTAGTAAGAATGATGAAGTACTTTATTGACACATAGTATGTCCGGCCTTGCGCGGGCCACATGGAATAAGATGGCGGGCCAGATCTGGCTCCTGGGCCTTAAGTTTGCCACCTCTGACTTGAGGTGTCATGGCCTGTTGCTGTATGTCATGTCTCGTTTTAGTTTTGCTATAGTTCTCCTGTGCTTAGTGTTCATTTCTGCTTTCCGCACTTCGTTCCTGATTAAAACAAATTCAATTGATTCGTTTTGGTGTCTGCTGGCAGGTTTTTTTTTTTATAAGGGAAATATTTCAGAAAATATTTTGCAATGTACATTTTCTTGCATCTGGATCACGGTTCGGTTGTCTGGATTGTGCTTTTATGTAGCCTTGAAAAAGTGGTAGTGATTCTATTTTTGTGTGGTGCATGTCAACAACATAACAAACGAAGGTACATAAACACACAGACTGAACCATACGCTGTCATGAATGTGGAGGGAAATGAGGGTCTCCATGGTGATAGCCAGTATGCACACAAACTCCTCACTTAAATAAAAGTGGTCTTCACTACTTTTGTACTTGTTCCCATTTGTATAGGCAGTCTTAGTAGATCACCCAAAAAATGCCCACTAGCACTCATTATTTGGGATTTTAGTAGATGAGGCCCTTAATATTTTCTTTGTAGTTTAGTTAGTGAACAAATGCCCCGGTTATAATAAGGGTAGTCACCTTGATGGAAACAGGGTTAATTATTGGATAGCTCCTAATTAAATGTTGCCAATGGATTTTGTTTTTGGAAATCCTTGCAGTTGCTCACAGAGGAGGACACAGTATCACCATCGCTGCCTCTTCTACCGCCCACCACCAACCCCCTCCAAACGCTATTTGATACTTACACAGAGATCGATGACATTTTTTAATCTCTGTAAGTGGATTGTGCTCATTGGCCGTACATTTTAAAAGGAATTAAGACGCCTGGGTGAGTAGTAGTTCCTCAACAAGTTGGCATTAGTTTACCCCGACTGGGTTAGGCGGCCAAAAACGGTAACAGTAATGGTTTTATTTGAATATGGTACATTGAGGAATGTCACGTTTGATCACTTTCTGTGTTTCAATATGACGGGTTTCCAACACAAAGGGAAGTCATGCTTGTGGGCCTTTAAGTTAAAGTTAAAGTACCAATGATTGTCATACACACACTAGGTGTGGTGAAATTTGCCCTCTACATTTGACCCATCACCGTTAATCACCCCCTGGGAGGTGAGGGGAGCAGTGGGCAGCAGCGGTGCCGCGCCCGGGAATCATTTTTGGTGATTTTGTCAGGCTTGCCACTGACAGTTTGTTTCTGTTTTAGTTTTTCCTCTGTGTGTGTTTAGTATTTCCAGTTTTTAGTTCCTGTCAGGGCTCTTATTTTGTCTGTTTCCTGTTTTTCCCCCTGTGTGCTGTTTTCCCCTCAGATGCGGCTGATTGGCACCTGGCCACACCTGGTGTTAATCAGCCCGCTTCTATTTGAGTCTGTTGTTGTCCTCCAGTCAGTTGCTGGATTATTGTCTTTTCGATGTCGCTCTGGTCGCTGCTACCGGTTGTGTCGTATCTCATCGTTTCAATGCAGCGTTGCGGTAAGCTATATTTAATAGTGGTTTGTAGCTTATTGTCTTTTGTTCCATGTTTCCAAGTTTGTTTTCATATTAGAAGTATGACTTCTGTTTCTTGCTCGATACCTGCTAGCTTCCATGCTAGGCCTTTTTGTTTGTTATCCGCCCACGTGCGCGCTTTTTGTTTGTACTCTTTGTTTGTGTTTTGTCTTAGTGTTTTAAATGAAATCATGTTTTCTCACTCCATGCCTGCCTCCTTCTCTGCATCTTGGGGTTCGTCACAAACCAACTCTGACAGATTTAATCCCCAATTCTAACCCTAAATGCTGAGTGGCAAGCAGTTCCGAAGGTTTATTGGTCCATTTAAAGAACCGTGTTTTAAAAAAAATTTTTTTTACAAGGTTTTTATAGTAGAGTTGAATCATTTGAGTGACAGAACATAAAGTAAGAGCAGAAAGTTTTAATGCATACACATATACACATACATATAAATAAAATACAATTCAAAAGTAAACATTTAGGTAAATTTAACCAATGCTAATAGCAAGATGACACTTAGCTCATGGCAATGATTGAAAACAAAATCTATTTCTACAATCAAGCAATCGATTTTTATTTGTATAGCCCCTAATCACAAGAACCCCAAAGGGCTTCCTAATGTGAACCAACATCAGGGCAAAGGAAAAACTCCAAAAGCCCAAAATGAAAAAAAGAAGAAAAGGTATCATGCCAGGTCATGACAATTTACAGGGAAGATCAAATTTAGGACGCGACAGACAGGCAACATATGCTATTTTCCCAGTATTTAAGGTAGGTAAGATTTCTTTTATAAATTGGACTTATTAAATATTTAATCAGTTCACTGTTTTATAAAAAAAGAGTACATTTTATCCTGAATTTATGCATTTTATTTCCTGGGGATGCAAATGGTACAGATTCATTGGAATAAATGCAGTGATGAAAGAAAAAGAAAAACAGAAAGACAAAAAAAAAAGGGTTTAAAAATGGAGATTATGATCACTTTGAAGATTGAGACTGAATACCGTATTTTTCGGACTATAAGTCGCATTTTTTTTCATAGTTTGGCCGAGGGTGCGATTTATACTCAGGAGCGACTTATGTGTGAAATTATTAACACATTACCGTAAAATATCAAATAATATTATTTAGCTCATTCACGTAAGAGACTAGACGTATAAGATTTCATGGGATTTAGCGATTAGGAGTGACAGATTGTTTGGTAAACGTATAGCATGTTCTATATGTTATAGTTATTTGAATGACTCTTACCATAATATGTTACGTTCACATACCAGGCACCTTCTCAGTTGGTTATTTATGCGTCATATAACGTTCACTTATTCAGCCTGTTGTTCACTATTCTTTATTTATTTTAAATTGCCTTTCATAGGTTTATTCTTGGTGTTGGGTTTTATCAAATACATTTCCCCCCAAAATGCAACTTATACTCCAGTGCGACTTATATATGTTTTTTTTCCTTCTTTATTATGCATTTTCGGCAGGTGCGACTTGTACTCTGGAGCGATTTATACTCCGAAAAATACGGTAGTGGTTCTCCAGAACTGAAAGAAATATTGAAACTTTTACTTAAGAGATTTGGGACCTATGTGTGTCTTGTTATTGCCTTTGAAGATGACATCATGCAACAGAAGTTGTATCGGAATCCATCGCAAAATTTGCATTGTCCGTCCTTTGCTAAGTTTTTCCCACAAACTATTGAGTGAGTATACACATTCTGTACATATACAAGTACATATACATACATACAGTCATGCACATAATCACGTTTCATCATACATATATCAACGTTGTTGCCCTAGGGTAAACTGGGTAACACATGGCATACTGACAAAGCTTAACCCATTGTTACTATAACAATCTACAAGATTAATATAGGTTGCCTCTCTCTCTTCCCCTCCATTTTTCGGTATTCCTTTTTTTTTTAAATTTTATTATTTCATTTTTTTTTTATTTTATTATCGCTGTAGCTATCATTATGTGTACGTATTGTTGCATTTGAACAACTGTATTGTTGATAATAGAGTTAAACTATTGGTATTGTTCATGATCAATAGCCCTTTTTCTATTGGTATTTGTATTGCTCCAGTTTTGGTGTAAAAATGCTCATTGTCATTTCTATATTATTATTTATTTCACCAACTGCTTATTTGCTATCACTTTTACGATCATATTTTTACATATCGTATGTGCTGGTGTTGTTTCAATTGTTGTTGTTTTTGTTGTTATTGTTGTGTTTGCTGTTGTTGTTTTTGTCTCTCTGTCTAATCCCCCTCTTATCCCCACAATTTCCCCCTCTGTCTTCCTTTTTTTTCTCTTTCTATCCCCCCCTGCTCCGGCCTGGCTGCACCAAATGATAATATAAATAGATTTAATAAAGTCAAATTCAAATAAGGCAACAAGAGAAGTATCCTACACTTCTCTTTTGTAAAGTAAATCTGAACAGCCGATATGGGCATCTACATCAACTATATGATTTGCCTGAGAAGCTGGACAGGACAAAAAAAAAAAAAAAAAAGAGTCTGTGACCTCTGCGTCGACAATTTGGGTTTTTGGCCTAGTGGCCAGCACACTAGTCTCTCAATCGAGCGACGTGGGTTCACGCTCCAGCTTGGGTGTACGGGAAGATCAGATACACAACTCAGAGCTGCTACGTGTGCATTAATACTGCACTTAAATGTAGAATACATGTAGAATATATTTATATTATTCATATTCTATATATATAATATAGGATATTTATTATATTATTTATTATTATTATTGTCTATTGTGAGCAAACTATGGTGCTGAATTTCCCCCAGGGATCAATAAAGTACTTTCTGTTCTATTCTATTCTATATTGCATAATTTCTGGTTCAACTGTGTTTTCTTCAACAAAAAGAGCATAACACATTTTAAAAAAACTACTAAAACATTATATCGATTGATGGATCTGAAGTTGCTCTTGAGATGTAAGCGTTTAAAGTACAACAAAATTTTAATATACATGACTTACTTTGAAGAATTTTGTCTGAAACCCTTTCAAGTTCCCGGGACCAAGGGTTAAATATGTAAAAGAGACTGATCTCCATTTCAACAGAGATTAAAATTCCGTCTAATAAGCTTTTCTAAAATAATTTGTAACTTTTTGGGGGGCGTCAGGTGACTGAATATGGTTGTCTGTGGTTGTATGTTAACACATTTTTTTTTATTTGCTTTTTGTTTTTGTTATTTCTGTCTCTTTTTTGGTATGTGATTGCACTACTCACTTTAGTCATGCGTTAAGACTCAAACATGTTTAAAAAAAGCCTAGTAGACAAAATAAGAGAGTACAGGGCTGTAAAAAATAATGACTTAAGTCATGTAATAAATTAATGAAAAAAAATTGCATTGATCATGTATCTAAGCAGATTAATCACACAGTTTATTTAACCCCTGTACATTAACCGTGGAAGGCCTTGAGATAAAACTGTTCCCAAGTTTTGAGCAAATAAAAGACGTGAATTCAAGTAAATCATTTTAGAAAATTAATTTTTGTCAAAATATTGGGGTCTTTTTTTAAATCAACAACAATCATCCAAGCATGTAATAACCTGTAAATAATATTTATTAATTAATTCATTAATCCATCCATTTTCTATCGCTTATTCCCTTTGGGGTCGCGGGGGGCGCTGGTGCCTATCTCAGCTACACTCGAGTGGAAGGCGGGGTACACCCTGGAAAAGTCACCACCTCATCGCAGTAAATAATACAAATAATTAAAAATTGTAATTATGAATAATGAATCCAAATTCAATTAATCTGATTAAAAAAAAAATATATATATATCTCACACACTGATGCAAATATAATGTAAAAATAAAATGCTATGTATTTGCAATGAAACTCTACTACTGTATTACTTTTGTCATAAAACAATAGGCAATCATTTCAATGCCACTCAGTTTAATGAGTTGTTTAGTGTGAACAATTGGTGCCATAATCATTGTGTTAATGGCAGTGTGCGTGCACCAAAATAGCCATGCTGCACTGCGGGTATGTCAATTACAGACGATGCGCAGTGACACCAAAGGATGATCTTGTCTTGTTTACTGCGCTGGGTGAAAGAAAAGAGAGTGTTTGATCCGTACACTTCCAAAGAAATACAGCAGGCACAGTTTCTGATAGTCGACGTGCATAAATGAGCGTACAGCAACTAATATCTGCTCTTATGTCACAGGCTCATCAGTTAGCGGGGAGATTGATGCATTCTCAGAGCATGCCCGCATCCGTCGCAACATGTCCATCCTGGTTGACTATGTGGTGATGTGTTTGCTGCTGCACAGCCTGGTGCTAATGACCTTCTGCTTCCACCACGCCGCCACCAGTTGCTCCAAGCGCTGCTACTGCTCGGAAAGCGAAGGCGGCGGCAAGACGGTACGCTGCAGCAATCAGCAGCTCACCGAGATCCCTCAGGACATCCCCAACGACACACGGCGGGTCTACCTGGACTTTAACCTCCTCACCTCAGTCCCGGCGAACGCTTTTAATGGTCTGTCCCAATTGATGGAGCTGGACCTATCGCACAATGACATAAGCCAGCTGGAGTCGGGAGCTTTCAGAGGTCTGGGGTCCTCATTGCAGTTCCTTGACCTCTCTGCTAACAAGTTAGTCCATTTTAATCCGGATGCCTTTGAGAACTTGCGGGCTCGTGCAAATCTGACAAACAATCCCTGGCATTGCGACTGCAACCTGCAGATGGCCATGCTCCACGTGGAGCTGGAGGCCGTCTCACTGACTGGCATCGTGTGCCTGACTTCAGACCCGGAAGAGATGAGCGTACAGGGCCTGGCATTCCTCCTGGAGCCGGACGTTGACCTATGTGTGGTGATGAAGAGGACTACAGACGTGGCCATGCTGGTGGTCATGTTTGGATGGTTCACAATGGTCATCTCTTACCTGGTTTACTACGTCAGGGCCAACCAAGAGGACGCCCGCAGACACCTGGAGTATCTAAAGTCTTTGCCCAGTAGGCAAGCAAAATCGGAGGAGTCGTCCACCATAAGTACTGTTGTGTAAGCTCTTTTATATGACAACAAAAACTTGGGTGGACTAAATACTAGGAAAACTGTCTCTCTTCTGACTGATGTGCTTCTTGTCTATTCCACTTTCATCTCCAACAGCAACCTTTGAAATGATTTGCGAGTCATTAGAAAACTTCACAACTCAGTATGACTGGCTGATTCTAAACTTTCTGTTCATATACATGCTGGCACAGCCACTAGTTGCTAGGCAGAGTTCATTGGGCTCATTCATAACTTTCCCACCAAACAATGAAAAGAAAGCACAGGTCAAGTTACGCCGACAAGGCTGACGGTAACCGTCAGGAACAGGACTCAAATTAGTCTTGAAACTATACAAAATATAGCAGACATCAGCCAAAGAAAAGATAGCAAATGTCAAGTCACACCCAAAAGGCTGACGGTATCCTGCAGGAACAGGACTCAAATTAGTCCTAAATCTATACAAAATACTGCAGAGTCACTTGTTGCTAGGCTGAGTTCATCAAGCTTAATCATAACTGCCCCACCAGCCAATGCAAAGATAGCAAATGTCAAGTTCCGCCCACAAGGCTGACGGCATTCTGCAAGAACAGGACTCAAATTAGTCTTAACACTATACAAAATATTGCTGAGTCACTCGTTGCTAGGCAGAATTCATAAGGCTCAATCATAACGGCCCCACCAGCCAATGCAAACAATGTCAACTGTCAAGTTGGTACCCTGCAGTAACAGGACTCAAATTAGTCTTAACACTATACAAAATATTGCAGAGTCACATGTTGTTAGGCAGAGTTCAGGCTTAATCATAACTGCCCCACCAACCAAATGAAAAAACATGTCCAGACCATATGGAAACAAAACTCCAGACACTAAGTACAGTGGAACCTTGCTTTACGAACCTCTCATTGCATAAACTTTTTGATTTACGAACCACAGATCAAGTAAAAATATGCTTTGGTACACGGAAGTTGTTTTAGTGTACAAGCATTTCATCCATCCATTTTGTGCCCGGCAGCCCAGCCATTGTGGGCGGGCCTATCGATATCTGGTGCTCATTCAGTCAGCACAGCAATGCTGTCGTTAAAGGGGAACTGCACTTTTAAAAAAAAAAATCGTCCACAATCATTATTATAGAAAATAACACACAGGAGTTGGTGGGGTGGGGGGGGTGTACATATGCGGCCCCCTCCAAGGTTTTTCATTGTCATCCCATTGGACTGAGTTTTTTCTTGCCCTGATGTGGGATCTGAGCCGAGGATGTCGTTGTGGCTTGTGCAGCCCTTTGAGACACTGGTGATTTAGGGGTAAATAAGTAAACATTGATTGATTGATTGGTATGTTAGAAAGGGAAAAAATTACTAACTTTTTGTCTCCTTGTCTTGTAATGATTGTGAACGATAGGCAAAATTCCCAAAAAAAGTGCAGTTCCCCTTTAATTACTGTAGTGAATTGGTTGTGTGCATTTTCAAAGTGTTTTTAGCGTTTTTACAACATTTTCCTAGTTTTGCTAGCTCAATATGAGTCCAAAAAAAGTAAAGGACAAGCGATGTGTGGTTTCCAGAAGTATCCATGGCGTTGTTGACACTTCCTCCCTTCTCTACTTACCTTCTACTGCATGCAAAGATCAACCAAGAAGGTAAATTGGATTCAATGTTTTTATTCCTCAATCATTGTAGCGACCTGGCTGTTAAAGTTAAGTTCTGTGATTTCAAACTTCGAGTGCACCAGAGGGCCAGTTACAGTGTGTGTGCGTGTTGGCAGGGCAGCTGAAAATGAGGACAGTTCAGCTATTTGTTGTTGTTTCTAACTTTGGTATTGAATAAAAAGTTGATACATAATATTTTATAGTGCTTTATAGCATTCAAAGTGTACAAACATTTACTAAAAGGTGGACTTTTGTCAAGGCTGAAACACATTATTCATATTCACATTGTTTCTTATGGAGAAATTTGCGTCAGTAAATAAACATTCCTATTTACGAACCCTGTTCAAAAACATATTAAGTCTATAAATGGATGTTCCACTGACAGTATTCTGCAGGAAAAAGACTCAAATTAGTCTTGAAAATAGAACCGTACATTATAAAGAGGAGTCGCTTGTTGCTAGGCAGAGTTCATCAGGCTTAATCAGAACTATCCTGTTAGCCGATGACAAAAAATGTCCACTAGTCGCTGACTGACCATAAGGCTGATCATGTTATATGTGAAACTACAGCTGTGCATGCACTGTAATTCTGCATTCAAACAATGTATCCATCCATCCATCCATTTGCTACCGCTTATTCCCTTTCGGGGTCGCGGGGGGCGCTGGCGCCTATCTCAGCTACAATCGGGCGGAAGGCAGGGTACACCCTGGACAAGTCGCCACCTCAACTGTAAAATCACAGCTGTGTTGTTACAGCATATAATGCACTTTACGGGCTATGGAGCACACCGGTCTCTGAGCCGCACCAACAAAATTTGAGAAGAAATTAATATATTTACATATATTAGCCGCACCGGACTATAAATAGTACGAAATATTTTGTAAATCTTTATTTACATACCCTAACTGTTTCCAAACAGTGCCTGACACATAGCAGTAAAATGGCTGATCAAATAAAACAGATGTCATGGTCATGGGCCCTGAGCTGTGGAAGCCAGCTCTACAATCAGCTAAACAGACTTAATCAGTTTTGGTGATTTTACGAAAATGAAACAATACAAAAAAAATTCCATTCTAAATTAATGATATTGACAGAACGTATTAGCACATTTGCTAATGCTAAGAACGCTAGCTTGATTACATTACGATAGGACGTACGAATACGCACTAAAGCGCTTCTACAGACATCACACATGAGACGGTTTAATAAGTAAAAATAGTTTTAGTTATATTGCAAAACTTACAAACGTTGCTTGGAGTGATGAATGAAGAATCCTCTTGACTGGAAACGGCATTGACAAATACTAGACGGAACGGGATATACTTCTGGTTCAAGGCACGAAATAGGTAGTACAGTATATTTTAACCCGCAGTATCTGCATTGAGCCAACTCGTCCAAAATATGGCGCAATAGCACAATCAATAACACACCTTTGTTTTGAAAACTATTGGTTGAATACAAAACATTATGGAAAAAGCCGTTTTATATGCTGCAGGGTGCAAAGCGTACGAAGATAGCAACGGGTTGTATTCTAAAAAATATGGTAGTTTATCGTAATCAACTATAAAATGACAAAAGTAAAGTAACAGCATGTGGTTGTAACTTTATTGTAATTAGGTGCAAAATCACAGCTATAAAATGTCTGCAATGATATTTCACAGTCAATTAGTGTGAATGTTACTGTGAAAATATGCAATTATTAGCCAGTAATTTGTGAGTTTACAATTAAAATGCTTACAGTGCATGGGAACAGGACTCAACACACACAGGGGGGGGTTTCCGGGAGACTCCCAAAATTCAGCGCCTCTCCTGAAAACCTCCCGGAATAATTTTTCTCCCGAAAATCTCCCAAAATTCTACCGGAGCTAGAGGCCACGCCCCCTCCAGCTCCATGCGGACATGAGTGGGAACAGCCTGTTTTTACGTCCGCTTTCCTGTTATATAAACAGCTTGCCTGCCCAATCACGTTACAACATCTACGGATTTTAATAAAAACTGCACGCACAAGGAGACGAAGCAGAAGAACGAGGAAGTTACAGCCATGGCGACGCCGTCTGTAATAGAGTGATTCTATGTTGTCTGTCGTCATCTCCTGGTGAATGTTGGCTATAGCGTTATGGAGTTGCTTTTTGATTGGCCAACGATTTACGTGGTGCTGTGCACCTGACGGCAAGTGACTCTCGCCAGTGCGCAAATGGCAGAACAAAGGTTACTCAAATAGTGAAAGGTAAGTGTTGTTGTTTTTTTAGTAACCAGCAAGCACAGTATGGTTAGTAGAACAACTGTGTTTTTATTACTGTGTATTTGATAGGTGCCGTCTGAAATTCAACTATTTCTTTTAGTTATATAAATAATAAAATAAATATACATAACTAGAATTCACTGAAAGTCAAGTATTTTATATATATCTAAATATATATTTAACCACGCCCCCCGCCCAAATCACGCCCCCAACTACGCCTCCGCCCCACACCCGAACACGCCTCCCACCTCCCGAAATCAGAGGTCTCAAGGTTGGCAGGTACTGTATGCACCCAGGACAAGTCGCCACCTCATCGCAGGGCCACACTATGACAAGATGACTCCACAGAGACCATTAAAATACATAAATATGGCGTGACCACTTGTTGCTAGGCAGATCATTGCGCCTAAGCCACCAGGCTGTTTAAATCCCAAATTAAACCTGTGTGCAGGAACAGGAAAGTCAGCCTTGCACTTCAAGTATAACAGGACTTTATTGCAAATTTTATAAAGGAAACATTGCTCTGTATTAATTATGATGAATGAAATCTTGGAAAGTGTAACCACTGAGTGTATTACAGACCGGAACTGCAGCAATCATCTTAAACCTACAGCTATCCCCTCTATATAAGAATGATAAGCTGTGCTAAATGAGCTAATTGTGGGTGACATGTTGCTGGGCATGAAAAAACAGGCAGATGGGAAACGTCCTTGATGAATTATTTATCTATGCACTTAACACTTATAAAAGGTATGCCTCGATGATCGGGTCGGTGCATTATAAAAGCTCTGGGATGTTTTTGGTGACACAACACTGCTGATATGAGCTACAGTCTCGTTTCCAAAAGATATTGGCTTTAAAAAGTGCTTGCATTGTTTTGTCTGCATGGAATGATGATGCAAGCTGAATTCCTTAACATTCCAATAAAAATGCTAATGCGGGCAGTCATGCCATGGTCATGTTGGCATGGGGGAAGGAATTATGCAACACACAAAGACATCTGACTTTGTTATACTGTATGTATGGACGCAAGATGTCATGGAGTGGTGTTTATTGTATTCCACCCGTGTTGATGGTGTGCAGAACACAGGTTAGTCATACTTGTAGCAAAGCTCTACCTGCAGTTAGATGATTTTGTCACGCGCGGACACGGTGTCATTAAAAATAATTGGAGAATGCCTGGTGGGGTACATTGTGGATGCCTGGCTTCAGCCTGTTAGCAAACAGCAGAATGCTGGAACACCCACCGTTCTTTTCAAACATCATTCATGGCGCCGAGACCTGCAGGTCTGCTTTAAAAAATAAAAAGCTGTGAATAGGAATATCCGATTTCAGAATAAAGATAAAATATTTCCTGGTCGTGATATCCTTTTTCTCCCTCGTTGATATTGCCATGATCCGCTACTTGGATCATGTCATATTCTGTTTTGGTTCTGTCTTTGTATCACATCCTGTTTAGTATTTGTCTTCCTTAGTTCCTGGTGGCACTTCCTGTCTGTTTCCGTTGCCATAGTTACGTATTAGTGTTACCTGCATCTTGTTTTTTACGCACGCCTGCCTTGTGATTACGTTCCTGTGTTTAAGCCAGCCTTCTATGTTCATTCTTTCTCGCATTCTAGTTTCTGTTCGATGCAACAGGTGACGTCGCTGACTTCTCATTGTGGTAAAATACTTTTTGTACTCGTTAGCCTCCACGTTATTCCTCTGTTTATTTCCCTAGCTCACATGCTAGCGTTCTTAGTTCCTTCTAGCTCCCATGCTAGTTCTGTTTGTTTTGTCTTTAGTGCGTTGTGCAAGTGTTTTTGGTCTTAGTCTGTTTTGTTAGTGATAATAAATCTTAATTTCTTACCTTCACGCTGTGTCCATATCCGACTGCACATTCGGGAGAACGAACCCGCACCACGATGCCAGCTAAGCGTCACAGATATGTTCTTTTTTTCACAGAAGGAGCGGTAAGAATAGCCCGACGGCCCTGCTGAATAATGAAATTTGCTGTTGGAAATGGTTTGTCAACAAGGGTATCCCGGTGTCCCACACACAAAAACGCTCGCAGTGCAAAGCAAGGCTGATACATGATTCATGACCACGATAAAAAACACTTGAAAGACTTGGGAATGCACACATGGTCGTGTGTGTGTGTGTGCGTGTGTGTGTGTGTGTGTGTGTGGGCGCGTATAAATGGTAAAAAGTTTATACTTAGGGCTGGGCGATATATCGATTTACGCGATATTGATATCGGTTCGATATCAATATCGGACCGAGATATTGATATGAGATATTGATATCGGTCCGATAACAGCAAATAAACAAGCATGGTATTATATCAGCTTGCATACAAAATCTCGCAGTTGTATTTTGGTGACGTCATTTACAAAAGGTAAACATGCTAGGCTGTAGGCTACGAAGAGCCAGCAGCTACACAACACTTCAGCACACAATAGCACACAAGCCAGGCATACGTAATAATTGAACTATATTGCAGTATAAAACATCACATTTACAAATACAAATAATAACAGTTCTATATTACTTACATATACAAAGTCTCCAAGGCAGAAGCGTATTAAAAAGTATCAAGTGACAAACGTGTCCGCATCATTCAACTATCTGCCTCAACTTCAGGTGTTAAGATGTCACCAAAAAAATTTTAAAATACCACTCTACATCAGCTTGAAGACAGCATAAGTCCAACTTATATTTTAATATTAAAAAGTTTAATGTTTTTAATACCGACCATTGTACACTGTTTGACTAATTTCACTTGATCAAACCTTTTCTAACATTCCACACAACAAAATGATAAAAGTATGTATGATGTGTGCTGATCTTGTATCAGATTAATATCCATATCGGCCAATAATGATGGCTTTTCTTACGTGCCTGGCTGCAGTCACACTGCGACACCGGTCCGTCAGTAATAACAGTCCCCGATTACCAGGACCAATTCAAACCGTTTTTTTTTTTTTTTTTAATTGTTTAATTTGCATTGCCTCACACGATGAACACTACATATATTTCTATATGACGCTCGCCATCCCGGTACTTTTCCGGCTATTATCCGTTGACTGTCGTGTTGCTGTAGGGAGGAAAAGCGGAACGACACACATTGCCGGAATAGCATTATTCTCCGTGCGTCGGCTAAATACAAATATATTCCACAACCCCTAACTTGTCTTTTTACAAGGCCTGCAGTGAAGAGAAAGGTTAGTGATGAGCAAAGACAATTCCAGGAAAAGTGGGGGATGCAATATTTCTTTGTTGAGCACAGGGGCACCCCGACGTGTCTTATTTGCCCAGAGAAACTTGCGGTGCACCAGGTATACAATTTGAAACGTCATTATACAACTAGACATGTTTAAGAGTAGGCAACATTTTTTTAGGAAATCTTTTCTTGTAGCTCAGCCTCACCCAGACTCTGCATCCAGTGGCCCCCAGGTAAAGTGAGTTTGAGACCCCTGCTATAGATCCTGTCTTGGATGACAACAGATTTTCATGATTACAGTTTTCCGTATCGATATTTTTTGTATCAAACAGCTTCATAGAGGAACATCACATCACATTTTGTGTAGATTCCTTATGAAGCCTTAGCTTGACGCGCCTCTACTTTCTCCTGCTCCACTTGCTGCGGCAACAACAAACAAAACTCCAGACGCCCTCTTCGTTTTGTATCGTTTTCTTGTGAACTTAAATATACAAAACTGTAAAAAACAATAACGACGTGGGAACAAATGAATGGCAAAATAAAGCAAGTTTGTTACAGTAAGAAAAAGTAAGAGTAAGGTCAAAAAACTGTGTGGCTCGATTCCCTCATACCTGACTGCCATTACCCACAATACATTGTGTCCAAAACTATCTTACCACACAGATCCTTCCGCAATATATGCAATTAAACAGTTACGTCATCAAATTATTTATACAAATCTAATGATTACCAAAAAAGTGAGCCTTACCTTAGAATTACTCTAAGCATGCAATATATACATTTTCGTATAATGCAAATAAAGTAAATAGTCCCCTTTTGGCTAAGTAAACATAAAGCACCTTCCATAAAATGTAAATGAACTCAAAAAGCATTTAGGCTCTTACATTTTGCATGTCGAAAAGGAATAGGAAGAAGTAGAGCTGGTTTAATCCTACCCCAATTACTGATAAATGGTCACTTTTCTGGGTTTAAATGCAACTTTTTTTTCTAATCAGGGGGGGAGGAAAAAAGGAAAATTTGTAACAACTGGCTGAAGGTTTATTAAAAATAAAATGATAACCAGTAGTAATTAGTAAAAAATGAATAATATTTTAATTATTAATCAAAACAACTACTTTAATAATTTTGCATGAATAGAAAGAGAAAAAATAATAACTACAAGACTGAATCAATTATATAAAGTTAGATTAAAAAACTATGGAGGACATTATATCATCATCTCATTTAGACAGAATTTATTTGTTTAGGATGAACCAACATCACCGAATCGCTTTCATGGGGAGCCAATTATTGCCTCATTTGCGCCGTTAAAAACAACACTTTTTAGTGCCACCCAATTTTCCCTCCAATTTTTCATATGTGTGAGCAAACGCCAAAACTCCTTGAGCATTCAGTGGCGCACATGTGAGCGACGGCAGACGTTCACACTGTTATGCGCTTATCTTTTTATTCGATTTTGTGCGCGGCCTAGATTTGCCGTGCGCAGAGGACGCGTGATCAGTGTGCAATTGCACAGGCGCGTACCTTAGAGGGAACATTGGCACTGCCACCTCTAAAATATTAAATATTTTAAATACACTGTTAGCAAATCTCCGGTTAATTATTTAAAAAATACATTTCCAGAGTACAAACCCCGTTTCCATATGACTTGGGAAATTGTGTTAGCTGTAAATATAAACGGAATACAATGATTTGCAAATCATTTTCAACCCATATTCAGTTGAATATGCTACAAAGACAACATATTTGATGTTCAAACTGGTCAACATTTTTTTTTTTTGCAAATATATATTCATCCATCCATCCATCCATCCATCCATCCATCCATCCATTTTTTACCGCTTATTCCCTTTGGGGTCACGGGGGGCGCTGGTGCCTAAACTTTAGAATTTGATACCAGCAACACGTGACAAAGAAGTTGGGAAAGGTGGCAATAAATACTGATAAAGTTGAGGAATGATCCTCAAACACTTATTTGGAACATCCCACAGGGGTGCCGGCTAATTGGGAACAGGTGGGTGGCATGATTGGGTATAAAAACAGCTTCCCAAAAAATGCTCAGTCTTTCACAAAAAAGGATGGGTCGAGGTACACCCCTTTGTCCAAAACTGCATGAGCAAATAGTCAAACAGTTTAAAAACAATGTTTCTCAAAGTGCAATTGCAAGAAATTTAGGGATTTTAACATCTACGGTCCATAATATCATCAAAAGGTTCACAGAATCTGGAGAAATCACTCCATGTAAGGAAACCAACATTGAATGACCGTGACTTTCGATCCCTCAGATGGCACTGTATCAAAAACCGATATCAATCTTCAAAGGATATCACTACATGAGCTCTGTCACTAAATACAGTTCGTTGCCACTTCTGTAAGTGCAAGTTAAAGCAGCTACTATACAAAGCAAAAGCCATTTATCAACAACATCCAGAAACGCAGCCGGCTTCTCTGGGCCCGAGATCATCTAAGATGGACTGATGCAAAGTGGAAAAGTGTTCTGTGGTCTGACGAGTCCACATTTCAAATTGTTTTTGGAAATATTCGACATTGTGTCATCCGGACCAAAGGTGAAGCGAACCATCCAGACTGTTATCGACGCAAAGTTCAAAAGCCAGCATCTGTGATGGTATGGGGGTGCATTAGTCCCCAAGGCATGGGTAACTTACACATCTGTGAAGGCACCATTAATGCTGAAAGGTACATACAGGTTTTGGAACAACATATGCTGCCATCTAAGCGCCGTCTTTTTCATCCTGCTTATTTCAGCAAGACAATGCCAAGCCACATTCAGCACGTATTACAACACCGTGGCTTCGTAAAAAAAAGAGTGCGGGTACTTTCCTGGCCCGCCTGCAGTCCAGACCTGTCTCCCATCGAAAATGTGTGCTACATTATGAAGCGTAAAATACGACAGCGGAGATCCCGGACTGTTGAACGACTGAACCTCAACATAAAACAAGAATGGGAAAGAATTCCACTTTCAAAGCTTCAACAATTAGTTTCCTCAGTTCCCAAACGTTTATTGAGTGTTGTTAAAAGAAAAGGTGATGTAACACAATGGTGAACATACCCTTTCCCAACTACTTTGGTATGTATTTCAGCCATTAAATTCTAAGTTAATTATTATTTGCAAAAAAAAAAAGTTTAGGAGTTTGAACATCAAATATATTGTCTTTGTAGTGCATTCAACTGAATATGGGTTGAAAAGGATTTGCAAATCATTGTATTCCGTTTATATTTACATTTAACACAATTTCGCAACTCCAATGGAAACAGGGTTTGTACTACTAGATGGAGCCCGTGTACCAGGAGTATTCTAATGTAAGGAATATACACTGCACTTCAAAAAATGCGTATTGCAGTTGACTTTGCACACAACAGGTGTGCGTCGGTAATGTAACCCCTGACATAAATGTCACTGGGGTGGGTTCGTTTAAAACGTGGGCCCCTATCAGCTTGCAGCGGATGCTACCTTAGACGAGGTGTAGTGGTGTGAGCACTACACCTGCAGGCTAATGGCACACAAAGTGGCAGATAAGGTGACACGTCAAATCCCGCGCTGTGCGATTGGGTTTCTGGTGAAAATGCGAGCAAGTCACCTGCATGACACCAGCAGATGATTGCGCCTGGCTCAAGCCTAAAACCTCGATGTTGCTAACCCAAAAGGACACAAAATTAAGGGATCAATTATGTAATTTTTAATATATTCCCCTAGAGCAGGGGTGTCCAAAGCGCGGAACAAGGGCCATTTGCCGCCCGCAGCTTGTTTTTATTAAACCGCACACATTCTAAAGACAAAAAAACAAGTTTAGCCCACCCGAAAAAGAGAATATTATGCTATTTTGGGAGGAATTGCACGTGAATGCAAAAATGCGCAAAACAAACTTAAATGCTCATGTAAGCATGCTAACAGTTGAAATGGATCAAGTACCAAGTCATGTGATTATGAAGCACATGCAAGAAAAATGTGATAATAAAAGTTAGAATGCTAAGAGTAATCATGTATCAAGTACCAAATTATATGACTCTAACGCAGAGGTATCAAACTCAAGGTCCGGGGTCCAGGTCTGGCCCACGACATCATTGTATCTGGCCCGCAAACACCGGGAAATGATACGTGTCAATACAGTACTTAGAATCTTCTCACTAAATGTAATTGATTTTTTTCACTTTGAAAGAAAAAAATATATGTACTGCTTGAAATTGCATGCCTTTTAAACTTTAATAGTATCTATTATTGGAACAAATATTATAGTATATTATAATACTTCCCAAAAATGTTTAGTCGAAATAAAAATACATACTTAAATATCTGCTTGACTTATGATTTTACAGCAAACTACCCATCAAATTAATAAAAATGACAATACATTTTACAGTGTTCTTTACAGCATCCATGCATTTTCTACCGCTTGTCCCTTTTGGGGTCACAGCATATTACTGTAAATTGAAAAAAAAAGACAATTTTTTTGCGTTAAAATTCTGTTGACTGAGCTGCCATATTTTTAATGTAAAATCTTGTTTTCAAATGGTGTATTACTGTAGATGGAAAAACGATACATTTGTTTTTACGGTAGAAAAACTGGCGACTAAGTTGCCAGGATAAAAGAAAATAACTTGTACTGTTTTTCCATTAACAATAAAATGTTTTAAAAACCAATGTAAATATAATAGTACAATTCTTTTTTCCGTAACAAACCAAAGCAAAAAAAAACAGTGTTACTGTTTGTATATTTACTGTAAAATGTTGTAAGAAACAAAAAAACACTATTTAACAGTAACGTTTTGTAAATGTAAAGTTTTTACTGTAAAATGTACTTCAAAAAGTCTGCTTTAAAAAGGTCTGTATATATATATATATATATATATATATATATATATATATATATATATATATATATATATATATATATATATATATATATATATATATATATATATATATTAGGGCTGCGAATCTTTGGGTCTCCCACGATTCGATTCAATATTGATTCGTCGGGTCACGATTCGATTTAAAATCGATTTTTTTTTCAATTCAACACGATTCTCGATTCAAAAACGATTGTTTCCCGGTTTAAAAGGGTTCAGTATTCATTCAATACATAGGATTTCAGCAGGATCTACCCCAGTCTGCTGACATGCTAGCAGAGTAGTAGATTTATGTAAAAAGCTTTTATAATTGTAAACGACAATGTTTTATCAACTGATTGCAATAATGTAAATTTGTTTTATCTATTAAACAAACCAAAAATATGACTTATTTTACCTTAGTGAAAACATTGGACACAGTGTGTTGTCAAGCTTATGAGATGCAAGGCAAGTGTAAGCCACTGTGACACTATTGTTCTTTTTCTTTATTTTTATAAATGTCTAATGATAATGTCAATGAGGGACTTTTAATCACTGCTATGCTGAAATTATAACTAATATTGATACTGTTGTTGATAATATTAATTTCTGTTTCACTACTTTTGGTTTGTTCTGTGTCGTGTTTGTGTCTCCTCTCAATTGCTCTGTTTATTGCAGTTCTAAGTGTTGTTGGGTCAGGTTTGGTTTTGGAATTGGATTGCATTGTTGTGGTATTGCTGTGTATTGTTTTGTTGGATTGATAAAAAATTAAATAAATAAAATTAAAAAAATAAAAATATTTTTTAAAAATGAGAATCGATTCTGAATCGCACAACGTGAGAATCGCGATTCATATTCAAATTGATTTTTTCCCTCACCCCTTATATATATATATATCTATATATATATATATATATATATATATATATATATATATATATAATTAATAATGAAGTCTAGAGGCAAGATCATACATTATTCACTGTTACGAGTGGCCCTCTGATGGCAGCCATAACTGCAATGTGGCCCTCAATGAAAACGAGTTTGACATCCCTGCTCTAAGGTGTATGGCTGTAAAATGTACTTAAAATGTTAGCATCCTAATGTTTGTGTGCTAGAATGAAATGTTAGCATTCTAACTGTTAGCGTGTGTAGTACCAAGTTATGTCACTCTGAGGTGTTCGGTTGTAAAATCGGCTAAAAAAAAAAATGAGCGTTCTAGAATGCTAACTAACATTAGCATGTGTCAAGTAGAGCCTGAGGCGTTCGACTGCTGAATTGGCTAAAAAATTTTGCATGTTAATGTCAGTAATGCTGCCTGAGGCTGAGCCAATTAGTGGCCACGATACTCAACCGCGTTTTGGTCTTATCTAATGGCTAATACTACTGTAGTAATGGTATTTGTAGTCAATTTAGCCATTTTTATGCTAAAAATGCTTCATTTATAACAGAATTACGTAGAATATGATTTGTTAGCGATAACACAACCCAGCAGGCACAAGAGATTAAAACAACGTTGAGAACTTGCTAGTCCTGACGTTGAGCAACTGAAACACAATGTTGAAACAACATGCTTTTTGACTACGTTTAATAAATGTTGGGTTCCGACATTCATATGACCTTTGAATTTTGAGTCATATCCCAAACAATGTTTCACAAAACAAATACAACGGTAAAACAACATGCTGTTTAACAACGTTTATTCAATGACAGGTTGCGACGTTGATTTGACATTTGAAATTTGGTCATTTCCCAACCAACAACGTGGATCCAACGTTGTCTCAATTTACAATTACAACTATTTTGCAAAGTTGTTTCAAAGTCATTCTTAAAGAACACATTGTCATGCCTGTGAATCAGATTAATGTTTGTTCATGTAATGTTTTGTTTTCTGGACTCTTTTTTCCCGTTTTGAACTTCTTGGTTTTCTTTGTTTCCATAGTTACCCATTAATTTCCACCTGGTATCCTAGTCACACCCCGGTCCTCAGCTCTCACACCTGTTTCCAATTATCACAGCTAATATTTAAGCCATTTGTTTTCTGTTCCTAGGCCTGGGAACTTTACTTACTGTACCGGACTTTGTATTAAACCCTCATGACCACGTTCCTACCTATGCTGCACCTCCTTCATGCCCTCGATCACCTGCCACGCACCTTGCTATTTATGCCCCTTGTTTCGGTCACAGTAAGTGTTTTGTTTTAGTTGTTCATAGTTCTGCCACAGTGCAAGTTTTTGTTCATGTTTATAGTTAAACCGCCGTTGTGCTAGTCTTTTGTTTTATAGCCAAGTTTTCCGCCCTCGAGCGCGCCATTTGTTTGCCTTTTGTTTTAGTCTGTTTGTTTATTAATCAATAAATATGTACTCACGTTCACGCCTGGCTCGTCCCAAATATTCTCCGCCTCGAAGAAGCAATAAAAAATCCAAGTCACAGTCCTGAAACACATATGTATAATCAATGTTCTGTCAATGTCTTGTGCCTGCTAAGATATGAATGTTGTGTTTAGATCAGGTGTGTCAAACTCATTTTAGATGGGGGGCCACATGGAGAAAAATCTACTCCCAAGTGGGCCGGACTGGTAAAATCACGGGATGATAACGTAAAAATAAAGACAACTTCAGATGTTTTTCTTTGTTTAAAAATAGAACAAGCACAAATGTACATATCATAATGTGTTTTTTTTTTTTTTACACTTACATGTTATTTGTCGTTATTTATATTTTCTGAATAAATGATGTTATAATGTTCATCAGTCAACTCATCGGTGTTTATCAGGATAAAAATAATGATATCAAAATCAAATTACAGGATGTTATTCATGTAGTTTGATCATTTTCATTGACTGATGTACTAATTTCATGTGGTTTATTTTGTAACTATATAGCATCATCTGAAAAGATACAAAGAATTGCTATTGCGACACCCAGTGGACGCCTTTAGAACAGACGGTTCTTTCATTCCTAAATTTCAGGATACTTTTTATACTTAGCAAAGTCATTCCACGGGCCAGATAAAACCTATTTGCGGGCCTGATCCTCTTTAGACACCCCTGGTTTAGATAGTTCAGCATATATTTATTGAACTACTATAATGTCCTGGTTTTAGTATCTTTAATGTGCAAAATGTATCAAAGGGACCCCCCCATCCTTCAATTTTTATTTATGCCGCCCTGGCTGGGAAAAAGTTTGGACACCCCACCATGAAACAATAAAGGAAGTTGAATGTATCTGCTCCAGCGTAAAACTATCACCACCTGAAGAGCACGGATAACTGTACAGGCAATGTTTTAGTACCATTTTAGCATGATTACAGGTGTGAAAGGAAGTTATATATAAACCCAAAACAAAAAACGATGCACTCACCATGAACCTGACAGACGTGTTGCATAAGGAAGTGGAGAAACGTAACTGTCCTAACTGATCCAAAAGCGTCAAAATACTGTAAGTTTACCACTGTCTTTCCAACCCCAAAACATTCAATTATTGAGATTGCTGCAGAGTGTATCAGAAAGCAGAGAAACGTGACCGTCCAAAAAGAAGTTAACCGCTGTATGAAATCATCACTCAACATACTGTATGTGCAGAGGGACTACTGCAGCTGCCTGAGAGGTGAGTCACTTCATATTAAAGTTAAAGTAACAATGATTGTCACACACACACTAGGTGTGGTGAAATCTGTCCTCTGCATTTGACCCATTCCCTTGATCCCCCCCTGGGAAGTGAGGGGAGCAGTGGGCAGCAGTGGTGCCGCGCCCGGGAATCATTTATGGTGATTTAACCCCCAATTCCAACCTTTGATGCCAAGTGTCAAGCAGGGAGGCAATGGGTCCCATTTTTTTTTTATAGTCTTTGGTATGACTCGGCCGGGGGTTGAACTCACAACCTACCGATCTCAAGGCGGACACTCTATAACCTCTAGGCCACTGAGTAGGTATATGTGCCATAGTGTACTGAGCAGCCAGGACAGTGACTTATGTGCTACTTTTCAATTTTGCAAAAGGGTACCATTTTCTATTCTGTGGCTATCACTACATCATTTGTACTATTCTGCTGATCTGCAGGTAGCAACACAAAACAATACCAATAGTTACAGCAGGTAGGTGTTAGTGATAGTTTATGACTTACAATTTGAAGCGAACTGGAGGGGGCCTTGTGATTAATGAAGCTCCTGACTGCCTTTGTATGGCTCTGGACACGAAGGCGGATGATGGGAAAGTGTTTTTGGCTGAAGATAAACCAACACATTGAAACAGGATGTAGGCTATGCTATGTAGCTTGGTTCATTTAGCAAAAACACAGCACCCTCTGTTGGTGGATGTGTGCATCACAATATTAACTCAATTGTCTATTTGCCTAATGGAATTCTTTTTTTAATTTTTTTTATTTTTATTTTTAATAAAGGAAGACAGAAGGGGAAATTGTGGGGATGAGAGGGGGATTAGACAGAGAGACAAACACAACAATAACAACAAAAACAACAATAGAACAACACCAGCACATACATAATATGTACAAATATGATCGTAAAAGTGATAGCAAAGAAGCAGTTAGTGAAATAAATAACAATATAGAAAATGACAATGAGCATTTTTACACAACAACTGGAGCAATACAAATACCAATAGAAAAAGCGCCACGGATCATGAACAATACCAATAGTTTACCTCTATTATCAACAATACAGTTGTTCAAATGCAACAATACGCATACATAATGATAACTAGAAAGATTAAAGAAATAAAAAATAAGAATAAAAAAAGAATACCAAAAGATGAAAGGGAAGAGAGAGAGGAAACCTATATTAATCTTGTAGATTGTTATAGTAACAATAGGTTAAGCTTTGTCAGTGTGCCATGCCTAATGGATTTCTAGCACACAAATGAAGAAACAGGCCGAATAATATCATGTTTGTGGCGCATAGCTGACTTTTTTGTTAAAATAAAACCTCTACCTTGTTTTAATGACTACTTGGGCCTACTACGCTACTGTATTTTAATGTTGGTCATTATGGTGGTACTTGGTAAGCAAAGTTTGCTAACCACTGGTCTAGATAATATGTATTGGATATGCATTGGTGTACATTTTGTATAAATTTACGCCATAGCCACATTTTTGAGCACCGTATTTTCCGGACCAAAGGGTGCACCGGATTATAAGATGAAACTGCCGATGAATGGGCTATTTTCGATCTGTTATATATAGGGCACACCGGATTATAGGGCGCATTAAAGGACGCACTGACTAAAAAGGCGGACGCATGCAATTTTTCAGGAATTATGCAGATCCCAAATACAGATCAGCAGGTACAAGAAGGTAAGAAAAGTTGCTTTTGCATAATACTACGAAACAAAACACCAGACAATACAAACCCTGTTTCCATATGAGTTGGGAAATTGTGTTAGATGTAAATATAAACGGAATACAATGATTTGAAAATCATTTTCAACCCATAATTAGTTGAATATGCTACAAAGACAACATATTTGATGTTCAAACTGATAAACATTTTTTTTTGCAAATAATCATTAACTTTAGAATTTGATGACAGCAATACGTGACAAAGAAGTTAGGAAAGGTGGCAATAAATACTGATAAAGTTGAGGAATACTCATCAAACACTTATTTGTTACATCCCACAGGTGTGGAGGCTATTTAGAAACAGGTGGGTGCCATGATTGGGTATAAAAACAGTTTCCCAAAAATTGCTCAGTCTTTCACGAGAAAGGATGGGGCAAGGTACACCCCCTTTGAGCAAATAGTCAAACAGTTTAAGAACAACGTTTCTCAAAGTGCAATTGCAAGAAATTTAGGGATTTCAACATCTACGGCCAATAATATCATCAAAAGGTGTAGAGAATCTGGAGAAATCACTCCACGTAAGCGGCAAGGTCGGAAACCAACGTTGAATGACCGTGACCTTCGATCCCTCAGACGGCACTGTATCAAAAACCGACATCAATCTCTAAAGGATATCACCACATGGGCTCAGGAACACTTCAGAAAACCACTGTCACTAAATACAGTTGGTAGCTACATCTGTAAGTGCAAGTTAAAGCTCTACTATGCAAAGCGAAAGTCATTTATCAACAACATCCAGAAACGCCGCCGGCTTCTCTGGGCCCGAGATCATCTAAGATGGACTGATGCGAAGTGGAAAAGTGTTCTGTGGGCTGACGACTCCGCATTTCAAATTGTTTTTGGAAATATTCTACATCGTGTCATCCGGACCAAAGATCTTTGAGCGCAGTGCGTAATCTTGTATATTTTCAATGGAACATATAAAATGTTGGTGTTGGTTACTTGAGTCATATTGCAGTTTACACTTAAATCTTGTGTGTGACTGCCATCATATTGCAGTGTACACGTATCTCTTACGTGTAGACTGCACTCTACTGGTCAGACTTATCATTACACCATGTACCAAATAAAATAGCTTTGAGGTCGGTAAGCAAAACCAGAATTATTCCGTACATTCGGCGCATCGGGTTATAAGGCGCACTGTCGAGTTTTGAGAAAAAAAAAAGATTTTAAGTGCGCCTTATAGTCTGGAAAATACGGTATGTCTGCAAGTATTTCTTTATTGTGGGCGTTTCTTTAGATGCAAATGAACCCATTCCTACAACGCCCCTCAAGCTTTTTTTGATTGATTGAAACTTTTATTAGTATATTGCACAGTACAGTAAATATTCCGTACGATTGACCACTAAATGGTAACACCCGAAAAAGTTTTTCAATTTGTTTACGTCGGGGTCCACATAAATCAATTCCTGCTTACCGGCCTAGATTCTCCACCTCATTAGCCTTAGCAAACTTTTTACAAATGTATCAGGTTCTCTTTTTAAAAATGTGCGCTGCTGAAATACAGCTTTAAGCTTGGATCCCAAATCTGTTCGGTAAATAGAGGCTGGACAGACGAAGGTTCCTTTAAGGACTGAGGTTACATCAAAACATCTCTGAACAGTAAGTATCGGCAGTTTCTTTTAGCTGCTCACATATAGAAGAATTTAGTTTAATCTGACAAAATGTTTCCACAAAGTGGTTCCTCAACTTACGAGTGTTGTGAGATAAATGCTGCTTCTCGGCTATTTGCTTTGTTGCAAACTAAAATTTGAGTTCTGAACATCCCCGTCATTAGTTAGCAAATTAAATGTCCCAGTGAACTCAGCAAGAGCCGACCAAAACATCTGGTCTTACGCGTTAACATTAGCTTATAGCTGGAGACAACATAACTTTGTTTTCAAATCATCGAAAGGAAGAACGCGAGTGTGAAGGACAGTGTTGAGAAGAAGAATTGGATGATATTTATGGAACAACAACAACAAACAAAAAAAAAGGATCTTCAAAAACATGACAGGCAACTTGATGGGAGCCGAACACTGCTAGTCTGCAGCATACTGAAGCAGAATGAGTCTACTGCAGACCTGGGCAATTATTTTGACTCAAGAGCCAAATTTAGACAAAAAAATGTGTCTGGGGGCCGGTATATCTGATTTTTAGGAATACTAGTACAAAAGCTAATAATAATATTTGATTGAATGCTAAAACTGCGATGAGGTGGCGACTTGTCCAGGGTGTACACCGCCTTCCGTGCGATTGTAGCTGAGATAGGCACCAGTGCCCCCGCAACCCCAGAGGGAATAAGCAGTCAAAAATGGATGGATGGATGAATGCTAAAAACGTTATCACAAACCGCCTTACAAAACATAATGGAATTTTCATTTTTTCTATGAAGGATAAAACACTGAATATTGACAACACATGAACGTCACACCCCATTTCGATCGACATATTTTACAATGAAGTGAAACGCAACAAAAATGCAACAAATAGGGAAACATGAACGCAAAAGGTACAAAATAAACCCACCTAAAATCTGATACATCTGATATTTGCTGAATTTCCCCCAGGGATCAATAACGTACTTTCTATGGTATTATATTCTATTGTATATATTACTAAGCTTTGGAACTTTGTTGTGAAAATCTCGTTCCGCGTCTGTGGAAACGCTTCTCGCTCACACTGCTTGGTGCCTCGTCTGAGCTGCTGTGACGTAGATGACCATAGTAACTAATTAGATGACCATAGCAACTAATTAGATTACCATAGTAACTAGTATGTCATCCATAAGCGCACATTCCAAGCATTAAAATGCTTTGTATAGTTGAAGACTTACGGTGATAAGAAAACATCACTGCACATCATAATGGCAGCTACACTTTTCATCTTGAAGATCTAAAAAAATGATTTGATAATGTCTGGCGGGCCGGATTAAAAAGCTCAACGGGCCGCATGTAGCCCCCGGGCCTTACTTTCCCCAGGTCTGGTCTAATGCCTGCCAAGAATGGGAAACTAATTTTTTAACATGGACATTTCCATCCATCCATTTTCTACCGCTTATTCCCTTTCGGGACATTTATCCATGAAAATATGGAGAAGCTGCTGATGGTGTGTTTGACACAGGAGCAGCTGAAATGAGATACCGGAAAAAAATCAGCTTTCCAAGGTAAATGTTCTACATTATTATGACTGTAGTTATTAGTACTTCATTCTACTGTAGTGTTTTTATACAATGTTACATGTTAAAATTGTGCCTTTTGTAGAGGGGGGGGGGGGGGGGCAATTAAATTAAATGTATTTCATTTATCCATCCATCCATCTATTTTCTACCGCTTATTCCCTTTCGGGGTCACGGGGGGCGCTGGCGCCTATCTCAGCTACAATCGGGCGAAAGGCAGGGTACACCCTGGACAAGTTGCCACCTCCTCGCAGGGCCAACACAGATAGACAGACAACATTCACACTCACATTCACACACTAGGGCCTGGTGCTTAAACGATTGTAGCTGAGATAGGCCCCAGCGCCCCCCGCGACCCCAAAAGGGAATAGGCGGTAGGAAATGGATGGATAGTGCTTAAACATAGATTTGAGATACATGTGTTGTGAGTTAAGAGCTCTGTCACAAAACCAATTAAACTTGTGAGTTAAGGTACTGCTGTATAATAAAACATGCTGAGTAAGCTTAACTGAATTAGTGTCTTTGTTTATAGCAGGGGTCACCAACGCGGTGCCCGTGGGCATCAGGTAGCCCGTAAGAACCAGATGAGTAGCCCGCTGGCCTGTTCTAAAAATAGCTCAAAGAGCAGCACTAACCAGTGAGCTGCCTCTATTTTTAAAATTGTATTTATTTACTAGCAAGCTGGTCTCGCTTTGCTTGACATTTTTAATTCTAAGAGAGACAAAAGTCAAATAGAATTTGAAAATCCAAGCAAATATGTTAAAGACTTGGTCTTCACTTGTTTAAATAAATTCATTTATTTTTTTTTCTTTGCTTTTTATAACTATCGGAAAGACAGTTTTAGAGAAAAAATACAACCTTAAAAATGATTTTAGGATTTTTAAACACATATACCTTTTTACCTTTTAAATTCCTTCCTCTTCTTTCCTAAAAATTTAAATCAATGTTCAAGTAATTTTTTTTTTTTTATTGTAAAGAATAATAAATGCATTTTAATTTAATTCTTCATTTTAGCTTCTGTTTTTCAACGAAGAATATTTGTGAAATATTTCTTCAAACTTATTATGATTAAAATTCAAAAAAGTTATTCGAGCAAATGTAGAAAATCTGTAGAATCAAATTTAAATCTTATTTCAAAGTCTTTAGAATTTATTTAAAAATTTTTGTTCTGGAAAATCTAGAAGAAATAATGATTTGTCTTTGTTAGAAATATAGCTTGGTCCAATTTGTTATATGTTCTAACAAAGTGCAGATTGGATTTCAAGCTATTTAAAACATGTCATCAAAATTCTAAAATTAATCTTAATCAGGAAAAATTACTAATGATGTTCCATAAATTCTTTTTACATTTTTTTCTAAAAGATTCGAATTAGCTAGTTTTTCTTTTCATTTTTTTTTTTTTTTGGGTTAAATTTGGATAAACTATGTTTCAAAATTTAAATGTCATTTTTTTCGTGTTCTCTCCTCTTTTTTCATAATTTGTTCTCGACAAAAAACCTTCCATAAAAGGAAAAAAAATGTATGACGGAATGACAGACATATATATATATATATATATATATATATATATATATATATATATATATATATATATATATATATATTAAAGGTAAATTGAGCAAATTGGCTATTTCTGGCAATTTTTTAAGTGTGTATCAAACTGGTAGCCCTTGGCATTAATCAGTACCCAAGAAGTAGCTCTTGGTTTCAAAAAGGTTGGTGACCCCTGGTTTAGAGCCTATATAGTTTCCATTTGTTTGACTTTTTTATGAAAACTTAGATGCCCCTGTGTGTGTACATATTAGTTAAAAGCAGTGCAAATTAAATTAGTATAGTGACAATCCATGTACAAATCTGAAATTGCATCTCTTTCTTGGCTGTGCAGGTGTACCCAATAGAGAGTAACATTATATTTATATACGGTATGTGTTTGCGTGTCTCTCTCAGTCCAAGGCTGAATAAAAAGCTCTGTTTGTCTCTTTGTGAATGCTTTCTTCGCCTGTCACTGTGAAGCTCTCCTCCTCTACTGCTCTTCTCATCCCCTTCAAATAATCACACCTTATATAAACCTTTTTTTTTCTCCAAAACATTTAGCAATCCAGCTGAAGTGCTTTAGTGACTGACAGTACTTCCAGGCTTTCACTTGCCAAATGAAAGGAAGAGGTGGACCACATCATCTGCCCCCCGGGTCTTGAGTTAGACACCAGTGCTGCAGGTCTTCATTCCTACCCAGCACTGGTCGACCATTGCAATGTGAGACCGACAGGACTGTTAAATAAGGCGAGATCAGATTAGACATGTATTGAAAACATGGACCTGCAGGTCAACGAGGTGTGATTGAAGAGGAGGAGGAGAGTTTCACAGCGACAGGCGAATAAAGCATACACAAAGAGACGGAGAGGGGTTTTTCAATCAGCCTTGGACTGAGGGAGACACACAGACACACATATAAATAATGTCTTACTCTCTATTAGTTACACCTGCAATGCTGAGAATGAAATGCAAATCAGGATTATTATATAAATTTTCACTGTACTCATTTAATTTGCACTGCATTTGACCAATATATACACACATAGTGGCAGCTAAAATTGCAAAAATAAGGTCAGACATAGCGAAACTATCTAGACTACAACCAAAAACTCTATTTCAGTTTCTCTATCATATATTTTCACAGTATTCACACACACACACACACACACACACACACACACACACACACACACACACACACACACACACACACACACACACACACACACACACACACATACAATAGGGCTGTGAATCTTTGGGTGTCCCACGATTCGATTCAAAATCTATTTTTTTTCAATTCAACACGATTCTCAATTCAAAAACGATTTTTTCCCGATTTAAAAGGATTCTGTATTCATTCAATACATAGGATTTCAGCAGGATCTACCCGTCTGCTGACATGCTAGCAGAGTAGCAGATTTATGTAAAAAGCTTTTATAATTGTAAAGGACAATATTTTATCAACTGATTACAATAATGTAATTTTTTTAAACTATTAAACAAACCAAAAATATGACTTATTTTATCTTAGTGAAAACATTGGACACAGTGTGTTGTCAAGCTTATGAGATGCGATGCAAGTGTAAGCCACTGTGACACTATTGTTCTTTATTTTTTATTTTTATAAAAGTCTAATGATAATGTCAATGAGGAATTTTTAATCACTGCTATGCTGAAATTATAACTAATATCCATACTGTTGTTGATAATATTCATTTTTGTTTCACTACTTTTGGTCTGTTCTGTGTCGTGTTTGTGTCTCAATTGCTCTGTTTATTGCAGTTCTGAGTGTTGCTGGGTCAAGTTTGGTTTTGGAATTGGATTGCATTGTTATGGTATTGCTGTGCAGTGGTTTGTTGGATTGATTAAAAAACTAAAAAATAAAATAAAATAAAAATTAAAAAAAATTAAAAAAATATTCAATTTTTAAAAAATGAGAATCGATTCTGAATAGCACTATGTATTTGATTCGATTCACATTTGAATGGATTTTTTCCCACCCCCCTAATATATATATACAACACTAAATTGGCCCTAGTGTGTGAATGTGAGTGTGAATGTTGTCTGTCTATCTGTGTTGGCCCTGCGATGAGGTGGCGACTTGTCCAGGGTGTACCCTGCCTTCCGCCCGATTGTAGCTGAGATAGGCGCCAGCGCCCCCCGCGACCCCGAAAGGGAATAAGTGGTAGAAAATGGATGGATGGATATATATATATATATTTATATATATATATATATATATATATATATATATATAAATCGATTCGAATACGAATCACGATTCTCACTTTGTGCAATTCAGAATCGATTCTCAGTTTAAAATAAAATTGATTTACATTTTTTTTTTTTATCAATCCAACAAACCAATACACAGCAATACCATAACAATGCAATCCAATTCCAAAACCAAACCTGACCCAGCAACACTCAGAACTGCAATAAACAGAGCAATTGAGGAGACACAAACACGACACAGAACAGACCAAAAGTAGTGAAACAAAAATGAATATTATCAAAAACAGTATCAATATTAGTTATAATTTCAGCATAGCAGTGATTAATCCCTCATTGACATTATAATTCGACATTTGTAAAATTAAAAAAAAGAACAATATTGTCACAGTGGCTTACACTTGCCTCGCATCTCATAAGCTTGACAACACACTGTGTCCAATATTTTCACTAAGATAAAATAGGTCATATTTTTGGTTTGTTTAATAGTTAAAACAAATTTACATTATTGCAATCAGTTGATAAAACATTGTCCTTTACAGTTATAAAAGCTATTTTTTTTCAAATCTACTACTCTGCTAGCATGTCAGCAGACTGGGGTAGATCCTGCTGAAATCCTATGTATTGAACGAATAGAGAATCCTTTTAAATCGGGGGGAAAAAATCGTTTTTGAATAGAGAATTGTGTTGAATTGGAAAAAAAAATCGATTTCGAATCGAACCGTGACCCCAAGAATCGATATTGAATAGAATCGTGGGACACCCAAAGATTTGCACCCCTAGTGTTTAATATGACACTATACAGTTTGAGCAGAACTTCAGCATGTAATAAAAGTTATTCCACTAGATGGCACTCTAGTAACAGTTAGACCAATTTTGGGGGGGGAATAATCAAATAATGTATCATTCAAATTTAATTATCAAATAATTCAACTTCACAAATTATGCTGGGTTTAATGATTTTGTGAATGTTTGTACAAGTCAAAAGTTTAGAAATATGAAATATGGAAAATGAAGAAGTGCATCCTAACTTTTGTATGATTGCAAGTACTGTAACTTGCACACATGTTCATGCCAAAATAGTGGAGTGATACGAACCCGTATCACCAGACGTCTGACACATAGCAAAACTGAGAGGCCTGCATGGCAAGTGGTCAAATGTCAGACATCACAAGAACAGAAACAACAGCTTCCGCACTTAAAGAAAAAACTAAAGTAAACTGTGTTTGACTTTCAGTAATCCTGTTCCTTGTTACTGCTGTGAGGAACTTTTGGAAAATGCCCAAGTGTACCGGTGTTTTTTTTTTTTTATTGGTAATGGAAACATACTGTATTTGGGGAAAAATTTTCTCACTCTAAAGGAGGGAGTCATGTGATTTCTCAATTAACAATGGTGATGATGAAAATAATCCATAAATACAAAGTTACATGATAATATGATGTTTAATAACAAATATCTCCTGACTGTAAGGCCGGCATGCTAACCATTATGCAACAAAATATTTAAAATAATGAAATATATAAAATATATATATATATATATATATATATATATAAAGAATATAGTATACAGTATATACAGCATATATTTATATTTATATACACAGAATATAGTATATATACAGATAGATGGATGCATACATACATACATACATACATACGTACATACAAAGGTTGATTTTTTTTCCCCCAAATTATTTTTCTTTTTTATGTTTCGTTACCATAAAACCCAAAATAAAACTTATTATAAAATATTTGTTCGGATCATTCAAAGTTTTCACTTCGTCTCATTATAGATGGTAATGGTTATCTTATTTCTACACTTGTAATGACAGCTAACTTTTTTACTTTTACAGTTTATGGATTATTTTCGCTATAAAACAATGAGAAACATACATTTTTGTTGCTGACATCAAAGGGTAAGTTTAATTAATATAATTGTACAATCATTAAGCTGTGTATTTTGTGTGGCAGCTATGAATGTACAGTTTATAAAGGTTTTATTTTAATAATCTTTTTATTAATTTATTAGATTGTATTTTTTATTTGCCTTTTCTTACATAAAAGTTTTAAATTGGAAACAGTTTGACACTGGAACAGACTATTTCAATCGTATGAGACCACAGAAAAATGACCAACAAGTATTAATAAAGTCAAAGGCGAAATGTGTGATGATAACCATAGAAGAGGAAATGGAACTTAATGTGGGAGATAGTGGTGTAAACATATATGACCTTCATCAAAAAGAAAGCCATGTTCTTCATAATTTCTCTTGTATTACTGTAAAGCTATTTTACACTTAACTTAACAGTGGCAATTTTTTGACACCTGGAGTATTTAAATAATGATCAATCATATTAGACAAGGTGAAAGGTGAAACTTTGCTTGCAAAGATTGTTTATTAAATTTGTACACTTGTTTGTACTAGGCTTTATAAAAGCACCAATTTGACACTGGAACAGATTGTACCAGTTACAATAAAATGACTTCACTTTTCTTTATTCTTGTAGCAAATGCCAACTATAACGCAGATGGATGTACCTTAAGAGTCGTGCTGGACAATGAGCTGACACCTTAAAGCCTTTAAGTCATTGACAAGCCTCCCACTGTTGCCCTTAACTCCCATTCGCTGCAGGAAGTTTCTGTCGCTCGTTTGAGCCCAGTGAGGTGGACTGAGCAGGCCGACCGACGCACACTGTTACACTCCTGAAGATGGTAAAATTGTCTGTTCTGTTTGGGCTTTTCCCATCAGGGGTCGCCACAGCGTGTTAATCGCATGTTTTATCTGGTTTTGTTTTTATGCCTTGGGACTAACTCGTGGCATCTCCTATAGCTGGAGTGTTGGGATCCTAGCTGGGAATCGAACCCTGTACACCAAAAGCACCATGGCTGTTTGTGCAATTCATAAAAGTTCAAATCAGTTCCCTTCACATTCATTCCAATGGCAAAATGTGGCCGTTCCACTGTAATATATTTCATTTTAATTATCTTTAAAGCCGAACAGAACATAAAGGTTCCTAAGTATTTAAAGGTATAACATGTTTTTTAAGTTTATGTATTTGGGTTTAAAAAGAATATGTTTGACGTTCTGAAATACCAAACATTTTCTGTTTGGATACTTTTGAAGGTTTTTTGATCAGATAATGTGCACGTTTTAAAATAAGCTAATTCATGTGATTAAAGAACAAAATAAAAGCAATAATTATGTAGAGTATATACACAGAGTAATCATGCAATTAATTTTGACCGCAGATGCTTCTTTACCTTAAAAGGGTCATACTAAGATTTTTTTTCTACATTTAAAACACTTCCTTGTGGTCTACATAACATGTAATGGTGGTTCCTTAGTGACAATTTTGCATACATTTTGTTTTACGGACCATCTTCAAGCCGCTTTCTAACCGTCTCTTTAAGATTTTTTTGTGGGCGGTGTTATTTACGTGCTTCCACTACGACTTCTCCACGTCAGCCATGTTGTGGTTTTTTAACAATTCCATATCAAGTCTACTGACTGATATGAATACAAACTATGCGGTAATTAGTATTAGAAATGGCAACAGTGGAGGATGCATGTGCATGTACGAGCCAGTCTGCCTCACAACAAGAGGACAGCTAAAAAGAAAAATCTTATTGACTACATCATTGGACTGCATTGGCGGACTCGTGCAAAGTGCTTTGGGTAAATGTACGACATATATGGATAATCTCCTGACCTGGAAAAAAACGTCACACTTGGGGATCATTTTAAAAGGCTCATTTGGCTAAAAGTATTAGGATTGCAAGATTGTTTTGCAAGTAACTCCACAATGCCTCCTCGGTTTGATTTCAAATTTTCAAGACGTATGAATGTCCAAATTCCCAACAGCACAAGTTGGTTTTGCATTAACTGTGAATTGTTAACCGAAAGGAGACAATACTGTGATCGCTTGCAAATTTCACTTCTAAATAAACTGGGTTCAAGATTAAACAAGTTTTGAGCCAATAAATGTGGTGCATTCAAGTGAACCACTTAAAAAATGGTTTTGTATGCTACAAACCCCGTTTCCATATGAGTTGGGAAATTGTGTTAGATGTAAATATAAACTGAATACAATGATTTGCAAATCCTTTTTCAACCCATATTCAGTTGAATACGCTACAAAGACAAGATATTTGATGTTCAAACTCATAAACTTGATTTTTTTTTTGCAAATAATAATTACCTTAGAATTTCATGGCTGCAACACGTGCCAAAGTAGTTGGGAAAGGACATGTTCACCACTGTGTTACATCACCTTTTCTTTTAACAACACTCAATAAACGTTTGGGAACTGAGGAAACTAATTGTTGAAGCTTTAATAGTAGAATTATTTCCCATTCTTGTTTTATGTAGAGCTTTAGCCGTTCAACAGTCCGGGGTCTCCGCTGTCGTATTTTACGCTTCATGATACGCCACACATTTTCGATGGGAGACAGGTCTGGACTGCAGGCGGGCCAGGAAAGGACCTGCACTCGTACCTGCACTTTACGAAGCCACGCTGTTGTAACACTTGTCTTGCTGAAATAAGCAGAGGCGTCCATGGTAACGTTGCTTGGATGACAACATATGTTGCTCCAAAACCTGTATGGACCATTCAGCATTAATGGTGCCTTCACAGATGTGTAAGTTACCCATGCCTTGGGCACTAATACACCACCATACCATCACAGATGCTGGCTTTTGAAATTTGCGCCAATAACAATCCAAATGGTTATTTTACACTTTGTCATGGAGGACACCATGTCCTCTGTTTCCAAATATAATTTGAAATGTGGACTCGTCAGACCACAGAACACCTTTTCACTTTGCATCAGTCCGTCTTAGGTGAGCTCGGGCCCAGCCAAGCCGGCGGCGTTTCAGGAGATTGTTGATAAATGGGTTTGGCTTTGGATAGTAGAGTTTTAACTTGCACTTACAGATGTAGTGGCCAACTGTAGTTACTGACAGTGGTTTTATGAAGTGTTTCTGAGCCCATGTGATGATATCCTTTACACACGGATGTCGGTTTTTGATGCAGTACCACCTGAGATCAAAAGTCCGTAATATCATCGCTTACGTGTAGTGATTTCTCCAGATTCTCAGAACTTTTTGATGATTTTACGGACCATAGATGGTAAAATCCCTAAATTCCTTGCAATAGCTCGTTGAGAAATGTTGTAAAACTGTTTGACAATTTGCTTACAAAGTGGTGACCCTCGCCCCATTCTTGTTTGTGAATTACATAGCAATTCATAGAAGCTGCTTTTACACCCAATCATGGCACCCAACTGTTCCCAATTAGCCTGCACTCCTGTGGGACGTTCCATATAAGTGTTTGATGAGCATTCCTCAACTTTATCAGTATTTTTTGCCACCTTTCCTAACTTCTTTGTCACGTGTTGTTGGCATCAAATTCTAAAGTTAATGATTATTTCCCCCCAAAAAAGTTTATCGGTTTGAACATCAAATATGTTGTCTTTGTAGCATATTCAACTGAATATGGGTTGAAAATGATTTGCAAATCATTGTATTCCGTTGATATTTACATCTAACACAATTTCCCAACTCATATGGAAACAGGGTTTGTAAAATTAACACATTTGTGTACAAATAAAATGAGCCAATCGAGTAAAACCTTGTGATTGATCATGATTAATCCAAATTCAAAGGTGTGACTAATCTGATTAAAATGTTTCATTGAACATCAATAAAAAACATTAAATGAGTGGTATTTTTCTTTAGGAATGAAGTTGATTGAGAGATTTGAGCAAAAAAAAAAAAAAAATCATGAAAAATGAAGGACTTTGACTTAAAGGTATTGTGGAATAACTTCCAAGGTATCATACAACTCTAAAGAATGTACAGATTAACATTTTAAATTTAACAATGGGAAAAATCATACATAAAGGAGTAACAAAATCCAGAAAAAAAATACTGAAAAGACAAAAAGTCAGCCCTTGTGCCCTCAGAGTTAAATTGAGTACAGTATATTTTATGGCGCAATATTACCCACACAGTTTTACAAATACGTCAACCTGACCACGCTCATCAATTCTAGAATTGGGCTTGTCCGTTGAAAATGGGGCGCGATTACAAGGAACTACTCATGACACACTCTTTAGCAGTCAAGTATTGGGAAAGCCCAGGATATCTACACGTGGCATAAATATATATGAGTGCTGTGCTCAATCAATCATGGTGAGTGTTCACTTGAGGTCAATACTGTAAGACATTCCTCAGTGGAGGCCATGAGCATCCTGATTGGTGAGTAGTGACGTCATGCTGGTGCAATGCTGCTCTCCTCTCTCTCAACACAAAAAAAGTCTTACAAAAGAAGGAAGCACCTTATTTAAGAGAATATCTGTACCTTTTTTTTGGGGGGGGGGGGGGTAATTAAAAATACGTCCCCAAAGTCTTAATAGTCGATCTCCCTCACGTGATGTAAAATCAAGTTAAGTATAGCTATTCCTGCCCGGAGGAGGGAGGCAGCTCAGGCAGGTCCAGTCTAGACACAGTGGAGATTAGCTCAGCACTGTGCTGCATATCGTCGCTAATCCTCCCGTTTTCTCCCATCTTCCCGCAGTCTTTGCCTTCTCTTCCCTCTCCATGGCGAGCATTGTGGGAGCCGCGCCTGTACCGGAGCTGTGCGCCGACAAGTGCGCACTTGTTGACGAGCAGCAGTTTCAAGCTTTGGTCCGGTGGAGCTGCAGTTTGACGGAGAAGATCCTGCTGTCCGTGTCCTACATGCACACGTCCTGCATCCACATCGAGGTCAGCTTTTCTTCCTCTTTCACGTACTGTTGTTGCTCAAAGACAGCGCATTGTCTATTTGGATTGGCATAGGGCTAAACAATAAGAATTGAGCGTAATCGATTAATCGAAGTGATGCCAGCAAACTACCACGTTCAAAAATGACGGATAACAAATGTTTCAAAATAAAAGCATTTTGCTGTTACTTGCTTAAAGGCCTACTGAAGTGAGATTTTCTTATTTAAACGGGGATAGCAGGTCCATTCTATGTGTCATACTTGATCATTTCGCGATATTGCCATATTCTTGCTGAAAGGATTTAGTAGAGAACATCCACAATAAAGTTCGCAACTTTTGGTGCTGATAAAAAAGCCTCGCCTTTACCGGAAGTCGCAGACGAAGACGTCACATGTTTGAGGGCTCCTCACATCCTCACATTTTTTTTAAGGGCCTATTGAAATGAGATTTTCTTATTTAAACAGGATAGCAGGTCCATTCTATGTGTCATACATGATCATTTTGCGATATTGCCATATTTTTGCTTAAAGGATTTAGTAGAGAACATCCACGATAACGTTCACAACTTTCGGTACTAAGAGAAATGCCCTGCCTCTACCGGAAGTCGCAGACGAAGACGTCACATGTTTGAGGGCTCCTCACATATTCACATTATTTTCAATGGGAGCCTCCAACAAAAATGTATATTCGGACCGAGAAAACGACAATTTCCCCATTAATTTGAGCGAGGATGAAAGATTTGTGTTTGACGATATTGATAGTGACGGACTACAAAAAAAAAAAAGATATAAAAAAATAAAATAAAAAAACGCGAAAAAACGCAATTGCATTGGGATGGATTCCGATGTTTTCAGAGACATTTACTAGGATAATTCTGGGAAATCCCTTCTCTTTCTATTGTGTTGCTAGTGTTTTAGTGAGTTTAACAGTACCTGATAGTCGGAAGGGTGTCTCCACGGGTGTCTTGACGCGCAGTGTCTCAGGGGAGTCGACGTCAGCTATAGATGGGACAAGCTCAGCTTTTCTCCGATAAGAACTGACTTTTTAACCACAATTTTCTCACCGAAACCTGCTGGTTGACATTTGTTAGGGATCCATGTTGGCTTGACCGCGCTCTGATCCACAGGAAAGTTTCACCTCCAGGAATTTTAAACAAGGAATCACTGTGTGTTTGTGTGGCTAAAGGCTAAAGCTTCCCAACTCCATCTTTCTACTGTGACTTCTACAATATTAATTGAACAAATTGCGAAACATTCAGCAACACAGATCTCCAAAATACTGTGTAATTATGCCGTTAAAGCAGACGACATTTAGCTGTGTGTGTGCGCAGCGCTCATATTTCCTTATTGCGTACACGTCATCATTACACGACGTTTTCATGACGAAACTCCCGTGAAATTTTAAATTGTAATTTAGTAAACTAAAAAGGCCGTATGTGGCATGTGTTGCAATGTTAATATTTCATCATTGATATATAAACTATCAGACTGCATGGTCGGTAGTAGTGGGTTTCAGTAGGCCTTTAAAATGATAAATCTGGCGTTTAAATGCAGTAGGATCTCAATTTACGAGCGGAATTGGTTCTGTGACAGAGCTCTTAACTTAAAACACTCGTAGCTTAAATCAACATCTCTCACTGAAATCAACAGAAATTAATTTAAATGGTGCTTACCCCGGGCAGCTCGGTGACACAGGGGTTAGTGCGTCTGCCTCACAATACGAAAGTCCTGAGTAGTCCTGGGTTCAATCCCGGGCTTGGGATCTTTCTGTGTGGAGTTTGCATGTCCTCCCCGTGATTTTGTGGGTTGCCTCCGGGTACTCCGGCTTCCTCCCACTTCCAAAGACATGCACCTGGGGATAGGTTGATTGGCAACACTAAATTGGCCCTAGTGTGTGAATGTTGTCTGTCTATCTGCGATGAGGTCGCGACTTGTCCAGGGTGTACCCTGCCTTCCGCCCGATTGTAACTGAGATAGGCACCAGCGCCCCCTGCGACCCCAAAAGGAATAAGCGGTAAAAAATGGATGGATGGATTGATAGTTTTATAAAGTATTGTAATAATAATATACAAACCCCGTTTCCATATGAGTTGGGAAATTGTGTTGGATGTAAATATAAACGGAATAGAATGATTTGCAAATCCTTTTCAAGCCATATTCAGTTGAATGCACTACAAAAACAAGATATTTGATTTTCAAACTCATAAACTTTATATATTTTTTTGCAAATAATAATTAACTTAGAATTTCATGGCTGCAACACGTGCCAAAGTTGTTGGGAAAGGGCATGTTCACCACTGTGTTACATCACCTTTTCTTTTAACAACACTCAATAAACGTTTGGGAACTGAGGAAACTAATAGTTGAAACTTTGAAAGTGGAATTCTTTCCCATTCTTGCTTGATGTACAGCTTAAGTTGTTAAACAGTCCGGGGTCTTGTTGTCGTATTTTACGCTTCATAATGCGCCACACATTTTCCATTTGAGACATGTCTGGACTGCAGGCAGGCCAGGAAAGTACCCGCACTCTTTTACTACGAAGCCACGCTGATGTAACACATAGCTTGGCATTGTTTTGCTGAAATAAGCAGAGACGTCCATAATAACGTTGCTTGGATGACAACATATTTTGCTCCAAAACCTGTATGGACCATTCAGCATTAATGGTGCCTTCACAGATGTGTAAGTTACCCATGCCTTGGGCACTAATACACCCCCATACCATCACAGATGCTGGCTTTTGAACTTTACGCATATAACAATCCGGATGGTAATTTTCCTCTTTGTTCCGGAGGACACCACGTCCACAATTTCCAAATATAATTTGAAATGTGGACTCGTCAGACCACAGAACACTTTTCATCAGCCCATCTTAGATGAGCTCGGGCTCAGCAAAGCCGGCGGCGTTCCTTGGTGTTGTTAATAAATGGCTTTTGCTTTGCATATTAGAGTTTTAATTTGCACTTACAGATGCAGCAACCAACTGTAGGTACTGATAGTGGTTTTATGAAGTGTTCCTGAGCCCATGTGGTGATATCCTTTACACACTGATGTCAGGTTTTGATGCAGTACCGCCTGAGGGATCAAAGGTCCGTAATATCATCGCTTACGTGCAGTGATTTCTTCCGATTCTCTGAACCTTTTGATGATTTCCCGGACCGTAGATGGTAAAATCCCTAAATTCCTTGCAATAGCTAGTAGAGAAATGTTGTTCTAAAACTGTTCGACAATTTGTTTACAAATTGGTGACCCTCACCCCATCCTTGTTTGTGAATTACTTAGCATTTCATGGAAGCTGCTTTTATACCCAATCATGGCACCCAACTTTTCCCAATTAGCCTGCACACCTGTGGGATGTTCCAAATAAGTGTTTGATGAGCATTCCTCAACTTTATCAGTATGTATTGCCACCTTTCCCAACTTCTTTGTCATGTGTTGCTGGTGTGAAATTCTTAAGTTAATGATTATTTGCAAAAAAATAAAGTTTATCAGTTTGAACATTGAATATGTTGTCTTTGTAGCATATTCAACTGAATATTGGTTGAAACGGATTTGCAAATCATTTTATTCCGTTTATATTTACATCCAACACAATTTCCCAACTTATATGGAAACGGGGTTTGTACATTTACCTTGGAAAACAGACTGTATCGCTTTCCAACTGATTCTCTGTCAAACACACCATCAGCAGCTTTTCCATTTTTTCATGAATACATGTTCTACGTTTACATATAATTTTAACAGTCTTGGCTGGCTTGACACTCATTGCGCTTTAGTAAGGTGCAAACTGGCAGGGGTATGCTCAAATTGCTTTACGCTCTGTCATGTTTTTGCTGATTTCTTTCTTTAATTCAGTGAATATCATTCACTTGTTCTTCTCAGCACTGTCTTGTGCAGTCACTTCCTTCCTTTCCACGTTTGGAGATAAAAGTTACGTCCATCTCTAGCTATAAGCTAATAATAGCTAGTAATGGTGAGGATTCTTGTACAGTCTCTCGAATTTTTGCTTGTAACTTAATTAGCCGAAAGGCAGCTCTTCTCTCAAAACATTCTTACATTGGGGCACCTTTAAGTTGAGGTGCCACTGTAGTTATTTGCTTATTTTATACGCAACTGGTGTCCAAGTATAAAATCATGTAATATCATAAGCCAAGTGCGGGGTACAGCACAGCGGCAGCTGGAGAAAAATATTTTTAAATATAAGCTGCGGCAAAGACAGCAGGAGTTATAACTTGATTTTTGTCAGCAATCCGTTGCCAGAGGTAGGACAAAAAAAAATAATCGTACAAAACTGAAGTAACTTTTCCCACATGTAAATTTAATTAATTTATTCCAAATACCCAAAAATATGAACCCAGAGCTTATTTTGTAGAACATTCTAGTAAAGTGAATTATATTTTATATAGCGCTTTTTCTCTAGTGAATCAAAGCGCTTTACATAGTAATTCTAGTTTTACATGCAGAAAACAATGCAACATACATATGAATGACGAATAATGAATTACTTTTACCTTATTGAAAACTTGAAGCAGAGAGGACAGAGGTGAGAGCCACAAGGACGCAAACTTAGTACTTACTGTAGTTTGTTCCTGAATTCAAGTGTTTCTCACCTTTTTTTAATCAAAGTCCTGGCGCTCGCAACTTTCTTTGGCCCCATTATGGCTTATTTTGCAGTCGTACTCAATAAAAAAGCACATTGACTGAGTATATTCCCAATCAAAACTAAAGGGTTAATTTAACCTAAAACTCTTTGTATATTAATTTGTATCAGCCTATAATTGAGTCATGAATAAATGCATTACAATACCAAATACTATTTTTAAAATGTAATATATAAAATGTAGTAACCTTTTTCTAATCGTGTTTCCTCATCTTCCAGTCCAATGCAACATACATATGAATGACGAATAATGAATTACTTTTACCTTACTGAAGACTTGAAGCAGAGAGGACAGAGGTGAGAGCCACAAAGACGCCAACTTAGTACTTAGTTTGTTCCTGAATTCAATAGTGTTTCTCACCGTTTTTTTAATCAAAGTGCTGGCAATCGCAACTTTCTTTGGCCCCATTGTGGTTTATTTTGCAGTCGTACTCAATAAAAAAGCACATTGAGTATATTCCCAATCAAAACCAAAGGGTTAATTTAACCTAAAACTATATGTTATATTAATTTGTATCAGCCTATAATTGAGTCATGAAGAAATGCATTATAATACCAAATACTATTTTTAAAATTTACTATTTAGAATGTATTAACCTTTTTCTAATCGTTTTTCCTCATCTTCCAGTCTCTTCAGCTGAACTCCTCCGAAAACGCCAAGCTCAGCACATTAGCATCCAGCATCAATATTCCTGCTACTCCTGTGCTGAGGATTACATCGGAAAAACTGGTGAGTAAAGAACATTTCTCATTCTATGGGGACAATACTACAGAACTGAACATACTTTAGAGTAGTCAGTGTCCAGCTCTTATAGCAGTATAGATGTACTATCTACAGGAAGTGACTGCATACAGTACACAGTCAGTATTGTCGAACTACACTTCATAAGTGTTTGTGAGCACTATTGTTTTTTAGCACTGCCTTAAACCTCTTGAACATGACATAATAAAGTGGAGCTGGTAGATATGAGAAATGTCCTTCCTCTTGAGAATGCCTCAATATGTTTCTCTCAATGGACTGCAGCTCCCCAGTGCTAGCAGCATTCATGCAGGCCCAGGCTATGAGCGATACTACCGCATCGCTAGGGCTGCCAGCTGTTTGTAGGATCTGATTATTTGAGGAAGAAAATGATCTCCATGTTGTGCAAGCTAGATCGCAAGTCAGTCCTGTAAGCAGTGGACCTCTATTAAACTAAATTAAGGGCTCTAAAAAACTACACTACTAACATGTGGTTTATAGAGTCCAAGATGGGACAGCAGACTCCCCCAGGGACGGTCTTTGACTTAAACTCGTCTTGCATGTTTCCAGAGAAATGAGATAACATGCCTGCATGAATGCAAAAACACTCTGCTATCATCATACATGGCTATAGAACTGGATGTGCCAAAACACCCTAGTCAACGTTATGCCTTGGAATATTTTCCATTCATTAAGATCTGTGAGTCGATCTTAAACGGACTGTTCAGGTGGTTTTTGAAGACTTGTTACCCCTCAGGGCTTATTAGTTCATGCTCACGGACTTAAAACACGACAGGTCAAGTCTGAGAGGATGTTGCTGGATCCAACATGTGTATTCTGTAAAAAATGGTTACATGCACAGATAGGGATGGTTTACATTTTTATAGGATTTAAACTTGGGCTCCAGCACCATCCTCTCAGACTGATGAAGCCTGCTCGAAGTTTTGAGTTTTCAATTGATTGGACTCCTTCACAGATAACCTGATAAACTTCAAAATGTTGACATATTTGAGTCTCCATTGGTTAGTTAATTTATAAAACAACATAAGCTCTACATGGACTACTCTAAAGTACATTATATATATAATATTGTCCCTTCAACTGTAATGGAAATGTCATTGCACTACTCACCTAGGTGAGGTACTGTACCAAATATGGTCCCTTATGCTCAATAAACCTAACCTGACGTTCTTGCAGGAGAACAGCCTGAGGCACATGCACGAGGGTCTCCAGCTGCATCGAGCCTTGCTGAGCTGTGTCTCTCCTCGGCTAGAAAACACACAAACAGTGATGAACCTAATGAATGACGTCCGAGATCTTGCCATACAAGTTAACAAGGTGAAACAAACACCTATAGCGTACTGTGTCCGCTCTGCCTTGTTTCGTCTCTTTAATAGGCTTGTGTGTGCCTCCCTTACAGATGCTTAAAATGCTCCAGACGGAGCACACAATGCAGACATCACTACCCAGTGTGAAGTTACGCCTCCCCGGGGAATATGAGGTTCAGGTGGCCGCCCACCTGACGCTGGTGCAGCTCCAGTCTCTGAGTCAGGACATGGTCCGCTTCTTCAGGAATCTAGACCGGGGAAATGAGGAAACACATCTGCAATCGGACACATTTTAATCAACCCTGCTTTGTTTTTTTTTGCTAGAATTATTTATTGACTTGTTAATGATTTATTTTTCTATTTACATATTTATTTTTTGGATCAGTCCTAAATATTTATTTAAGGTGTTTATTTATATTTGACTGGCTGCCTTGTGTCTACATACCACAACACGCCTATCTCAAACAATAAGTTGTATTTATTATTTATATTAACAAAATACTAATACTTTGTCAAGTATTACACTTTGATTTTTCATGGATTTTTTTTATACAGTATAGAGTTGTCAAGTAAAATGGCAGAATATATTTGTATGGATGCCAATATTTAAGATCTGTCCTTAAATAAATATTTTCTCCTTTCTATCAATGAATATCATTCATAAACATTCCATCTCAGGTCAAACCGTGATTACTAATCAAACCAACGTATGTGCCTTACGACTACTGCTGAGAGGAAGTGACTACATGCGTCACTCCCAGGATGACCAAAGGCTCACTCAGTCATGTGTTTGCCTCGCTAACATGTGACGCTGCACCTGACTCTAGGATGATGAAAACAATGCGGAACATGTATGAGAAAGCCTTTATTACGGTTATCCTGATAAGGTATCAAAAAGTAGTTTACAAAGTTAAAAATGCCTCTACTCAGACAAATAAGATGTTACAAGGCAGCGATGGCTTTGGCCGCCACTCTTCTTCCCAGCGGCAGACTCAAGTCAGTGACGGCCAGAACCACTTTAGGTTTGGCAAGAGTGGGGAGCTTCACCAGTTCAGAGACCTGGAGGAGCAGTGAAAAGGAAAATGAATGAATGAACGAAAGCCCCTTGTTGCACAACAATCAAAAAGCAAGTCATGTTTTATTTTGCAGAAGTTGACCCTGGAATCGGTTTTGAGGAATTTGGACATGTCCGCGCATGTAATTTACTGAGGACATACTTGAGCACACTAAAAAGATGGAATAAAGACATATGTCAAAGCAGTCAGCATACATTTTGAACACTAAACTTTCGTTAAATGAGTGGGCATTTAAAAACGAAAAAAAATATAATTTAATATTGAAATACAAAAAATACAATAGAAAATAAAGTGTTCTCTTTTAGTGTCAAAGAGCAAGAAGTATGAAAAAAATTTCATTTTGATTTTACATTTCATAAAACAAAAATTAAACGAAAAACAGACAAAAAAACAAATGTTTTCTCATATTCCGACAGCGAAACCAGAATGTGCAACTTAAAGACATTAAAGACAAACATTCTGTGTTTATACAGTATATAAAAACATTATGATTCATGATCACTTTCTGATGCAGAATACAACACCAGCCTGTTTGCCATCTTGTCTTTAAGTAGCAACTTCCGGATTAGGTGTATTTAAAAAAATATGTTTTTGATTAGTTTATACGCTTCTGCTGACTGGTTATAATTTTTTTGGTATACAAAATATAAAATGAAAATCACAGATTTTTTTAAAAACTAGTCATTGCTTTTCAACATAAAAAAGCATTGTTTTTTAATTGTCATTTTTGTACAGTGGTACCTTAACTTTAAGAGTGGTTTTCGAAAGGAGCTGTCTCCCGGCTGATTATTATGTGTACGTTACAAGCAATCCTGCATTTAGTTGTTGTAGCACATGTCACAGTGAACTCCATAGGATCCGGTTTTACTTGCCAACATTGCTTAAAGCTAGAGATTGACATAACTTTGGTATTACAAACATAGAAAGGAAGAGAGAGAGAGTGTGATGGACAATGCTGAGAAGAAATGGATGATATTCATTATATTAAAATAAAAAAATTATTAAAAACTGCTGACTTGGCAAAGCAATTAGAGCGTACCACTGCAAATCTGCGCCATACGTACTGAAGCAGAATGAGCGTAACGCCAGCCAAGGATTTTAAAATATTTTCTAAACGGTGGACATTTATCCATGAATATATGGCAACACTGCTGATGGTGTGTTTCACAAAGAATGAGATACCATAGAAGTCCACTCTCCAAGTTAAATGCTGTATTTTTTTTCCATAAAACTACTGTAGTTAGTACTAAGGTACTACATTGTACTGTATTGTTTATATACAATATTTGTCATCCCAATTTTTGTAAAGTCATTTTACATGTTACAATGGTGCTGTTTAAGCAGTCAAGCACCAACTAAATTAATTTTAATTATTTTCAATGGGGGACACTGAGGGGCTTCACGGTGCAAGAGAGGTTAGTGCGTCTGCCTCACAATAGGAAGGTCCTGAGTAGTCAGGGTTCAATCCCGGGCTTGGGATCTTTCTGTGTGGAGTTTGCATGTCCTCCCCGTGAATGCGTGGGTTCCCTCCGGGTACTCTGGCTTCCTCCCACTTCCAAAGACATGCACCTGGGGATAGGTTGATTGGCAACACTAAATTGGCCCTTGTGTGTGAATGTGAGTGTGAATGTTGTCCGTCTATTTGTGATGGCCCTGCAATAAGGTGGCGACTTGTCCAGGGTGTACACCGCCTTCCAGCCAATTGTAGCTGGGATAGGCACCAGCGCTCCCCGCGACCCCAAAGGGGAATAAGCGGTAGAAAATGGATGGATGGATGGGAGACACTGATTTGCGATACAAGTGTTTTGAGTTAATAGCTCCGTCACATAACCAATTAAGCTCCAAAAGTCAAAGTGAAATTCAGATAAACCAATCAATTTTTTACACATTTTATTCCACAATTATTTAGTCTAAACCCCCAGTTATATACATACATACATACGTACATTATATTTCCAGTATATTTTTAAAAAAGTATTTAGAGTGAAAAGCCTCGATTTGTAAAAATATTTTCAAAGTAAATAAACACAATTTAAAATTAATCGCTTTTTCTTAATGCATTAAAGAAAAATTTACAACTGTATACTGTATATTAAATATAGACTGCCATAATTTAGGGTTATGTTAGAATAGAATAAAATAGTTTGTTAACATTGTATTAAATGCTAGATGATTTATGGTTGCCACTCTTGGTCTGTGCTTGAGGACAAATAAAATCATTAGTAAATACTAAAAATAATACTATGAATAAAGCTACACAGATAAAACATATCGTAGGTAAAATGTACAATGTAAAAAGATAAAACAAATTGTAGGAATTTGTTTCAAAATTCAGTAATCTCACTTGCATTAGTTTGCGCTTTGAGGGCCGTTTTCACTGCACTAATATTTGGCAACAAGCCAAAAAGCTGTGTGTGCATCTACATATCTAAACTCTTTGTGCAGGTCTGGATGTTTATTTTAATGTTTAATTACGTTAAAAGCAAGCATGGGAATACTGTATTGCCACCTTTGGCGAGGCATGTTTTAAAGTGTTTAAAGGTTAATCTTTATAGTTTTAAAGCCAAAATACCCCCGTATTTCGTTTCAAGCACCCTCTTTATTATTGCTGTTTTTTGACATTCCTCCCCTTAACACTGTCCCTGCTTGTATGCACTCCGTGTGTGCATGCTGACTCACTCAACATGTGCCTCGGCTGAGTACGTCACCGCCGCACGGCAGCATATGGGTGAAAAAAATTATCTGTATTTTTCCAAGGCAGTATAGTAGTGAAATCAAGGGAAGTAAATTATATTTACACAGCGCTTTTCTCTCGCGACTCAAAGCGCTTTACATAGTGAATCCCATTGTCTCAATATTTAAACCACATTTAAACCAGTGTGGATGGCACTGAGAGCAGGTGGTTAAGTGTCTTGCTCAAGGACACAACGGGAATGATTAGGATGGCGGAAGCGGGGATCGAACCCAAAAACCTCAAGTTGCTGGTACGGCTGCTCTACCAACCGAGCCACGGCTCACAGTACCGTTGGTAATCAATTAGTACCGCGGTACTTTATGAAAAAAAATTGTACCATACAACCCTAGATTGCATATTTGGTAGTAATTAAAATCAAGCTTCAAATTCACCTCTCATCTCATTCGTCAATCAAGGTTGAATTTTTATTATCATTTTCTGTATATGTGCAATGTCCGTCTATTAGTTATGTTGCTTCTCGTTCAAAATTGTTGGGCTTAATTAGAATCTGTTTCAATGGATCCAAATAAATGATTACTGCCTGTATTCTCACACCCATCGCCTTAAAGATACCACATACTTTTTTATCAGCAACATCCGATTCTCTTAAAACATGTTCTTTAAAGTCATCATCTTTTTGCTAGAAATTGCACTTCATTACACTCTGTTCCAGTAAAGTCTGATTGAAGGGGTCCCGCCCTTACCTCCCCTCCACCACCTGTCTGGCCTCTCCATCGTGACTCACCATTGTAAAGGGCATGAACTGCAGAATACTGCCCCGGCCTCCCTGCTCTAAGCATTCCACACACTCCTCCATGAAGCTGTGTACGAACTGGGTGTGAGGCCCCGCCATCTTGGAGCCCAGGATGGAGGAAATGAGCAGGAAAAGGTTTGCTGAGGAAAAGGAAGAGGATACAATAAATTGTTGTGGTTGAAGTAACAATGTTATCAAAAAAGTAGCACATTATACACTTTTCTATTTTTTTTATGTACCTGCAACATTCCGTACCGTTATGTAATTCAATCCAAGCTCTGAAAATAATGATATGTTTTATGGTAGTCTTTTAAAAATGTGTTTATTATTGCGGTCGTTTGCAGTGGTGCAGGACTGCAGTGCATCATACAGAGAGGTGGATCACAAACAAAATAATGTGATAGAAAGCATATTTAGTGCCAAATTTTGCATCATATCCTGTGTTGCATTTTGCATAAGGTTGTACAGATAAAACATACAGAGTGGAAAAACAATCATTTAGTGACTCATTCAGTGGTGCAATCCCAATGACACTGGATTGAACACCGTTTGACTATGCAATAGTTCTACTGTACAGGGAGGCGTTACAAATCAAGGCACAGGAAGTGGACGTCTCACCCAGGACGCGGTTGAGAGGGTCTCTCATATTGACAGTGTGGAGCTGTGAAGCTGACAGGGAGCTGCTCATTGATCGGTCCCCTTTGGGAAGAACAAAAATGGTCAAGTATTATGCTGTGGCCATCACACGGTCACACACTTGACGGTTGTGAAAGTCTCGCAGGCTTCCTTCCGCTATGAACGATAATCTTTCATTCCAAAAATAGCCTCATGAGCAACATTCGAGTTTCATTTGAAAAATACAAGCTCATTGAGAAAACATTACCAGAGTCATGGATCTGGGTAACAAAAACTAAATAAAGGAGTATTAATTCCTCTTTTTGATATGACACAACTGATGACTGTGATTACCAAAAGAAATTTGCTTGTAATAACATTCAATTATCAGGAACAAAAACCTTTCATAACGGAAATGTTTTGTAAGGTATTATATTGTACTACAATTTCAAGGTCACAATAAATGCTCCAATTAACATCTACAATAAAAAATGGTTGTAGGCAACCTCATGGTGTGGTGGGTATGGCTGACATTTGAAGTGTCATGAAGTGGTCAGCATCCAGCTGGTTGAGCTACCTTGGCATGCACTGTATAAGGATGTGTTACTCAGCTGTTGCTGTGACTCTCATGTGTATTACACTTGCCGTATTGTTTACAATGAAATCATTTAGAACATTCGTTCTCAGGACTGGACTGTGCACCTTACCTCCTTTTGCACTATTTATTTTCTTTCCTTCCTATGTTTTGCATATTTATAGACTGTTGCAGTGATACTGGAGTTGCTTTTAATCTCATTGTACCTGTGTATAGTGACAATAAAAGGCATACTATTCTGTTATATTATTGGTATTAAATGATAAATGGGTTGTACTTGTATAGCGCTTTTCTACCTTCAAGGTACTCAAAGCGCTTTGACACTACTTCCACATTTACCCAGTCACACACACATTCACACACTGATGGAGGGAGCTGCCATGCAAGGTGCCAACCAGCACCCATCAGGAGCAAGGGTGAAGTGTCTTGCTCAACGGACGTGACGAGGTTGGTACTAGGTGGGATTTGAACCAGTGACCCTCGGATTGCGCACGGCCACTCTCCCACTGCGCCACGCCGTCCGTATTAATGCTAAGCAGTTTGATTCTTACTGCCATTACAACAATGGTTCCGTTGCGTTGTGCAATATACTTATGTTACACCTATAGTTAGAGATGTCCCAGTCTTGATCAGGATCGGATGCCAATATCTGCCTTTTTAACTGATCAGTAAGCGGTTGATGAGCTGCCGGGCTAAGCCAATCTTTAACAAAGCGGTGTCCCGGTGTTTATATGGCTAAACACTAAACTTGCATAAATTATTCCTTCAAAAAGGGTCGCCTGTTCAGTGACACACAATTATATTTCAATATTCCTTGTTACACACATGCAGGAGTTGCAAACATTCTAAGAGGGTGCATGTCTTGCCAATTTGAGAGCAAGCTGCAACGACAACGTCTATTTCACAGTGTGAAGCTGCTTCTATGACACTTATCCTCACCACCATGGTGGAAAATATTTTTTTTCTCTAAGTTTCCAAGGATTAAAGGAAAAGGAATGACTAAGCATGATACACACACACCGAGTAGGACGACACAAGAAGCTAAGCGATAAAGCTTCAATGTGAAAAAAGAGGTGATTGTTTCAGACGTCGATACCTAGAATAGTATCAGTATAAAAAAAAAATACTAAAATGATTAGGTCGATTCTAAAATCAGTTTTTATTATTGTTTACAAACTCAGGAAATAACTATATGGATAGAGGAAGGCTTTGATGGCAAGACTCAAATCATTTAAATGGGAGCCAACAGTAATGTTCACTTTTGTTTAGTTATTATGCACAAGTAAATGTATTTTTTCAAAAAAATTGGATGTAGAATTCAATACCACAAATGTATGCATTAATGTATGACTTATAACAATTATAAACAATAAATGTTCCAATGTTCCAACAGGAACGGGAGGAACTAAGTCTAAGTCTAATTATAACAATAACAGCAAATTCAAAATTTAATAAAATAAGCTTTATAAAAATGTGTTGTGAATTTACCATGAATTGATTAACGTGGAACCCGACATAAACAAGTTGAAAAACTTATTTGGGTGTTACCACTTAGTGGTCAATCGTGAGGAATATGTACTGAACTGTGCAATCTACTAATAAAAGTATCAATCAATCAATCAAAAAAAGTTGCAAAAAACATCTATTGTCAAAGTATAATCTATAATATATCTAATTTATTGTCAAAGTATAGGATCGAGACTCAAAATTGGTTGGAATCTGAGGTCAAAAATGTGGATTGAAACATCACTACCTGTAAGAAATGAGCAAGTGGTCATAAGAGAGCTGTGCTTTCTTTTCCACTTTCGCATGCACTTCGGATTATTATACACAGTTATGTAAATTAGGTAATTATGCATAATAAGTTTTAAAGTTTCAAATGCTTCTTTGAAACATGGCTACTTATAGACTTACCTGGACTGGAGAGTGCTACAGGCTCATCCTCATTGGAGCTGAGGAGACGCATGAGCTTGGAGGGTTGAGTGTCGTCCAAGGGAAAGAGGCTGTTATAATCCTGCAACCAAACAGTAAACACGGTTGACAAAACTCATATTATATAAAAGAGTAAAGTTCCACATTTTAATAAATACAAGCAGGAGGGTGTAACGGATTAATAAAGTATTTGGATTTTAATTTACCTCGATATCTTCTCGCTGCCTTCTACGTTGATGAGCTGAAAACAAACCTTTGTGGTGGGACATGTAGGAGCTGAGAGCGCACCACACTGACAATCTGAGGTGTCAAAAAAAGGAAGGTGAACTAAATAATAATAATTAATTAAAAAAAAAATTGTATCAGTGTCTTTAATACTTTGCCAATGCTTTGCCAGGTGGGTCTACCAGGCTGTGCCAGTGGGCGGAGACAGTGAGCAGGTTTGGCACGATCGTGCCCAGCAAGGTGAGGGTGATCTGCTGACTGTCCAGACAGAAGATACTGTAAAGCAACTCCACCACCCGATTGGCCCACTCCTGCCGGGTCTCCTTTAGCAGCTCCTAAAATTAGATGCGGTTTCCTCATTACACACAGAAATACGACTGCTGGCTATATTTACCCCCATTAAACATGGGGGTAAATATAGCCAAATATAGCCAACATCTCATTAAAGACAGCACCGTTAAAGACAAACCGTGGATCACAAGAGGAATACTGAAGTCTTGCAAAAAGAAAAATTATCTTTACAGAAGACATTTAAAGTACAGAACCAAAGAAACTGAACACAAATATAAAACGTACAAAAATAAGTTAACACAAATAATAAAGCACTGCAAGCGAACATATTACTGTAACCTATTAGAACAACATAAAAATAGCATCCAGGGTATGTGGAAAGTTTTAAATGGTATCATTAAAAAAAAAAACATGACACATAAGGAACATCCTAGCTATTTTATAGAAAATAATCTCACTATAAATGACCCTAAAGGGATAACTGAAGCTTTTAACAATGTTTTTGTAAATGTTGGACCTAATCTAGCAAATGAAATTGTACAACCTGAAAACAGTGCAAAATTTAATGAACAAACCATTCAAAACAATTTAGAATCGTTTTTTATTTCCCCCGTTAATGAAAGTGAAATCAAAACAATTGTAAATTCTCAGGAAAACAAGAAGTCAACAGACTGCTGTGACTTGGACTTTTCTCTGATCAAGGAAGTTGTTGATTTTATAGCTGTTCCCTTCACTTATATTTGCAATATTTCTTTTATAAAAGGTGTCTTCCCAAAGAAAATGAAAACGGCAAAAGTCATTCCCATCTTCAAAAGTGGAGATAAGCATCAGTTCACAAACTATAGGCCTATTTCTTTACTCTCACAATTTTCAAAAGTCCTTGAAAAATTATTTGTGTCAAGACTTGAGAGTTTTATTGATAAGCATCACTTGCTAAGTGAACACCAATACAGTTTTCGATCCAACAGGTCCACTTCCATGGCAGTGATGGAAGTCGAGGAGGTAACCACTGCAATTGATAAGAGGGAGTTTGCTGTTGGTGTTTTTATTGACCTGAGCAAGGCCTTTGACACCATTGATCACACATTACTTTTAAACAAAATGCATAGGTATGGTGTCAGAGGTCTTGCTCATGATTGGTTGAAAAGTTATCTTGGTGGCAGAGAGCAGTATGTGCATATGAACAATGTAGATTCAGACAAAAAGATCATAACACATGGAGTACCCCATGGTTCTGTACTGGGACCAAAATTGTTTTTACTGTATATTAATGATATTTCTAAAATCCTTAAAAAACTCAACTGTATTCTTTTTGCTGATGATACAAGTCTGTACTGTTCTGGGCAAGACCTTGACCAACTCCTAGAGACTGTAGAGATTGAACTCCACATACTAAAGCAATGGTTTGATGCCAATAAACTATCAATCAACCTAAATAAAACTAAATATATAATTTTTGGAAATAGGAAAAATAACATACAGCGTCATATAAGAATTGATGATATGTAGATAGAAAGGGTGTATTCAATAAAATTTTGGGGAATCTATATAGATGATAAATTAAATTGGAAACTGTACATAAATATACTTAAGACAAAGATGGCAAAAAATATTGCAATGTTACATAAAATTAAAAACTCTGTGAATCAAAAGGCTCTTATCATGTTATATAATTCTTTCATACTCCTATATCTTAACTATTGTGTTGAAATCTGGGGAAACAATTACAAATCAAACATCAACTCTATATTTTTACTTCAAAAGAAAGCGATTAGAATTGTAACTTATGCGAATTATCATGACCATACCAATGCTCTGTTCATTAAATTAAAAACATTAAAACTGCACGATCTTGTTGACCTCAATACTACTATTGTGGCTTTCAAAGCTCATAACCACATGCTGCCTGGGTGTCTACAAGTGAGATTTAAACCCAGAGAGAATCCCTATGACCTCAGAGGTTCAGCTTTCTTTCAGAAAGCAAAAATAAGAACAAGCTTAAAAAGTAGATGTGTTTCTGTTAGAGGAGTTCAACTGTGGAACAGCTTGGATGATTCCTTAAAATGTTCCAGTTCCATTCACACATTTAAAAAACACTTTAAGACAAATGTCTTGAAAAAATATATCACTCTTGAATTAACATTGTATTTAAAACTATGATTAATGTTAATTAAAAATTAAACATGAGATATAAATAATAATAGAAGTACAATTGTTTGTATATATTGTATATATAATTAGTGCAAAGGTCTATATGTACACAGGGATATTTCACATGCCTGTACTGTGTATAAAATTGAACTACGTTCATGTTGTTTATAATGTGTATTTATAATAAGTTGTGCAAAGGACATTTTATAACTTTCTGAAGTTTATTTTGTACTTAAAATTGTTTATAGGGTTAGGCGCAATAAGTGTTTAACTTCAGCCTAAACCCTTTCGGTCTGTAACATTTTTTTTTTTCAATCTATGAATGTACAACTTTTTATTTTCAATCTATGGATGTACAACTGTTTGTTTGCTTTGTTGACCATTGACCGAAGAACAATAAACTTGAATTAAGCTCAAATCAGTGGGTGGAAGGTGTTTGATAGCCATTGTGTGTTGGTTACTTAATAGGCTCACACAATATTCACATGTCAACATGACAGTCCACTTGGATTGGGATCAAGATGGTGCTATGGTGAACAACTGAAGTTCAACAATATTGCTCAGCATGACATGCTCTTCATGTTTCGCCTATAATAAATGACATACTAGTATTTAAATGTGTCTCCAAAATCGAGCTTGGAGTGTCAAAAGTGTCACAGTGAAACAAGTGTTTAGCTGCCTACCTTGACTAAAGTATTAGTAAACCAGAAAACCCCTCCCATGTTGAGGAGACTCTGAAAGAGATGCAGCGCTCTGCTGTCGACCCAGCCTTTACGCAGCACCGTCTGGAACTGTTTGGTGAGTGCGGCCTGAATGGGCTCCTTGGCTGGAAGCAGGTTGCGGTAAGGTATGGGCTCCTGGCCCTCCAACTGGGACCGCAGAACTGCACCCGTTTGTTGGAAGACATCGGCACACATGTGCTCCATGATGGAGCTCATTATTATCACACTGGTGAAAAACATGAGGGGGGAGAGGGTTACATAGACTTGTGTACCAAAATATAAGGTACACATGCAAGAGCTGTATTTAATAATATGCCTTTACAAAGTTAATGCTAAGCTGGGGTACCCAATATTGCCAGGCAGGCAGAGTATATGCAATAAGACTACTGATGGCTGCGCAAATGAGCAATGACAATGTGAACGTAAGGTGTTTAAGGTGTTTGTACCGTTCAGTGTAAAACTGCAGCGTGTTCTCTCCGTAGAGTGGCGTGACAAGCTGTTTAATCATAGTCTGAGGCTTCTCACGCTCATCCCGCCCCAGCATCCTGACGTGGGCTACCAGCCACGCCACCGCACATATGGCCATGCTGCACACTTTGCCCTTGATGTTGTCAGTGATCTTCTGCACTCAAGAGTCGAAAAAGAGGAAGGGTAAATTGAAAGGGAAAAAAGCGTGACTAAAACATCCGTGTTGCGTCACATCAAAACTTCAATGGAAGAAAGGAAACAGACACTATTTCTACAAATCTTTGGGTTGTCACAGATGTTGCCACACGGTTACTCCTTGCTTTCCAAATAATGTCACGCTAACTTGAAAAAGGAGTTAATAAGAAAATGAGAGAAAAAAACAGACGAACCTGCACCGCCTCGACAGACAGAACACCGTTTTCCCATGCATTTAGAACTTCCAAGATGGCCGCAGGGGTGCTGAGGCAGATTTCGTGCCATTTCACTTGACTGTCAACAGACAACAGACCAATGCTTGGAGTTAAGTGTAATAAAATTGTTGTACAATATACATTATAAATTTGACCAACTATTAAGCTTTTAATATTATCGTTATATTCTGATAATGCATGTTTGTGACCAATTCTAGTGGTGTCCCACTGATTTGGCCGCAACAAACCAACGACCACATGCTCAACGCTCCGTAGCAATCTAGCTAATGTCCCTACACGGTGCAAAGACACTTAATTCAGCTATGCTCGCCTCCATGGCGTCAAACAAAGTAAGTTTCTTGCAAGAAACGGACATTATCACTGGAATATTAGGAATAGGTATACATGCTTAATTACACACTGTAAGAGGATATGCTAAGCTTGAGATGGATCTCTCAAATGTAAACAAACGTGGCCAGATCAATAAAAATATTGACAGTAATGATACAAACTATCAGTCAAAGGGTTGATACTACAGTGGTTAGATCGATATTTTTTGTCATCAAAAAATCTGTTGTCTTATTTGTTATTGTTTACAAACAACGAAAATAAGTCCCTGGACACAATAGGGACTTTCAGGGGAAAACAAACTAAGGATTTAAATCGGATCCAATTGTAGAAATTATTGTATTATTTAATCAATATTGTTACACCACCATCCTGAGTTTTTGTCTGATTATAATTGTGGTTAAAAATTACAAGTATTGGTATCAGCATTGGTATGAATAATGCTGCCCCCGTAACTACTTGGTACCAAATTTGTGCTATTGCCCAAAACTAATGTGAAGTAGCCAAACAACAGAATAATAAGTGCTTATTACATTTTAACAGAAGTGTAAATAGAACCATGTTACAAAATAAAGTAACTATCTATTAACAATAAATTATCAAATAGAATAACAACAGTTTTGACAAAAATATACAACCAGAATTAATGTAATATATTGCTGCATGAATCATATGCCAAATTAGGAGGATTTGTAACCCGTTTTGAAATGGTTCCATTATTATTTACATTTTGAATATTATATTGTGGTATGTATCATTATCACAGGAGGCTGCAGTATATCTATCACAATATAGATTTTAAGTAATATCGCTCATTTCTAGTGTGTGTGTGATAACCTTTCCTTAATAAAGACATGTGGATGACCGGCTAAATTATTCCAATGGATGATTATTTAGGCTTCATGAAGAAATTTGCCACTTACACTAGCTTCATTTCTGAAGAATTGTTCAGCAGGGTCACCAAACTCTCTACTTTACCAGGCTCGGGCCTGAAGCAGGGGTGGTCCGGGTTCAGAATCTTCCCCTCTTCAGGCATACATGTTCTCAGCCATGTTTCAAAAAAGGGCGTCTCCCCTGAGGGACTTGTGTCAGACAAGACCACCTGTTGATTGAGACAGACAAGAGGATGATTCAGCTAGTCACAATGTGCCTGCATGCAGAAATGATGAGGGAAAACTGTGAGCGATGCCATCTTGTGGCAGTGCTATGACATGCCCTAAAAGACAATGGGCCTACTCTACAAAAGGTTTGAGTGTATTATAGGGTAAATGGTCTGTACTGATAGTGTTTTACTATGCCTTGAAAGACACTCAAAGTGCTTTACATTGTCCATCACATTCACCCATTACACACGTGCAAACATGATAGCCCACGAAAAGCTAATCCATTAAGCTTTTACTCAGAGGATTGTGTTTTATAAGTGAGAAAAACTAAGGCGTGCAATCAATTTAGCGTGTCTGTCTTCATCTATGCGCAGAATATGTGCTGATTAATAAAATGCCTACAAAACTGGGAGCAAGAGGTACAAACATAATTATTTAGCACACACGGGGTTATTTTTCATTATAAAACTGTTCTGTGGCGGCGTTTTGCATCGTTGCACAGCATGTCTAGAAAGGATGTGCAAACTGGCAGTTGCACAGAAATCGCTGTGAGAAAGGAGGCGTCCTATGAATGCTTGTCAACATACAGTGGGGCAAAAAAGTATTTAGTCAGCCACCGATTGTGCAAGTTCTCCCACTTAAAATGATGACAGAGGTCTGTCATTTTCATCATAGTAACACTTCAACTGTGAGAGACAAAATGTGAAAAAAAAAATCCAGGAATTCACATTGTAGGAAATTTAAAGAATTTATTTGCAAATTATGGTGGAAAATAAGTATTTGGTCAACCATTCAAAGCTCTCACTGATGGAAGGAGGTTTTGGCTCAAAATCTCACGATACATGGCCCCATTCATTCTTTCCTTAACACGGATCAATATTCCTGTCTCTTAGCAGAAAAACAGCCCCAAAACATGATGTTTCCACCCCCATGCCTTACAATAGGTGTGGTGTTCTTGGGATGAAACTCAGTATTCTTCTTCCTCCAAACACGACGAGTTGAGTTTATACCAAAAACTTCTATTTTGGTTTCATCTGACAACATGACATTCTCCCAATCCTATGCTGTATCATCAATGTATCCATTTTGGTATAAACTCAACTCGTCGTGTTTGGAGGAAGAAGAATACTGAGTTGCATCCCAAGAACACCACACCTACTGTGAAGCATGGGGGTGGAAACATTATGCTTTAGGGCTGTTTTTCTGCTAAGGGGACAGCACGATTGATCCGTGTTAAGGAAAGAATGAATGGGGGCCATGTATCCTGAGATTTTGAGGCAAAACCTCCTTCCATCCGTGAGAGCTTTGAATGGTTGACCAAACACATATTTTCCACAATAATTTACAAATAAATTCTTTAAAATTCCTACAATGTGAATTCCTGGATTTTTTTTTCACATTCTGTCTCTCACAGTTGAAGTGTACTTATGATGAAAATTAGACCTCTGTCATCATTTTAAGTGGGAGAACTTGCACAATCGGTGGCTGACTAAATACTTTTTTGCCCCACTGTATATGGACTGTCAAATATAAAAATATTAGACGTTGTCTATTCAGCAGTAAGATTTTATCATTTTATATATACTTACAGGGCTGATTAAAACAAATTAAATTGATGCCTTTTAGTGTATGCTGGAGTTTTTTATTTACGTTTGTTATTAACATATATGAAGCAAATAGTAGAAAATAGATGGATGGATGAAAAAACTTCTTGCAAAAAACATTTTCTTGCCAATGTAACTTTTCAGTGCATGCTCGCAGCTACTACTAGCATCTCCCATAGCGCATTTTCAGTGTGTTGAGAAAATGCCCCCGAAAAAATGGTACATAGATGTCTACTGCATGTTTCAAAACATTACAAAATGCCTCAGGTATGAGCCTGATAACATGATGTGCAGTAAATGAGTGTCTCCATTGTGAAAGCTGCATAGTACATGTAAAAAACTCATTTATATATAGGGCTGTACAAGCAGTCTTAGTAGACAACACGCCCACTAACAGTTGTGTAGCGCGTGGTATTGAAATCTTAGTAGACCAGGCCTATATCTTTGCATCCTAAAATTACATGTTTTAGGCTACTTGAAGAATGTTGATGATTTTCTATGTGGGTGAATGGTAGTTTTGTTTATATTTGCTCTGTAACTAATGAAAACTAATAAATAAGGTATACCCTGCCTCGTGCCCTACGTCAGCTGGGATAGGCTCCAGCTTAACCACAACCACAATGAGGACAAGCAGTATAGAAAATTATACAATTAATAGCTGACCTCAGAGCCGTATGTTTGCACCACATGACAAAGCATCAGGAAGGAAATGTCAAACAACAGAGCCCGGACAGAAGCAGACTTAGCTGAGGAAGATGAGGGAAAACCTCAATGTTAGCGCCCAACATAATAAACAGATAATGAATAATATACTTGAACATTGTATTGTACTCACATCCTTCACCACTGATGTGTTTGGGAAACTCATTAAGCCTGCCAATAAAACAATATGTTATTTACCAGTTGTGTATACATTCCACAGCAGGGGTCCGCAACCTTTACCATCAAGAGACATTTTGCTGCCTCTTTCACTAAAGAAAAATTGTGTAGAGTCAACAATTTGACAGAGCTTATAAACATTTTTATTTTACAAGAAATGTAATCTGTCCAGGTGAAATGTAACTATTTTTCCCCATAATATTTTAGCATGCAGCGCGCAAACTATTGGAGTACAAAAAAGGTGCTTAAATCTTCTTGCAAAAAGAAGATATGAGCAAAAAAACAATTGTGGAATGGAAAGCATCCCTATACTTTAGCAAAAAAAGACTTGTCGAGTGAGATCAAGGATTACGTAGGTCGCGTTCCCCGACATATCAAACAATTGTGCTCCAGACTCCAGTCTACACGACAAAACAGATGGAAACTTGGGAAAGCATGGATATCTACAATTACTTTGTGTGTGGCTGGGTTAAGGAAATTGGTATCAAGACTCTCCTAGGTAAGTATGCATCCGCTTTTGCTCGGGTAAGGTTGCATTTCATGATTTAACTTCACGTCTACTGCCATGTTTGTTGCTGTAGCACGCGCCGTTTACAAGTGGCCTGCTTTACCTCGTCTTTATCAAAATATAACTATAGACGTCAACATTGTGAATGAATGGTAAAAGCTTAACTCTTTCAGGTTTTGCTCACATTTGCTTTTTTTTATTTAGACACCCCAAGTTGGTGCTTTTCAAAACAATAGTAGCAAACATGTGTTTAAGAAATGTAAATAATATCAAAATAATATTTAAATGGGAAATATTAGGAAATGTAAATAATATCAAAATAATATTTAAATGGGAAATATTAACCGTTAAAAGTATATCAAAAAAACCTTTAACGAAGTGATCACTGCAAACTTATGCATTCTTCAACTCTGCTCCCTTGCACTGGAGTTTCTCGTCGTCGTTTCCCAAAATCTTGCACTTTTCCGCCCTTTTTTATAACCTCTTAAGGAATTCTAAAGAAATGTTTATCCTTTTCTGCGATTTGAATGGTTCATACGGCCAGAAACAACACAAGCATAGGGCATTCTTTCTTTGAGATAAGCTAAATGGCGCCTCATACCCATTTAAAACAGAGCAAGCTTGACCACCACCAGTATTCAATGGGCAGGACGTGAGCCTAAAGTGATGCCAGTAACATCCCAGCAATTCATGGTTCAATTAGCCAGGGGTTGCACACTCAAAAAGCTGAACTGAACACACAGGCTTCCAATCTCTTTTAATTGCCTTAATTGCGCCTCAGGACTCAGCCTTTTCAAATTCACGGCCTCACAGACAGTTGGAAATGATAGATCTCGATTTAAAAATTGTAACTTTTCGCACTCCGGGGTTTAAAAAATTATCTGAAAGAGCCAAAACAAGGAGGCAGAAGAGCTGGAGGCAGCTACAGAACCACGGGTGTAGATCCCTGTTCCATACTATTATCACTACATAGTACATTTATGATCTTTCTAAGTCTGGTACAGCTTTTGTACTATTTATTTTTAGACACGTACGCAATAGAGTGTCTGGTTAGGATACTAACTTGATAAACTTGCGGGCAAATGACTTGAGTTTCCCTGTGGCAGCTGCGGCGGCTAGGAGCAGATCCAAGCTCTTCCCAGACAACATATGACCAAGAACACCCAGAAGCCCCTCGGGAGACTTGGAGTGATCTGCGTCTACTGTCTAATGGGCCAAGCAGAAGGTTTTAGGTTCATTTATGTTATCAAATCAGAGATCATACAAAGGAGAGAATAAAAAATATGGCAAACTCAAGCTACTTTCTTTATAGCAGTTATATGTCAGTATCACATGTTTTGATAAACACTCAAGGCTTTAATCTACAATTTAATAAATGGTCCTTTAACAGATGGTGATGTTATTTAAACGCTTTTGACACAAAAAGCATGCATTACAAATAATGCCACATCATTTTTTTGTGGTTAAATATTACAATAGCATGTATGTATTTGGTGCTGATTAAAGAGATTGTAATGGTATCTGGTGTGTACCTTAAGAATATTGGTCACAGTAGGCTCAGCTCGAAGGATGAGACCCGGGTTGGGTTGGATATTGGCATTTTCTGCAGTTTTAAGTTTTGGGGCATACTTCCTGTGCTCAGTCCTAAATCAAAGGTGCAGGGGACGGGGGGAAAGGAAAGGTGGGGGAAGAGAGATGGGACAAAAAAACAGGTGGGAAACACAGAGGGTGTGATACTGCATGAATATAATGAGATCTAATTGTATTATATTGGGCAATGTTAGTGTATCGGAAAAGGAAAATGTACCGTTTTGTCGTGAGGATCTCTGTGTTTGATTCCGACAGCAGGCCTAGCTTGTTACACTCTTGTAGCAGCATGCCCAAGCAGTCACAGCTAGGAAGAAACACATTTATTATTCATCAAAAAGTGCTTTATCATGGGACAACAGCGGTGGCACTCAAAGTAAAAGGTCTGCCTTCGGATCTCTTACATCCAGCACTTAATATAGTCGTAAGAGAATTGTGGCATACTCACTTGCATCTTTGATCAGCTTTGTCCAACAGTGGCGTCAGTTTGAGCAGGTACTGAAAGGCAAGATTCACATCCTCCGTGAAGTCCTGAAAGGTATAAGTTGTATTCAGTCACGTGACTTTTGAACAGAAGTAAACAAAGTGGTGGTTTACCAAAGCGACATGGCTACTGTGCAGCAATCAGAGTGCAAACAATCTGAGAACGCAGGGGGCCCACTAGAATCAGATACATGCAAAAAATGCAAACTATGCAATGGAATCCATCCCAATACATTATCAAAAAAAGATTTGTTGAGTGGTATAAAGGATCATCTGGCCGCGTTCCCAGACATATCATATATACATATCTACAGATGTTATTGTACACGACCTTTGAAAAGCTCACAGATTTACAACTTCTTTGTGTGTGGCTGGGTCGAGGAAACAGGTATTAAGATTCTCCCGGATGAAACATGCATTGTTTTTGCTCGGGTAAGGTTGCTATTCATGATTTAATTTTGCCACTACAGCCATTTTTGTTGCCTTATTGTTATTGGACACGCCTTCAAAGAGTATGAGTGTTTTTCCCTATCTTTATCAAAGTATAACAATAGATTTCAATGTTGTGAATGTGCTGAAAGCTAAATTTATGATTGCTGCCTTTAGTAAAAGCTTAAGTATTTGATGTTTTGATTATATTTATTTTATTTTATTGAGACGTGCCAAGTTTTTGCTTTACAAAACATTCGTAGCAAAAATGTGTTTTAAGAACTCCAAAACAAAATAAAATACAAATATATCAAGACAATACGTAAATGGGAAACACTAAGCGTTAAAAGTATATCAGAAAAACCTTTAACGAATTGATCTTTTCAAACTTATGCGTTCTTCGACTCTTCTTGGACTGGAGTGCATGCCTCTTTTTTCGTTGTCTTTCGTAAAATCTTAACATTCTTCTCCCTTCTTGATTACCACTTTAGGAACGCTGAAGAAAGTTTTATCCTTTTCGTGATTTGAACGTTTCCAACAGCCAAAAACCAACAGAAGCATAGGGCATTTTTCTTTGAGAAAGCCAAATACCACCCAGAACGATTGGACAACAAATGCTCGCTGGCCCACCACATCGAGCTTCACATTGTTAATGAGCCAGACGTGACGACATCAAGTGAATACAACATACTGCCATGTTTAAAATGGCAAGACTAAATCAACAATACTTGTTTCACCTGTGCTTTGTCGCCCTGAGGATACATCTTCAGCCGTAGCAAAACTTGTGGAATCTAAAAAGGTGAAATTTAAGACAGTGAGTGAGTGTGTCTATATGATAATGGGGGAGATTAAAACTCTATTATACACTGATTTAAAGATTTACACTCAGGCCCAATGAGGGAGTTTATCTGTGTTTGCTAAACATATAAAAGCCCCGCCCACAAAGGAATCTTGACCTTAAGGAATGTGAAAGCAGTCCATTTGAGCTCTTCAGTACCCTCTGGAGATTCGATGAGTCCGGTAAAACAAGCTTTCCATATCTCCAGCACAAAAAGAGATGTAGGGATTCTCTGTGGAGAAAGAGGATTTTAGAAAATGGCAGTTGTAATTTTAAAAAAATTGTGAAAGACTTGTTTTCATAATACACAAATAAAAAAAAACATCACTTTTTTGTCAACTATGGAACAACATTAATATCAATAACTATAACTAACTGAATATTAATAATGTTTTACAATTAATAAACAATTCATTAATTTTGAAATGAAATATAGCAAAATATATAAAACATTTTTACATTTTGGGGCGGCATGACATATGGGGTAGAGTGGCCGTGCCAGAAACCTGAGGGTGGCAGATTCGCTTCCCGCCTCTTACCATCCAAATCGCTGCCGTTGTGTCCTTGGGCAGGACATTTCACTCTTGCCCCTGGCTGCTGCTCACACTGGTGAATGAATGATTAATGATAGGTGGTGGTCGGAGTGGCCGTAGTCGCAATCTAGCAGCCACGCTTCCGTCAGTCTACCCCAGGGCAGGCGTGGCTACAAAAGTAGCTTACCACCACCATATGTGAATGAATGATGGGTTCTCACTTCTCTCTGAAGCACTTTGAGTATCTAGAAAAGCGCTATATAAATCTTATCCATTATTATTATTTTTATTATCATTATTAAAATATGTATTAAAAATAAAGTTGTTATGAGTACATAATTTGTAATCATTTTTTAATAAATTGGTTACCTGCATTCTCTTCATCATTATCAGCTGCTCAACCATCGGCTGTGTCTCCCCTGTCAAATTCATGGTACCCTCCAGCATAATGAAGGCATGGATTGATGGAAAGGAGGTGTAGGACGGTACTTCACACTGCACAGACAGCATCAGTGGAATGCTGAAGAGCAAAGAACAGGTTGAAAAAAATTGAACGTAAAAACATGCAAAAAATAAATTGCAAGAAATGCGTACCCTTTAACCAGTGTCAAGCTTTCCTCCAATTTAGTCTTTAGTGTTGGCTTAGATACATAACAGAGGCCTTCACTCACTTTAAGCATAGCTTGCTCGACGTTGCTCCAGGAACCTTTGGAGGATATTGGGAGCATCAACACTGACAGAAAAGCGCTATGACCTCTTTTATCATGGTTTGCATGGAGAGAAACTCTGGTATCTTGCTAAATTGACTCAAGAGTATGTATAAATCACACACCTTGATCTTCCAGTCTAGCAATGTGCACCAGGGCTCTGTTCTTGGGGCTGCTGATGAGTTTGTGCAGCCTATCTCGGCACTCTGACAAACAAGTCTCTGTGCTGCTAGCCGGGCCCAGTTCCATCAACCTTTCACAGTACCACGCACAACCCTGCAGCAGCCAGACCACCACTCCAAGTAAAGCGCGACACAGTCCGATGCATTCCTCGGCTTTCCCGTGACAGCTTCAAAGAGTCAAATAAATGCAATTGAACTGAGTATATATATTACATTTCATAAGTAGCTGTTAGAAACTGGCTTACATGAGACGATGACAGAACATGTCCATTATCTCCAGGAGGGATTTCACACATAGATCCCGTGAAAAATCATCAAACTACAACGAGAGAGTTACAGGCATTTAAAGAAGAACCACACTTTTTTTTATGTTACTTATCATTCACAATCCCTATGTAAGACAAGAACACATGTTTTTCTTTTTTTATGCATTTTAATTCTTAAATATGGTATGAGGTGGCTAACAATTCAGCTAATGGGAGTACACTTTTTTGCCTTTAAAGCTCTCTAAAATAAAACATCCAAAAACCGCACAGAATACTCCATTTACATTTCGTGACCTGAATATTAACAAAGGATTAGCGATATTGTTATTATAACCGCTAACAGAGACAAAACATTTTCAGCGGCGCCGTGATCGAGAACAAACTAGCTTGTGCTGCTACAGTATTGACATATTGAGCTGGTGAAAGTTAATTCCAGATTATGAATCATGCCTTTCACCTGTATGGTAGAAGGAAGTGGCCATAAACTGAGAAGTTGGCAAACTTTGAAATTAAAATCATACCTGGCGATGGCAATAAAGACATTTTAAAAAAATGCTTGTTTTCTGTTAAACCTGCATGAAGATTTTTTTTAAATCTTCATCTAAGCGGAACAATAAAAACGTCCAATCAGTCAGCATTCCAGCAGAAATTGTATAGATTGATTGAAACTTTTATTTGTAGATTGCACAGTACAGTACATATTCCATACAATTGACCACTAAATGGTAACACCCGAATAAGTTTTTCAACTTGTTTAAGTCGGGGTCCACTTTAATCAATTCATTGTACAGTAAGAGATTGCTTAATTATGCATTACTGCTGCATGATGCTTAGTGTTTCAGTAAAGTTGAATCTGTTAAGCACACTGCTTATTAAACTTGTAGCTCATCCTCATTATATTCAAAGTAGTCTTTATTGTCCCTCACAAAGTTTGCTATGAGTAGTAGGTTTGTTGTTGTTGAAAAGGAAAGCAAATGTGATTAATCTGTGAAATTTATATGCCGCCATATGCTTAAAATAAGCAAAATTATGAATGTGCATTATTACATTACATATATACTTACAGTGTGTATATTAAACGATGATGGAGGCTTTTGGGATGTTTATTAGAGCGCTTTGCAGGCGGAATAGAGCGATTCCCACTAGCTACATTGTTCGCTGACTTTTGCTCGCATTTATTTACAATTTAGAAAGGCTTAGTCATAACTGCCCCCCAGTTAAATATTACAATTGAACTTTATTTTTTCTGTCTAGCTGACAAATATTTTGTTTATCTGGCTTGACATCTCCCATGTTTCATTGGACATTTGTTGCAAGGCAAAATTCAAAGGGCTCAATCATAACTGCCCTGCCCAATGGACTTATATATTTTTATATTAATATATTTTATACTCATATATTTCCTCACAATACGAAGGTCCTGAGTAGTCCTGAGTTCAATCCCGGGCTCGGGATCTTTACTGTGTAGAGTTTGCATGTTCTCCCCTTGGCTGCGTGGGTTCCCTCCGGCTTCCTCCCACCTCCAAAAGACATGCACCTGGGGATAGGTTGATTGGCAACCCTAAATTGGCCGTAGTGTGTGTATGTGAGTGTGAATGTTGTCTGTCTATCTGTGTTGGCCCTGTGATGAGGTGGCGATTTGTCCAGGGTGTACGATACCTTCCGCCCAAATGCAGCTAAGATAGGCTCCAGCACCCCCCCGCGACCTCAAAAGTAACAAGGGGTAGAAAATGGATGGGTGGAATGAATTAATGAATTTATAAGATTAAAAAAACACATGGGGTTCTTATCTTACATAAAGATTGTGAATGATAGACAAACTTCCAAAAACAAATACAGTTCCCCTTTACCATATTGCATAACATTTTATTTTAAAGGCCTACTGAAACCCACTACTACCCACCACGCAGTCTGATAGTTTATATATCAATGATGAAATATTAACATTGCAACACATGCCAATACGGTCTTCTTAGGTTACTAAATTGCAATTTTAAATTTCCCGGGAGTTTCTGCTTGAAAACGTCATGTAATGATGACGTATACGCGTGACGTCACGGACTGTTAGGAAATATGAGCGCTGCACACACACACAGCTAAAAGTCGTCTGCTTTAACCGCATAATTATACAGTATTTTGGAGATCTGTGTTGCTGAATATTTTGCAATTTGTTCGATTAATATTGGAGTAGTCAAAGTAGAAAGATGGAGTTGGGAAGCTTTAGCCTTTAGCCACACAAACCCACAGTGATTCCTTGTTTAAAATTCCCAGAGGTGAAACTTTACTATGGTTCACAGCGGTCAAGCAAACATGGATCCCGACCGAATGTCAACCAGCAGGTTTCGGTGAGAAAATTGTGGTAAAAAGACGCGTTTTACCGGAGATCAGCTGAGTTTGCGCCGTCCATAAAGCTGCCGTTGACTTCCCTGAGACACTGGCTTCAAGACACCCGTGGACACACACCTCCGACTATCAGGTACTATTTAATCTCACTAAAACACTAGCAACGCAATAGAAGGATAAGGGATTTCCCAGAATTATCCTAGTAAATGTGTCTAAACACATCTGAATCTGTTCCAATGCAATCATGTTTTTTTTTCTAGTCTGTCGTTATCAATATCCTCAAACACGAATCTTTCATCCTCGCTCAAACTAATGGGGAAATTGTCGTTTTCTCGGTTCGAATAGCTCTTTTTGTTGGAGGCTCCCATTAAAAACAATGTGAGATTGTGAGGAGCCTTCAACATGATCGTCTGCGACTTCTGGTAAAGGCAGGGCTTTTCTGTTAGCGACCAAAAGTCGCAAACTTTATTGTGGATGTTCTATACTAAATCCTTTCAGCAAAAATATGGCAATATCACGAAATGATCAAGTATGACACATAGAATGGACCTGCTAAACGCGTTTAAATAAGAAAATCTAATTTCAGTAGGCCTTTAAACAGCATATAGTAGTCATAATTATGATGTTACCTTGCAAATGGCTACAAGCACGCTTGAATAAGACACCATCTGAAAGCAGGCAGTGGCAATCATAGTCAAAAATTGTAAAAGGCTTTTTTTTTTTTTTGACGTTTTTTCTCCTACCTGGGAACCTATGGCGTATTTGAGATAAGACAAGATAAGTGGGTTCGGAGAGGGGCCGATCATCGCCTGTTCCATTAACGCCTCTGAAAGACAGACAAAGAAACCATAAAAAATACAGCAGCTAAATCAAATACCATAACAATGATGCTCTAACCTGCGAGATTAAGATACTCCCATGTTGCTCCTTTTGGAAAGTTCTTTTTGATATTAACTGCCCACTGGTAGTCACTCCATCGCTCCTTCCAAGCCTGCAGAATCGCTTGTTTCAAGTTGACGACCTTCATTGTTCACTCTTTTTAAAAAAAAGTATGCACAAATTGGTATAGACAATTGTAAGGGAGTAGCAGGGTAGTTCTATTGTCCTATGTTTGTTTCAATAGGCTTGTCATGCAAGACATTGGCTCGCGACAGTCTCCTGATTTCGTAGTGTACATTGACGGTTATTGAAAAATATTAGGAGGGGGAAAAAAAACATTCGCTTAAAGTCTGTTCCCCAGGTTTGTTAATTACCTGGCTTTGAATCACTTGAAATTGGTAACATATAAGTAATTATAGCAGTGGTCATTATTATTCCTCAGCAGCCGAGAAGATACCACGCCATTTTGCTTTCAATGAGGCAAACTTTCATTGGTCTGCGCTTGAGCGTACCAGTATCCTCTTCACTGATTGGATAGTTCTTATTGAAAATAAGATATTCTTCATCTCAGTATGTTGGTAATGACTGAATTAATTTCATGTTACAGAACTGTTGTATTACTCATTCACGGATGTCATTTTGCTGTAAGGAGAGTTAGTAGATGAATGTATATATTTGTGGGCGCTCTGACGCGGGAAAGGGATAGGATTAAATAAGCTTTGCTTCTTCCTACTTCCTACTCCTTTTCGGACATGATGCGATGTAAGGTGATATGAAACTGTGTGATGTATTGTGATGTAAATGTGCTCATGTTCGAAAAAAACTATGAAAAGAAAGAAAGTTCCAAGACAATTGAAGCGATTGAAGCGTAATTATTAGTACGTCCATACGGTGTCACTCTTCACCATTGTCAAAACTTAACATTGTTAAATTGGGTGAGACATATCATAACATTTACCAGGAAAAGACCCAACGTGTATTCAGATAATATGTTTGGCCATGAATTTGGTTTTATACTGAGAAATTGTATTCACTTGTGTACACATTCACTATATTGTCAAAAGTATTCGGCCACCTGCGTTGTCTCACATATTAACTTGAAGTGCCATCCCATTCCCAACACCCATCCATCCATCCATCCATTTTTACCACTTTTTCCCTTTGGGGTCGCGGGGGGCGCTGGTCGTACACCCTGGACAAGTCGCCACCTCATGGCAGGGCCAACACAGTTAGACAGACAACATTCACACTCACATTCACACACTAGGGCCAATTTAGTGTTGCCAATCAACCTATCCCCAGGTGCATGTCTTTGGAAGTGGGAGGAAACCGGAGTACCCGGAGGGAACCCACGCATTCACGGGGAGAACATGCAAACTCCACACAGAAAGATCCCGAGCCCGGGATTGAACCCCAGACTACTCAGGACCTTCGTATTGTGAGGCAGACGCACTAACCCCTCTTCCACCGTGAAGCCCCATTCCCAACACATAGGGGTTTAATATGATGTCGGTCCACCTTTTGCAGCTGTTACAGCTTCAAATCTTCTGGGAAGGCTGTCCACAAGGTTGCAAAGTGTGTTTATGGGAATTTTAGACCGTTCTTCCAAAATCGCATTGGTGAGGTCACACACTGATGTTGGTCAAGAAGGCCTGGCTCTCACTGTCAGTTGTAATTCATCCCAAAGGTGTTCTAGTTCAGGGTTAAGGTCAGGACTTTGTGCAGGCCAGTCAAGTTCATCCACATCAGACTCTGTCATCCATGTCTTTGTCGAGTGTGCTTTATGCACTGGTGCACAGTCATGTTGAAAGAGGAAGGGGTCCGTTTCAAACTGTTCCCACAAGGTTGGGAGCATGGAATTGTCCAAAATGTTTTGTTATCCTGAAGCATTCAAAGTTAGTTTCACTAGAACTAAGGGGCCAAGCCCAACTCCTGAAAAAAAACACCCACAGCATAAATTCTCATCCACCAATTTTCACACTCGGCACAATCCATTCCGAAATGTATCATTCTCCTGGCAACTTCGAAACCCAGACTCGTCCATCAGATTGCCAGATGGTAAAGCGTGATTCATCACTCCAAAGAAGGCGTCTCCACTGCTCTAGAGTCCAGTGGCGACATGCTTTACACCACTGCATCCGACGCTTTGCATTTGACTTGGTGATGTACGGCTTAGATGCACCTAATCGGCCATGGAAATCCATTCCATGAAGCTCTCTGCATACTGCAAGTGGTCTAATTGGATTGTCACATAAAATTTGGAGCTCTGTAGCAACTGACTGTGCATCCGCTGACCCCTTTCTGTAAGTTAACGTGGCCTCCCACTTAGTGGCTGACTTGCTGTTGTTCCCGAACTCTTCCATTTAAAAAAAAAAAGAAAAGCAGACAGTTGACTTTGGAATATTTAGGAGCGGGGAAATTTCACGACTGGATTTGTTGCACAGGTGGCATCCTTTGACAGTTCCACACTGGAAATCACGGAGCTCCTCAGAGCGGCCCATTCTTTCACAAATGTTTGTAGAAACAGTCTCCATGCCTAAGTGCTTGGTTTCATACTCCTGTGGCCGGGCCAAGTGATTAGGACACCTGATTCTGATCATTTGGATGGGTGGCCAAATACTTTTGGCAATATAGTGTATAATATCACATTTCATTTTTAGGTAAGGACAATTACTGTAACTGTCTATTTTCCTTTGTGGCCATTTATATAAACATTTTGTTCTGTTATGTAGCCATCTGCCTATCAGATGTGTGACTGTCTCCCCTGCTTCTACAGTCGTTCCATCTGCTTTGTGTTCGCCTATCAATATCATTATTGTGAAAATCTATATTTTTCATCGGTAAATTGTTTGCAGTAAATGTTTTGAGTGTCTCCTCTTGCCCTCAGCTCTGCATCACATTCAGAAAGGGACATTGTTCTCTACTCAACACAAACACCACCGGGGGCGGTGAAGGCCCCATGAAGACAACAAAGGCGTCCATTCTGCCTGACACTGGAGACTTCCTGCAGGTAAGAGATGACCCTTGTGTCCTGGCAGGGTCTGGGCAGGTAGGCTGTGAAGGGTTGGTGGGATGTTTAGAGATGTCTTATCTCGTTTACGTCTACCGAGAGATGAATTTGAGAAGGGCGCTGAGAGCTTTTTAACACTGAGGAAACCTGTTGTGCCATCTTTGTGTCCATTCTCACACTGGGATAGATGCACTTTTGTTGATTTGTACTCAAGTTTCAAGATTCTTTCAATACAGTCGATTACAGCTATTCACCGGGTTACAGTCCAAAAACCGCAGAGAGTGGCGAAAAATATTGCAAAATAGACATAATAACATCAATCAATCAATCAATCAATGTTTATTTATATAGCCCCAAATCACAAATGTCTCAAAGGACTGCACAAATCATTACGACTACAACATCCTCGGAAGAACCCACAAAAGGGCAAGGAAAACTCACACCCAGTGGGCAGGGAGAATTCACATCCAGTGGGACGCCAGTGACAATGCTGACTATGAGAAACCTTGGAGAGGACCTCAAATGTGGGCAACCCCCCCCCCTCTAGGGGACCGAAAGCAATGGATGTCGAGCGGGTCTAACATGATACTGTGAAAGTTCAATCCATAGTGGCTCCAACATAATAAACTTTTTACAATGCACACAATATTTCAAACAATATACATATAACCATTTCATAACATGATCACAATCCATTCTATTGTTCTATTTTTTTTTTTTTAAATATTCTATTCCTAAACTATCCTATTTATAACATACTGTATTTATATCCTATATTCTATTTACATGATTGTAACTGTCTTCCTGCCGTCCTCGTGTGGGTTGCGGGGACACCTGACACAGGACGCATCATAGCAGCATTGATTTATTGTTTCAACATTTCTGATGTCACTTGGGCCTTTTGTCACTTTTCAGTGCGCTTCTTTGGCTTGTCTGCTGCCGCTGCACGCCGTTCGGCGTCCGGAGCTTGCATCCGCTGCGGGGGTGCGTCATCGCTCGAGTGATTTGGTTGGTCGTGCTTCTGGTCTGCTGGCCGATGTTTCGTCCTCCGTGCTGCTCTCCCTGGTCGCTCCTCCCTCGCCCTTTTTATATTCTGCCAGCAGATAGACAGATCGTGAGCCGGTGTGTCGTATACGCACCTGCATTAGATTGCCGCTGCAGCGTCGCTCCGCGTGCGTCACGCCTCCTCTGCCCCGCCTCCCGGCCTCCAGGTGGGCCCGCGCTGCTGCTTTCCGCCCGTTGTCGGCTCGTCGGCGGTGTCTCTCCACAATGATTATGTACATACCATTGTTCTCGTGACTCATTGGGCTTAATCAGGGACCTCGGATTCTAAATTGCGTGCCATTTCATGTGCTTCATGTGTGCTGGTATGGCAATAAAGTTATTTGAATCCTTTAATAAAAATGAGTGCTGTCAAATTACTGTTTTCAACAGATTAATCACAGTTTTGAATTTGGATTAATCAGGATTAATCAAAGGTTATCTATCCTTTGCTTGCATGATTTCAAAAAACTCCAAAAAGACCCCATATATATGGACACAAATGCTATGCGCATCATTTATTTGGTCAAAATTTGGCAACAGCTTTAGCTAAAACCCCGTCTGGGTTGATTTTGGAGTGAAATTTGCCAGCGAGCACATTACTTATCTTTACACTGGTGTATGCATTGACCTGATCACTGACCGTATAACAACCCTTTCCAGCAGGGTAACCATCCGCGGTTAAGGTAAAGGAGCATATGCAGTCAAAATAAACTTTGTGATTTATCTGCGTGTTTACATGATTAATGCAATATTTTTTTGTGATTAATCATATTAATTAACTTGTTATTTTTGACAGCCCTAATAAAAGGCCCAAACAATGTCGATTTTTGATACTCATTGGATCATTAGGACATTTTGAATTTATTTGCACATGTTAAGAAACAATTGAATTGAAGCATTGAATAAGACAACGAGCAGGTCCACAACATCACATCATGTCAGAGCATCTTCCTGCTGGAAAACCTTGCATAAATTGAGTTGTGAGCAATGCCCTTTACAGGACATCTAGCTGCAAAACTCTTTTTTTTTTTTGAAGTTACCAAAAAAAAAAAACATCATTATTTTTATGGAGAGAAGAGAAACGCGTAGATATATGGTCAGCAAATGCTAAATCGCAAATATGTGTGGATCTACTGTGCAAATGAACACCCAGAGTATTGACCTAGACTACTTTTGATACCTACATGTAAACATAAGTTTATTTGAGTGGTGCTTTGAGCCCTACAGTTTAAAATCCACTGCTACTTTTTACCCTCAGTTAATAAAACTAACACAATGACTGCAATCAAACAAATAAAACCTTTAAGGAGAAACTGAATTGTGAGCATCCATCTGTATCTTTGGCACTGATGGGGGTAGTAGTCTTTATGGAACTAAAACAAAGCAGTATCTCATAACTTCTGTCTATTTGCGTTGATTTTTAAGTCCTGCTACAGCACTACCTCAGTTCGCGTTCATAATCCCAATACATTTTTCCCCAAATACTGCAATACATTTTTGTTTTATGTTCTAAAATATTAACAGAAAACCACATGGAGAGGGAATAATTATAGTTTTACATGCAGAAAACGATGACGGAAATGGATGAATTAACATTTGACATCGTTTGCATTTGTTTTAAAAAACGTTTCACAAACGCACATCTCCCAATTGCGAATTGCTTCTCGTTGTTCACCTGAAAGAACTGTTCAAAAGACGCGATTCGTTGGCTGACGTCTCATGTCCATCCATCCATCCATCCATCCATCCATCCATTTTTCTACCGCTTATTCCCTTTTGGGGTTGCGGGGGCGCTGGCGCCTATCTCAGGTTACAATCGGGCGGAAGGTGGGGTACACCCTGGACGAGTCGCCACCTCATCGCAGGGCCAACACAGATAGACAGACAACTATTATCATTATAAAGGTAAGACTGAGGTACCAAAGTGTGGGATTCTTAGTTTGGACAGTGAAATGATACAATGACAAACAGAGTAGTTTGTTGTGTTGCAGTTTGGCCGTACAAGAATCGAAACAGTGATGTATGAAAAACCGAAATCCTGCGAAAAAATTGGGCGCACGAAAAAAGAGGAGCTATACTGTATTTAGTTTTTTTAACCATCACATCATTTATACCCATCAATTTATATTTAATGACTATCATGTCTATCTATAGCCTTTGGGCACACCGAGCGAGGTAATTATCGAGGGTTAGGAACCCGGAAATGAGAGTGAGCCCCCTCAGGTTGTCCATTCATGTCATTCCATGAATGAACACACTAGAGACACCTGCCTCAGTGCGGAGATTCATTCATTGTGCTGGGCACTGTTCACAACTCATCCTCTCAAGTCAGTTCTCCAGTTAATGGAAGCTTTAAGGTGGCTGTCACCTGTTGTATAACGCCTGGAAAAAAAATATATAGAATCACCAGACTTGAAAGATTTTGTAGAAAAAAGCAGATAACAGACATGACACAAAAATATAGACATTTATTTTCAAATCAAGAAAATAAATTGTCGTAGTCTGTAAGAGTTTTATTTTTGGATCAGGTAGAGTCAAAAAAATATTGGATCACTCAATTTTGATGAAAAAATTATGTAATCACCATGTAATTTATATTCTCCAAAACTATCACAATCATCAGCCTAAGTCTGTTCATTAGTCTGCAGTTAAAAAGGAATGTTCACACCTTGGAGAGATGTTGCACCAGGTGGTTTTACATGAATCATAGCTCTAACACCAAAGTTGTGAATTGAAACAAAATAACATATTATCAAACTTCTTCAAGAAGGTAAATCATCACCTCATGTTTCAAAAGATGTTGATTGTTCAGTCAGTTGTGTTTAAGATCTGGAGCATGTACAAACAACATGGGAAGATTGTAAAAGGCAAGCATACTGGTAGACCAAAGAAAACATTAAAGCGTCAAAACATAAAATTTGAAGCAATATGTCTTAACAACAGAAAATTCACAGCAAAGCAAATCCGAGGAAACGGGAGTCACCGTCTGGGACAAAACTCTAAGAAACCGCCTAAAGGAAAGGGGATTCAAAAAAGAAAAGCTAAACAAAAACAGTCTATAACACTTAAAAAACAAAGTACCAATGGGGCTAAGAAAAGCAATCGCGGACAAAGATAGGTCATTTCATATAAATGTTTTCCAGTGGTTGTATAACAACATTGAGTTGCAATGTAGAAACATAATTTGTTTGATGCCCTTTATCATGATTTACAATGTACCTATAACTAGCTGGGGTATCTCATTCAGGTTTACTTGCATTAAAATCTTGCATGGTTTTGCAAAGATTTTCTCCATGAAGCTTCTGCCGAACTTGTTTTGTAACAATTTTCTATTTGACAATCAAAACAGTCATTTGTGGCCAGTTGTTTAAAACATTTAATCTGGATCAAAATGATTCAGATTTGGAAATCTTTTGCTACCCAGGGTCAGGTAATATCGTACTTTTATACGTGTTTTTTTAAAGCAACATTGGATTGGATCAACCTGGTGCAGATACAGAGTTTTCAAGATTACCAAATACGGATTACCAGTGCTTTAATGGGACGACATATCACAATGTGGCATACAGGTACATGAAGAACAACAGGTAGAAGACCCAATGTGTGTACATTGTAAGTGTTTTATTCGTATTTATTTTCGAGACCAAACACAAAATAACAAACATTGATTTCAAAAACTTTTTTTTATGACCCCTCATCTAATCTGCAACAAATTAAAAAACAATTAAACATTGACAAAAACATTGTGGATATTTTGAAAATGTCTTAAATAAAAAGGCTAAATGTCCAAAAGTGACAAAATAAAGAATGCTGATGGTTCTTCCTCATCTGAGAAGGAGAGACCAGCATTATCAAGTCGTAGTTTTTGGAGGCGGATCTGAAGTTTCACTTTGGTTTGCAGCAATTTGGTCAGCTCTATTTGTTCCTTTTTGTGCTTCTGTTCTTTCAATTTCTTGTATAAGAAGTAATTCATAGGATTCACCATTAGTAATAACCCCCCAACCCCAGTTCGCTTTATTTTTTTTCAATTTGTCGCACTTTTATTATTATTTTCATTTTGCCATTTTTTACTTTTTATTCGACCCCTTTTTCCGTATTGCTTTTGCACTATCTTGTTTAGCTCATTCATTGTTTATGTTGTTTGTTTGTTTTTTTGTTTTGCTTTTTGCTCTATTCTTTTTAACCTGTAAAGCACTTTGGTTCAATTAAAAAATTGTTGTGAATGTGCTATATAAATAACGTTACCATGCCTTGCCTTGCCTTACCATTATTTTTTGGCAAAAGACGCTCAAAGCTTCTTTTCTGAGCTTCTGTGACTGCTGGCTCTGCCAGTGAGGATCCAGGTCTTTGTTCAAAAATTATGCTCAGACCCAGAATTCAGTGATGAAAATGTAGTAAGCTCAGCTACAAGTTACTCTCAATTAAATGTAGCTCAACTACAGGGTAAGCTCTACCCAGAGAATTTTACCAAGCTGCACGGCAAACGTGGCTTGCTACATCAAAGCCACATTTAACGGCATTTATATCTAGGGACCCACATGTTTAATACAAATGGTATTATAACTGAGAGTGTAAAAAATACTATAAACCATTTGTCATTTAACTGGGGACACCCTACAACTGTCTCTCGGGGTTCCCGCACCCACTGTATGTATTTACTTAGTTTGTTTGTACAAAGGATTGGGAGTCCATTTTATCTCTTCGTAGCTTGTAGCATTAATGTAAGCTATCTAGCTACATGGGTCTACAAATGTTTGTAAAAGCAGCTAAGCTACAGGAAAAGCTACTTGTTAGAAAAGTTGCTAAGCTACGGCCAAGTTACTGGGAAATGAAAACTGTGCAGAGCTTCAGAATTCTAATATCAAATAAAGTCCAGAACCACATTCGTGAATTCACCCTTCTTCAAGGGTTTGTTGCCTGTATGTTTGTTTGTCCTTTGCTTTAGCTAAGGCATTTGTTGTTCTGGCCCTGAGATTCTTCCATCTGAATTTAACATGCTTCATGGTCCTCTTCTGGGCAGACCCAATTGCATTAAGATTCTGGGTGATTAAATTAAAACGGTGCTGCCTTTGGGGGTAAGCACCCATCCATCCATCCATCCATCCATCCATCCGTCCATCCATCCGTCCATCCATCCATCCATCCATCCATTTTCTACCGCTTATTCCCTTTGGTGTCGCAAGGGGCACTGATGCCTATTTCAGCTACAACCGGGCGCAAGGCGGTGTACACCCTGGACAAGTCCCCACCTCATCACAGATTCTGGGTGATATCAACCCAAATGTTTTTCTTCCTTTTGTTAGTCACCATTCCACTTGCAACAGAGCTTCCTTCTATTGAGCCATACGGCACTTAACACCCTCCAACATGTGCACAAGTTTCTGCACCAGTAAATTTAAGTCCTTTTAAGTCCATGGCTTCACCACATCTGTAGTTTCTGCACCAGTTAATTTAAGTCCTTTTAAGTCCATGGCTTCACCTCATCTGTAGTTTTACTACATTATCTTCCTGAAATCCACCTTGAAATTCTACCCCATGCTGGGATCAGGATAATCCTGTTCTTTTAATTGAAGTTTTCCATATCCTACTGAAAAGATTTTGAACATCACAAACAGAAGTTTTGATCCAGATTAAAACTAAAATTGGATTCCGTGATCTCGTCCAATTTCAGAATCCTTTTTTCCCCTTTCATCAACCCATTTTCAAGATTTGATCTAGTACAATAACCAAAATCTGATTAGATTATCTTTTCAAGACTCATCCTGAAAAAACGGATGAAAATTACAAAAAACTAACTGAAATAGTACTGTTGTAAAAAGACAGAAAATAACAACAGTAAACCAGAATTGAGAGAAAAATTAATAGCGAAATCTAGATTGTTTTAGATAAAAAAAAAAGTATATGAATCTGAAAAAGACGAATCGAAATGTAAAAAATTAATCTAAAAAAAAAAAAACAGAAGCCCAAATATCGAAATATGGGAAAGTGAAAAAAAAAGTATTATTCAAATTAATTACCAAAGTGAGTCATAAATATAATTAATCAGAACATGTGTGTGCACTTATTTTTATTTTGAATACACTGAGGCATTTTTCAAAATTCAACATCAAAACTTATTTTTCAGTTTCAAAGTTTATTTTTTCTAGTACCGAAACCTATGACTCAGCATGGCTCAGGTGGTAGAGGGGTTGCAAATTCGATCCTCAATCCCCCGTGACCACGTTGCTCCTGGTGTTGCGTCATCAGTAGGTGAATGTGGTAATAATGTCAATGTGGTTTGAATCCCTTGAAGGTATGGAAGTGCTATTCCAGTATAATCCATTAATTTAGCTCCATACCCCTCACCCCTCTTCTTGGTTATGCATGTTGACGTCAAGCAACTGGTGTCCAAATTCTCCTGTAAGGTTAAGGGAAAAGCTTAGTGCCGAGTGGGTGTATAGCCCTTGAAACCAACTGTGGTCCTAACTAGAGTTGCAATGATTATTCAATTAAATTAATTGATTCATTTATAAAGAAGCTTTGATTTATATTCCGTTGCTTTGAATAATTCTTAAATGAGTGTAACTAGTAAAAATGAACAAAATACGAACCACAAAGTGTGCCCAAAACTTTAATCACACAAACGTTATCACACACCCACCACAATAGAGCACACAAGAGAGCGTTGGTGTGTGGCGGCGAACAGTAGTTTGTTCCCTCCTAATTTTCTTTTATTTTTACTAATGCACTAATATTAAAAGTTAAAATTCAATCTATGTATTTTGTTTGAAAAAAAAGAATGGAGGCAGAATGGTAAAGAAAAAACAGTTTTCTCTCAAATAAGCATTGAAGCTATTAAGTGTGTTTTATCCGATTATCGGTAATCACAGAAACGAATTGATTAAAAAAGCACATAAATTAATCAAAGTAATTATACACATTATTGATTTTAATAGTAAATATTGGCTGACACTCCACGTTAATATAATTATGGTGTTTTGAATGATGTTTTTATTTGGAAATTGATTGCCATACAGTACGAGCTAGCTAATGCGGTTGTAGCTGGTAAGCTACAAAGTCAGACTAGCAGCAGTCTTACTATACTACAATCTATTACACATCATGAAGGATTCGACCGTTTATCTACTTTCAAAATTTACATGAATCACGAGATAGGCTCTAGCACAGGGGTGGGCATTACGTCGATCGCGATCGACTGGTCGATCTCGGAGGGTGTGTCAGTCGATCTCAAGCCAGGCATTAAAAAATATACATAAAAATGAGCAATCATCAATCATACCAAGACTTCACTTTCGTCAGTTGTTTGACATTCTCGGCACCCGAGGATCTTGTGAAATGACGCTGGCTGCTGCGAGCTCATATTTAAGAAAAAAATCACTAACAGGGCGGACGCAGAGAAACACATTTTATTTCTAGAGACTCCGTACCTACTGTCAAAACTCTAAAGACCGACTGCACAGTTCCTGTCTTCACCATAAAAGACCTGTTTCATCCTGCCTGTGCTAACAAAATAAGAGTCTCAGAAAGCTAGCGTGCACAAGCTAGCAAGCTACGGAGTTTGATGCCAAAGTATTTCTCCCCCGCCCTCAGCGACCGCTTTCTCACTTGCTTGCCCACCCGCACACTCACTGACGTCACTCACCTGCTGCCAGACATTAAAGGGCCACACACATATGCTACTCTCATAACAAAGTGTTTAAAAACGAGTATGCAAGTTGGACAAATGAGATGCCAAATCCAACCACTTTCATGTGGTATTGGACAGAAAGGAGGACTTTTTTATCCCTCCATTTGAAAATGTGGACGTTATCAGCACCACTGTCTAATTCCAATCAATGCAAGTCATCAGAATCAAATACACCAACTTATATTCTTGTCTTCATGAAAGAAAGGAATCTATGTGTTTTAAACATGCTTGTATTATCATTAAACACCATTAACTTAACAAAAATGTCTCTTTCATAAATAAATATAAATTATAAATAGGAATGAGGTAGATCTCGACTTGGTCAATTGAAAAGTAGCTCACCTGCAGAAAAAGTGTGAGCGCCCCTGCTCTAGCACCTCCCGCGACCCTGAAAGGGACAAGCGATAGAAAATGGATGGATGGATGTATAAAATGTGGGATTTTTTTAATTTTTAAAATCGCTTGGCATGACGACCAACTATGGCTACTAATTTACATATTGTAGCTTCTGAAAATTGGGATGTTCCCTTTTTATACCTTATAAACTGCCTGATGACTGTTATTTAATGTAATACATTGCAGTGTATGTACTGCCTACGGCTCAGACAGACAACAGCTTGAGGTAAAACGAGCGTTGTCTCATTTCTTGGGGGTGTATTTTCTTACCACTTCATCTTGCCCCTCAGTTTTAAAGGGTATGACAATACTTCAAAGGCTCTGGCTGTCAACTTGTAACTTTAACAATAACTGCATCCAGAGGTTGTTTTCGACCTGGGGCTAATTATAGACCCCGGCGGTTATTTCCTTTCAGAAACCACGCACCCAGCTACTATATGGGATTTTCCCCGTTATTGACTAAAGGCATTAAGTAAAGCATTTACGGTACATACAGATCTCAGTGTCAAATTTCTACTGTCAACAATGTATCTCTTTACTGTCCTAGTCGGGCCCCGGAGGTCTGTGTTAGGTGTCAGTGTTTTTGTGTCGGTGTGTGTGGGTGCATGTGTGTGTGCATGCAGGCCACAGCTGGCTGTTCTTTGGGAGCCACAGAAGGACTGTCCCAGGAGATCCTGGGTTCCAAACTTGCGATTGCATAATTTTAACTAAATAATGATGTGAGAAATGTTGTATTCTTTCTTGAATATTTGTTGTTTGCCAAGTGGATCAAGTAGCAAACACATCCATGCTCAGCTCATTTGAGACCTTGTTAGGTTCACCTTTGGCAAATATTTGACTATACAAAAATTTGTAATTCTTAGTTTTGAATAACAGCGTCATAGCTGGGGTACTAGTTGGTTGTAGAAGCGTGATGCCTCGTACTGGAATCTCCACATGGGCCTAAAACTATGAATGGTTTCGCCCTATTGTAGTGAGAAAAAACAATTGTTACAGGTGTTCAAGTGTAATTTCCCCTCGTTAGCAGTGAGGTATTGTGTGGCAGAACGAGTGCTGTGGATCAACTACTACCAGGCCAAAATAGTCGAAATCCCCAAATGGCACAAGTGGCGTTCTGGTCACCTTCTGGGACCAGAATGTTTCTAACTCCTGTTATTTGTTGTTGCAGAGTCTTTTAGTAATGGTTGAAAGGACAGTGTTGTATGTGGTGGATGATTTTTCAACATTGACATAAATGGCTTCCCTTACTCCTCTTTCATGCCATTCGTTGTCCCTGTCCATAATAAGTACATGTTTGTTCTCAAATCAGTTTTGTTTCGGCCCGAGGTGCATGTAGACAGCTGACTCTTGGCCTGAAAAGTTTGCCCTTCTATATTGTGCCAATTCATCAATTCAGTGCATTTATCATTACACTGAATTGCATACACCAGATAGTTTTTGTGGGTGTGGGGTGTCTGGTCTTTAGGATGCACTATTTTCTGTCTCAGGTTGTTATGTTGGTTAAACATTCTTCTGAGTTTCTCAAAAAGACCTGATACATATGGAATGAAAATATTTTGCGTCCGTCACCGTTTACCCCCTCATCCACTCTGCTCTTGTTATTTCTGGAACTGGATGCACATTTCACAAAGGCTAGGGTAACCACAGGTTTTGAAGCCTTCCCTCAAATACCTATGCTCTTTATTGTAGGGTTCTGATAACGGCCAGCTTGTGTTCCAGTGGGTGGTGTGAGTTTTGACATCAGCTGCTAGACTAGATCTGAACAATCTACTGTAAGTCTAAGACTAGATATGACCTATCTAAGTCTATGAGCGTGAACTGATGCAGCCTACTTGGATGAGAGGCGAAACGTCTTGTAAGACAAACCAAACAGTCCAGTTGCGATCGATTGAATGCTCTGAATGTTAATATGTTCAGTCTTGCAAACCTAAATGAAGGAAGAAGTGTAAAAAAATAAAATTGAGGAAGGGAAATAATTCAAAAGAAATACCATCAATCCTCAACAAAACTTCTAGGGTTTCTGTTTTGTCATGCTGTTAACGATCTGTATAGCTGCAAACACTTTTGACAAGGCAGTGTTAAAGCCAGTGTGTTTACTTTGCAATTAAGTAGTCTTAAAGGAATATAACCTGTGACGGCACTTTCCACCGGAGCATCCACATTTTGATGTCCAGCCCATGAGCCATTGGACTCTTGAAACTGTGGCCCTCTTCATTATGTATTTGAATAGCCCTACCATATACTCTATAACAGCATGTTATACATGACTCAATGAACTCATGATGTCAGCATAGCTGCTTTGTCTTTTGCAACCTCATCACTTTATTTTGTGATGATGAGCAATGATATTGTTGATGTTCCACTGTAATTTTCAGCACTGTGATTAATGTCTGTCTTATTAGCTTTATATTATCTAAAGCAGACAAAAAGCAACAAGTTCAACCTTCAATACATCCTTTTGTATTTCTCAGAAAACTGTGTTTTACAGTTTTTTGATTAGTTAACTTCAGAATTTTGTATGGACCTTATATTTTGTTTTAGTAGACAGCTAACAGTGCATCCGTTTGAAGACAGTTAAAAACAATAAATCAGTTCATGAAGCTACTTTTTTTGTTAAATATAAATCTTTTTATCTGCCACAACAATGTAATGAATCCAAATTAAAAACACCAAGGTCAGAGCTTTTCTTAACATTTTTAGGTGAGATCACTAGATTACTTATACTAATAAATTACAGATCATATTTATTAATGGCTAATTTTATCTAAATCGCTTGACATCACTGTTTAACTTCATTGACACAAATATCCATAAAAATAAAAAGGCATTCATATGTATATATATATATACACACACACAAATGTTCTTGTTTTAATTATTCCAAGCACCAATTTGGTACGAGTATATCCATCTGGATTTGAGAGTGGCTAGGTAGATTACCCTGACATGCCCTTGATTGTTAGGATTTATTGGTGTCTAATCCTACTGTGACGGCTATTAAAGACTGCTCATTTTCAAAGCCAAGTCTCCGCAGCTCATATTGACAGTGATGAAAAAAAAATCTCTAATTATTTTGTGGATCATTAATAAGATCTTCAATTAATCCAGAAAATAAGCTTCACTTCTACGTTCCGTGGCATACTAAAATCTTCAAAGGCCGCTTACATAATGCAATTTGACAAAAGGTTTACAGCATACCGATTCCATTTTGTGTTTGTGCAGCCAGTGGCCAGCATGTTAATCCTGCAGTACAAATGTCACTTGCTGTGGGTCAACCTTAATCATTCAAGAACTCTCATACAAATAGTCTGGGATTATTCCCCATGAATAAATAGCAACACGTGTTTGAAATTACAATTGAACATTTCTCATCTAGCCTTTTGTCATATGTGGATCATCAAATAACATTAAAAACGGGATATAAAGGGACCAGAAACCATCCTTTTTGGCCAAAAGAACCATAACCCCTCTGGTTGTTTATGTGTCACAGTGGTTTATTAAATGAGCTTTCTTGAATAATTGGACCACGCCAGGGAAGCATTTGATCTCATTCCATCTTAAAACAGCATTTATGATCATGCATCACCTTACATAATATTCATTATTTAGGCCTATAGGTGCCAACAAAAAGAATCCAAACATATTTTTTTCCTCTTTGTTTTATTTGAATGACTTACTGTATAAGACTGAATGAAAATCAAAAGCCCAGTACACAATTTACTGGACATAGGAAGACTTCTACAGAGGTCAAAGCTTTTATTTGTATCCCCAGTCATCCCTTTAAGAGAAATACCTGTTAAATATGTGCTAAAATAAAACGTAAACCGTCCTTGCCATAGTAATTCATTTTCAAATTCTTATAATTATATCAAAAAGAATGTTGTATAAAAATATGCTGTTTTATCCAGCCAATTCTGTAATGTCACCAAACTATTGCACTATATATGTTTTATATCATATCTAAAACATGTGGTGTGTTTATTCTTAAGGGCTCAGGTGAACAACAACAAAATAAAATCTAACATAATATAATTTGAAACGATTGAACTATGCAACAAAGGTAATTTTGTGGCGCTTTACACCTTATTTTAAAACCACTAATACCTTTTGTGATGTATGAAAACATCAACATGTAAATCCTTCCCAGAAGGCAATGAGCTGATTAATGCTTCTCTATATATTATACTTCATGCTTAGGAGAAATGACAAGGAGTCCATGTGAGAGGTTCTAAGTAGGGGTGTCCCGATGCAACTTTTTAACTTCCGATATATTACCGATATTGGAGGCTTGATTAATGATATTGATCTGATACAAAACCACTATAAGTCATACATATATTTTTATTATTTCACAGTGTGTAATAATAGAAAATACTTGAAGACATGAAATTAATCAAACTGAGAACTAATGGTAGATATGAAAAACACTAACCTATTTATTGTCATGCTGTCTTTAAGTTGAAATGGAGAGGTAATTGTTTTTTTGGTGACACATTGTGGCCCCAGTAATTCCTTAAATTGAGCTTTATAACTTTCTAATACAGTATAGACTTTGTATCTGTATGTAAAAAGCAACTTTATTTATTTGATACTTGTTTGTTTTGACAAATGTCTTGTTTTATGCTGCAATATTGTTCATCTAAGGACACGCATTGCTACATGTGTCTAACTTGTGTGCTATCGTGTGCTTAGCTGTTGTGTAGCTTCTAGTTCCAAGTAGCCTATAGCCTATTCTGTTTACTTTTTTGTGAATGACTTCACTGAAAGACAAGCAAAGTCTAACCTTGAGTGTTTATTGGATGACATTTAGATATTAACTTGATGTCCAGCTTTGCACATGGACTGCAGGAGCGCTTATATTGATATTTTAGATGCAGGATATTTTTACAATTATTTTTGCTGATAACAAATCAATATCAATATCGAATTGGAACACCCCTCGTTCTATGAGACAACAGATAAAAATGCAGACATTTTGACCATTTCATTCATTTCATGGTCCTTTCCTGAGCTTTCATTTCAAGTTTGCTTTCTATACACACTGTCTTACTGTATGTAACGTTGTAATTAAACAATTGTATTCTGTGAACATAACTACAGTTTAAGGAATGTGAATAGTCAAATAATATTTAATAATTAGTTTTGCTAAACATTCAGTGGGGCGGCACTACGTATGAATAAGTCATTGTTTATTGCTTCCACCCAAGCTTTGGTTTCATGCAATTTATCCATCAGGACATGGCTAAAGTGCAGTTTTTGATTAAATGTCACAAAAGCACAGGATTGTGCTGTTTGGTGTTCATGTGTATTTTTTGGGACAGAAGGGCTAATTGATTAATTCAAATAAACATTTAGGGTCTGCTGTATTAAATTGTCAATTAAACGATCTCTTGTAACTCAGTTAAGATTGTATAAAGATATTTGTTGCCATGTTTTTCCTTTCATAATCAGTCAATTTAATTTGGAATACTTAAAAATGAGCTGATTTCTTGCCAAAGAAATACATTAGGGTCGTGGGGGCAGCAGCCTAAGCAGAGAAGCCCGGACTTCCCTCTCCCCAGCTACTTCATCTAGCTCTTCCCGGGAGATCTCGAGGCATTCCCAGGCCAGCTGGGAGACTTAGTCTCTGCACTGTGTCCTAGGTCTTCCCTGTGGTCTCCTACTGGTCAGACATACCCTAAATACCTCCCCAGGGAGGCGTTCGGGGTGCATTCTGATCAGATGCCTGAACCACCTCATCTAGTGCCTCTCGACGTGGAGGAGCAGCGACTTTACGCTAAGCTCCTCCCAAATGACAGCGCTTCTCACCCTATCTCTAAGGGAGAGCCCTGCCACCCAAAGGAGGAAACTCATTTCGGCTGCTGGTACCCGTGATCTTGTCTTTTCGGTCATAACCCAAAGCTCAGACCATAGGTGAGGATAGTGACGTACATTGACTTCCGGCTTAGCTCCTTTTTCACCAATCTCTTTACACTCAGCTAAGAACCGATTCAGTGAAAGCTGAAGATCCTGACCAGATGAAGTCAGCAGGACCACATCATCTGGAAAAAGCAGAGAACTAATCCCACAGCCAACAAACCGGATCCCCTCAACGCCTTGACTTTTCCTAAAAATTCTGTCCATAAAAGTTGTAAACAGAATCGGTGACAAAGGACAGCCTTGCCAGGGACCAAACCTCACTGGACTTACTGCTGGGAATGCAGACCAAGCTCTGAAACTGACACCAGAGGCACCGCCCCCAATGTCTACGCAATGCTGTAGAGTCTTGTCAACCACGACAAGTCCATAGCGATTTATGTGCGAGAAAAAAGTGTGTTAGGAATACTTTAAATATTATATTTGATTCCCCCCTCACTTTATGGATTATATGCATAGATTTGTTCATAAAGAGAAGATTAAGTATTTTCTCACATTATACTTACTGTTTATAAAGTGTATCTTTCTAATTGCAATGTGGGAACATGTGTTTGACATACCGTATCACCTGAATAGCTGCCGGGCATGTAATGTTCGCCTGCCTTGAATTACTGCCGGGTAGAACTCGCTCCCCAAATTCATAAGTGCATGATAACTTTTACCGCCGGGTCAAATTCGTGACGTCAAAAGTGACGCTTCTCCTGACGTCATCTTCAAAATGGCAGAGGAGTTTTATTTTGCGTGAACCAGGGGTCTTGTTCCACAGCCATACAGATCACACTAATGGTTGTGATACAAAACTATTTTAACACTCTTACTAATATGCGTCACACTCTGTGAACCCTAACCAAACAAGAATAACAAACACATTTCTAGAGAAAATTGGCTCTGTAACACATTATAAACGCAACATAAGAATTATCCAGAAAGCCGTGCATCCATGACTCTTGGCTATATGGCTATATTATACACCCCCCCCCCCCCCCTCCATGCGTGGGTTGGGGCCGCGTGTATAATATAGCCAAGAGTCATGGATGCATTGGAATTCTGGGTAATTCTTATGTTGCGTTTACAATGTGTTACAGAGCCAATGTTCTCCAGAAATGTGTTTGTTATTCTTGTTTGGTTAGGGTTCACAGTGTGGCGCATATTAGTAAGCGTTTTAAAGTTGTTTATATCACAACCATCAGTGTAAACGGTATGGCTGTTGACCAAGTATGGATTGGAATCACGCAGGAGAAGCAGCGCAATGCATACGTTCTACCGGCACTCAGATAGCATGGTATAAAGGTGGGCGCGGTGACATGCTGCAGAGCAGCGGTCTCCAACCACCGGGCCGCGGCGGCTGAAGAATATTTTAGAATAGTGGTCCCCAACCACCGGGCCGAGGCCGCAGAATAATTCATTATTAATTTTTTTTAAAAATCACACTAAATTTTTTACTGCATGCCATCGGTAAGCTCAGGGGTGAGAAGAGGTTTTAAAATAATTAGCGGGGTGAGAAGAAGTTATAAAATAATTAGCACCTGCTTACTTTTACGGCATGCCTTGAACAAGCGCAGGAGTGAGAAGAGGTTTTAAATTAATTAGCGCCCCGGCGGCTACTCAAGGAAATATACGGTACACCTGAATGGGTTTTGCTTTAATAGGTTTCCCCCCAAAATGTCCAAAAACCCATTCTCTATTTTGTTTGCCTGTTGATTAAAAGTTAGAATATATTACACTGAAAAGTATAATATATAATAATGGCTTCTTACTGTAAGATAAGTGCTTCTACACTGTGAATTCATACAGTATAACATCACCCACTACAACATCATGAAAGTAAATCTTCTCAACAGACAATTCTATAAAAAATAATTTGGAAATACTTTAAATTTGTCAATGTGCAGCTTGTACAGCAGGATCAGGATCGATTTATTACCTACTAAAAATTGCTTAACACACAGCCATTGTCTAAATAGATGGTTTAGTCATCCCTGGAGATGGTGAAGATGAAGAAGGACTCCCTTTTCAGATATGGTAGGGCAAACTCTATATGTTGCATTGGAGTTAGTATGTTCCCTCAAAAGTGCAAGTAAAGTAGTGACAATTTTGGGAATCCCAACTTAGCCCAAAAGAATATCTGATTGTGTTGTTGTCGGCGGCCCGTGATCAGGTGTTTAAGTATGGCTCATTTCACCTGAATTTTCAATGTGTCACTGAACTTGTGTCCAGTAAATTGCACAATAGGAATGTTGTTCTCAAGAAAAAGCGCATTATACTTTTCAGAGGTGCATTTAGCAACTGAGACTACACTCAAAATATACCATAACTAAGAAATATATGTACACAATTTGTCATAGCTCAGTGTGCTATTATAACACTCTTAATTTAAAGTGAGCGTGTGAAAAAAGATTCAAGTTTCCATGAAGGAAGAAGGTCTTTCTCGAGACGTTTTCTTGATTGTAGACACAATTTCCTAAACTGCATACTCTTGGTTTTCCACATTCCTTACATTTATGTCCTCTATTTCCATATCTTGTCATATTGGTCTGCTTTTCCTATGGCACTTTGCATTGTTCTGCATTGAACAGTTTTTAAGCTGTCATATTTCAGACTCTCTTCGATAAGACCTTTGATCCAGTGTCCTGGTGGCTTGTAAACGTTCAAACTCATGCCGGCTGTTCCGGTCCGGACTGAGGTTAGCCAGTGCCCTACTTCCAACACCAGCATCCTCCTCCTCATCTTCACGGTTGAGGAACGCCAGCTCATTTTCGTAGCAGAATGTGTTCGAACTGGGTACGAGGAATTTGTTTTCCACCATGTCCTTGGCACTGCATCTCGGGGTGGATGGGACCTCGTAAGTTTTATGAAAGTGTGAGTAATCCACTTTGTAAAGGTTTTTCTCCTCAAACAAAACAGGCTCAAACCTGTGGCCCCAAAGGATCTCGGAGGCTAAGTAGGAACTGCGTGCCTGAGTGGTCATGGCTGTTGCTTCCACCATCCCCTCCAAGATCACAACAATCTCAAAGTCTGATGTCTCAAGGTCCTGTTTGTTGATCCCGAAAAGGGGACTCTCCTCATCAATCTCATGGAGAATAGAGATAGGTGAAACCAAGAAAATCCTGTCCAGGCCTTTGTCAAAGCCCACATTGATGTCTATTTGGTCCAGAGGTATATATTCCCCTTCATCTGTGATCCGAGGCTTGATGAGCTGTGCCCTGACATGCGCCTCCACAATGTGGCTCTTGCGAAGGTTTCCCACTCTCCACATGAGGCACAGTTTACCGTCCCGCATTGCAATGACAGCATTGTGGCTGAACAAGAGTGTTTGTGCTCGCTTCTTAGGCCTTGCCATCTTGGCCATGATGGCACCAATCATGAAGCAGTCAATAATGCAGCCTACTATAGACTGGAGCACCACCATGAAGACCGCCACTGGGCACTCCTCAGTGACACAACGGTAGCCATAGCCTATTGTGGACTGTGTTTCAATGGAGAATAGAAAGGCAGCCACAAATCCGTTCACTTGAAGGACACATGGAGTGAAGTTGTCGTCCCCAGCTGGGTTATCCAGATCCCCGTGCAACAAAGCAATGACCCAAAATGCCAAACCAAAGGCAAGCCAGGACATCACAAACACAAGAGTGAAAACCACCAGCATCCATCGCCAACGAATATCGACACATGTGGTAAAGATGTCAGCCAGGTAGCGCTGCGACTTGTCGTCCATGTTGGAAAACTGCACATTGCACTGCCCGTTCTTTTTGACGAAGCGGTTGCGACACTTGCGGCGTGTGTGGATCTTGCCATTGCCAAAACCGTTCATGCCATGCATGGTAGTGAGGCGGAGGCCCTCTTCCTCGGACGACACAATGCTGTAGCGGTTGATCCTTCCCACGCTCATGCTCCCGGCAGAAGGATCAAAAGCAGACGGGCTGGCCTGCAGTCCCAGGGTGGAGTGGGAGTGCGGAGGGAGTCTTGTGTTTCAGTCCAATCCCTATGTAGAGGAAATAACAATACGTTTAGTGAACCCATGAACAAATAAGATGAAAATACTCACGACAGATATCTCGGGCTGTTTTAAGCCTAATCAGATGATTTGGGATGTGTGTCAAAACTGACCTCGCTTGCATAAACAGGGTGTGTATGGCATTCCATTCCTGCTTTACGTTGTCAATATCATCCATCCATCCATTTTCTACCGCTTATTCCCTTCTGGGGTCGCGGGGGGCGCTGGCGTCTATCTCAGCTACAATCGGGCGGAAGGCGTGGTACACCCTGGACAAGTCGCCACCTCATCGCAGGGCCAACAGAGATAGACATACAACATTCACACTCACATTCACACACTAGGGCCAATTTAGAGTTGCCAATCAACTTATCCCCAGGTGCATGTCTTTGGAAGTGGGAGGAAGCCGGAGTACCCGGAGGGAACCCACGCATTCACGGGGAGAACATGCAAACTCCACACAGGAAGATCCCGAGCCTGGATTTGAACCCAGGACTGCAGGAACTTCGTATTGTGAGTCAGACGCACTAACCCCTCTTCCACCGTGAAGCCCGTTGTCAATATCAAGGGACAATTTTCTGTGTTCTTGTTGGAAAAAGACTTAGGAGCAGGGTTTGAAAATATTTTACTTATTCTCACCATAGCTCTCCCTATATACCCAATGTCAAAATCCAATTATCCCTTGCTGAAAAGTCCTTATGTATGCAGGTGAGAAGATACATTCAACCATCAGAAATGGATTTGAGTGGTAACGTGACAACCAGTGCTAGCGTCTGACTAGGCGTTACAAAATATGAAAGGATGTTATTTCTTACACCAGAGGTGAATGCAGAGTCTCTAAATTGTTCGTTTTCATTGTCTTGGTCGTATTTATAGCTTTATCAGCCTGGTGCCATGCAGACATGACACATCCAGCAGACAAGCTTTTCTCTGTTCTTTTGTTACCCACACTGTCTATTGTCCTTTCAGAAGAGTACTTCTGTTAGAGGGTATGAGATGCCATGTGTCTTTACATACTTGCACTCAGTCCCAATGGGCTTCTTTGTGTGACACGTATTCCATGGACCTGCAGTACCAGATGCTGCATGCCCTATTTTGTACAGCTTGACATATTAATCATTTTGTGAGGATGTAGTACACCTACAGCTTCCTCTCACGGTGCCAAACCTTGAATCACAAACTTATTTTAATTACTGTATTAATATAAATACAGTGTAAGACAATCTTGAATGTGAGACTTTTTCAAGACCACTTTACTTTTTATCAAAGCATGTTTTCAGTAGCATTCAAAACACATTTCATCATATTTGATTGATTAAACTGGGCTATGTTCACATTTGTTATTTCGTACTTTTGTATGGTGGTCGACAGGACCCAACATGCAAACACGTCCAAACACACAAACATTATAAAACACATGCCAGACCTGAGGGATTACAGGAGCGGGATGCCCAGAAGAAAGTTTGAGCAATGATAAGCAGTGTTGGGCATTGGCATCACTGGGAACCGTGTCTTACAGTGTGATCTGTCCAGGTATTTAATCGTTGATTAATATTTTCAATGCTCAGTCCATTGACCAGAAGATATAGCTGCCAAACCTGTGTAAGCAGCTAACTGTGTATCTCCATACTTTGTGTGGAGTCGCTTCCCTGAGTCAATAATCCTCCATTGCTGCAATTAAACGGTGTTTCTTACGAGTTTTGATATGGAGGACTGGAGAGCAAAGCTAAACATGTTACATACAGAGTAAGGGCAGGGGTAGACATGCTAATAGCTAAGCTAGCCACTAAACTAGCTTTAAGGAACACAAGAAATAAGTGCATAGTCAAGTTTTAGAAGCGCATATTGAAGTGCCTTATAGCACTTAATAAGCAGATATTAAGAGGAAATTAACAAGTAGATTAATAAGAGTTGGAAAGAGCACAATATAATAACAACTTACTCCTATATTGTATTTTAGCGGCCACTGCCAGGCATACATGTACTGTAAGGGGAAGACGGATCGATCCATAAATCAATAGTGTTGATACAATGGGTTGTAGGTACTACAGCGATGAGAGGGATATTTCTATTTTCTCAAAGCTTTTTTGGGGGTAATTTTTTAATGTTTACAAAATTAAGGAATAAAGCCCTGGACACAGGGAAACATTAAGACGCGACCCCGAAAGGAATAAGCGGTAGAAATGGATTGATGGATGGATTTTAACCTACTCAGATTTCCCCAAAAGCTTCTAAGATGTTCTTTCTGTTGCTGTAAACATTGTTGTTTTTTCTTGGTTTATGTGTACAAACCTCCATATTTGAGTCAATCAGACGCAAAGTGGGACTTAAGTTTGAATACCTGAACACAACTCTGCTATTTGTTGAAATGAGTGGCAGATAACCTGGACATTGCGATGGATTTTAAGTCTCGGGTTAAAGGCTTTTCCCCATGGGAGGTACACTCTGGCCCCCTATGGGCACAGACAGCTTTTATTGCCTGGCCACAGCCGCTTTGCCTGATGTGGGCCCTGAAGACTTGACAGATCACTCATGTGCACTCCCAACTCCCAGGTGCACGACATTGTGGACTATTGGTGATATTCACGGCATTTGAGCCAGATTACTTCAAGGAGAGGGTTCACTTATATCAGGTACTTTAGTAACTAGTATTAGACCAAATGACATCCGACACATGCTGAATGTCTTTGGCCATTACAACAGCATATGTTACATAACCCAAGATCATTTTCAGGCTGAACTTGAGGTATACACTGAGCAGCCCTCCGCTGTGAACATCATATAGTCAGTTTCACAGTGCAGCGCGTCCAATGTGTTGCCTGAACAAAAGTAAAAACCCTCTTGGAGTCCTTGATTTCATTAGATACAAGTATTGATATCATTGCAACCAATGTTTTCAAGAATTTTAAACAAAAAGCTGTTCAGATGAGAGGTGACTGGAATAGTTGGATAGGGGTTAAAAATACGATACAGAGGGTCTCTGCAGGTTTCAACAAGTCAATTTTAAGACTTTTCAAAGAGCATAATGAATATAATTTAAGACCATTTCACATCCATACAAGCGCTAGGACATGAAGGAAAATCAGAGGGCCAAAATGAATTGCAAGTATTTGAATTCATTCATTGAAAAGCAAACAAGTTACACTAACTTAATACTCCAGAAGCCTCTCTTGTGTAAACTAATTAAAAAGAATATTAACAAACATCAGAATAGCCATTTTCAGATTTACTATATACGTGTTTTCTTGCAAAGGGTGCAGTGTGCTTCATATCAAGTGTTTCCATGAAGCAAAAAAATGGAATGTCAGCAATGGTAAAATTCAAACAATATATTGACTGTTAGTTCATCTGCTAAAGCTAAATGGTTATCTTTTGCAGTAAAGTGTTAGAATTGAGCAAACAGATTAAAACATCTACAGTATCTGCACAAAGTTTTGAAAAACAAACATTGTAGACAAAGCAAATGTCTAAAAAGAACTAAGGCGATTATGGTTTGCCAGCCTCAAACAGAATTTGGATTTGAGTTATGTGGATAACATTCAAATTTACTCAGGTCATTTTGTATGTATGAATACATTTTCACATGTTTGTTGTGAGTTTTTTGAAAACAAATTGCTAATACACAAGGACTAGTTTTTATCTAAGCAAATATTCATTGCTTTCCTCACCCCACCTTAAACTGCTGTAGACACTAAACAGACAACCTGTATAGCTTTTAATGTGAGTTGCTACATAAACTTGGAGAAAAGATTAGGCATGAGAATCTGACCTGAAATTATTGGATTAAACAATAAAAATATTTGAGAATTATGTTTTGTATAGTTTTACTGCTGTGAGTATACTACTATCAAAGATCAATTAAGAGTGTGCTTATTGTATGTAATAAAATGGTTCCACTAGTAAACAACTCATATATAAATCTCCTTTGGCAAGTGGTGCCACTTTTTTTTTTTTTAAATTTGTATTTTTATTTTTTGAATCAGTTAACAGGAATACAATACAATAGGAAACACCCCCCCCCCCCCCCCCCCCCGCTAAAATAAAAACAAAAATCAGTCAAATAAGGACAGTCAAATATTGATATATAGCCACAGGCATCTGTACTTCCGAATAGCCTCAACATGGTGCAGCAATACACAAAAGCAAACAAAAATCTCATCAATCATCCACGATTCAACCACGTCTCAATTGGGGACAAACTGGAGAGATCAGTCTCCTTTACATATTTTAAGAAAGCACCCAATACTTATTGAAATTTTACAGAATAATAATTCAACGTCAGCCTAAATTTCTCCAATTTAAGGAAATATAAAATATCTCTTATCCAACGAGTGTGATAAGGAGGAGATGCAGATTTCCAGTTAAGCACAATAAGTATTCTCGCTAACAAAGTAGTGAATGCCACCAGATTATTTTTAGATTTGCTAAGAGAAGATGACAGAGGGAATAGTCCGCTTAGAGGATTCAGTTCATTACTTTCGCCAATTACCCAAAACAAAATTATACAAATTTATTTCCAATAACTGCACAGGGATGGGCAGCCCAAACATATTGTATTAAGTTAGGTCAAAGCGCTTTGAGTACCTTGAAGGTAGAAAAGCGCTATACAAGTACAACCCATTTATCATTTATTTATATGTTAGCTAGTCAAACCTTGACATGATAAATACGATGAATTTGCTTGAATTGGATGAGGCTATGTCTTGCACAAATAGAAGACTTATGAACTTTACTTAAAATCTCTGTTCAGCTATCTCAAGATAGGGTCACTCCTAAATCTTCCCCCCAAAGGGACTTAATGGAATTAAGAGACTCAGGGCATAAAATAAAAATGTGGTTATAAATACGTGTAATTGACCCTTTTAAAGTTGGAAGCCGTGTCAGAAACACATCTAAAACTGTCAGTTGACCAATCTGGAAACCTGGAGAACGTATTATGAACAAAAATCCAAAAGTGTTGTCAACAGATAAATCCTTGCTGACCATCTTAAAAAGGCACTATCGACAAGGGTGGGAGGGAAACATGATTAGCAGTGATGAATGCAAGGGTAGTCTGCAAGCTAAAATAGTGCTTAAACTGAACCCAGATCCTAAATGAGGTTTTTACAATGGGATTTTTTTGTAAAAGCAAATGTTAATGAGTGAATGGGAGAGTGAACCAGAGCCCTAAAAGATACTGGTTTGGTTTGGTTTGCCTCCATAACTAGCCGTAACAGGGGAGGATCAAATTCATCATATTGCAGTCAATATTAAATCATTTTAATGTTAGTGGCCCAGTAGTAAGACCTAAAGTTTGGTAGTGCTAATCCTCCCGATAATTTAGATCTCTGCAAATGTTGCTTACGTCACTTGTGAGTCTTTTTATTCCAAATTAAGTCTAAAATCTGACTGTCTAATTTAGGACTGAAGGGGAAAAAATGTATACATTGGAACAAATAGGAAAATCGCAGAAGTACATTAATTTTAACAAGAGTTGACATGTGCCACTTAAGATACATTAAAAAAGGACCAGCGAACATAATCTCCCTGATTCTGGACAACAGTGAAACAAAGTTGACTTTTTAAAGTTCTGCAAGCATATGTGTGACGTGGACAGCCAAGTATGTGAAACTTTGCGAAGCAATTTTCAAGGGAAATCGGTGCAGAGGATATTTTTCAGCAGCAGAATTTACAGGAAGTGTTTCACTTTTCCGCAAGTTCAATTTGTTACCAGACACATGTCCAAAAGCTTGGAGAATACTTAAGGCAGCCGCCACCTAGACGAAGATGTCCGAGACATATAGGAGGAGGTCATTTGCAGAGAGAGATTCTTTCACTTGCACATTGTGTCGACCTATGCCCAGGTAGGTACGGCAAGAGTATAAAGAAATGGGCAAAGGAGGAAACCCTGCTGCGTGCAACAATAAAGGCAAAAATATTTAAATTCAATACTATTTGTCCTGACTGAGACCTTAGGAGATGAATATAGAAGCTTAATCCATTAAATAAAACTGTTAATTTTATCTCCAGGACATAAAATAGACAATTCCACTCCACTTTGTCATGCCTTCTCAGCATCCATAGGTATCACTGCCTCATTAACATCTTGCCTGCGAGCCATGGCCGTAGTGAAGTCGAAATAAAAATCGAAATCCTCTTGCACATATCGGATAGCGGTGAAGCCTCACTCGCCAGTCGTAGAATCGGGTTCCGGACTTGAAATTAAATCACTCGTTCAACAAGCGGCCGAGGAGGTTTGCCATCTTTAGCCCTAGCGGTGGGCTCAGTTCAACATGGGCTTGTCGTCAATCTTCAGCACCTCCTGCAAGAATAGAGCAGTGAACTCAGTCAGACTAGGGCCCTCACAGCTCTTAGGACGACCAACCACTCGGATGTTATTCCACCTCGAGCGGCTCCCCAGATGATGACATTTTTTAGCGAGATCCACGGTGGCAGTTGGCTTGTTGACATTAGCGTGGCGTCCGGTCAGCTCGTTAGCATTGCAATTAGCTTTGAGCCATAGGCTAGCGACGGTCACCCTATGGTACAAAAGAATGCTCTTGAATGACTCCATAACAGCCGCCAACTCTCCCCTGACAATGGATTTAATATTGTTGAAGATGTTGACTCGCATTTTGTCCATCTTGACATGTACTCCCTGCTATGAGGTGGCGACTTGTCTAGGGTGTACCCTGCCTTCCGCCCGAATGCAGCTGAGATAGGCTCCTGCACCCCCCGCTACCCCAAAAAGGGAAAAGCGGTAAAAAATGGATGGATGGATGTATATATACTCCTAAAAGGGGGCAATGTTGATGACCGACTCCTTCATGAGATCTGGATCCGAAGACGCACAAGGCTTGGAGCGGCCAGGCTTTCCGGATTTCCCTCGGCCAGAAAGTATGCATGTTTTGAATAAAATTAACATTAATATATTTCCAAGACCTTTCCAAGTCGTATTTAAGACATTTTATGCGCATGCGTCGATCTAGACGGCCGCTGCTGCAGTTTGCTCCATCCTTGTCTCTTGTCTTTGTTCGTTTTGTACTTTTATATATTTTTACATATACTCTACATTTACTTTCTATCAAGTCGTGCTCTTCTAAACATGCAGCTTAGAAGTGTTTTGGGGACGCTACTGATGAGCTCAGACGGGCAACAACAGTGCAGAAGCTTTTTCATTTACACCAGGGAACAGTTGATAGCGGCACCAGTTATTAGCATCCAGCTAACGAACCCGGCGCTAACTAACCAGATCCCGGAGGAGCTAAAAAGGACTTATGGAGGTGCTCGTGACTGTCGAGGGAAAGGTAGACGCTCGAGACAGAAGAGGGCTGAAGCGAGGAGGGAGAGAAAGAGGTATAAACCATATATTCCTTCCGTCGTCATGGGTAACGTGCCCTCTCTGGCAAACAAAATGGATGAGTTGTCGGTGCTTGCTGGTAGTCAGAAAGAATATCGTGAGTGGCTGCACGACGATGTTCTGGATAGTAACGTCTCTATAAACGGGTTCGAAAAGGTGCGCGCTGACCAGGACCAAACCAACGGAAAGCGGAAAGGAGGGGGCTTGCTTTGTATATTAATAAGAAATATTGTCATCCCAGTCATATTACAATAAAAGAGAGCCACTGTGACCCAAATATAGAGATGTTAGCTGTAGGACTCAGACCATATTATTTGCCATGGGAGATTCCGATTGTTATCATGATGGCAGTATACGTCCCCCCTCTGCTAAACCCCAACATTGTTTTAGCAAACTCTACACAAGGCCAACGCCTTTACCCAAACGGAAGGGCCTCATGTTCAAATGTGAGTTTAGCTTCCATTTCCCCCCAGAGGACAGAACTGGAATCACAGACAACATTTCCCAACAGCTGAAGACCATCCAGCAATCAGAAAGGCTCTCACCTGGAGCAATCAAATCCACTCCTTTTCAGTCTGCAGCTCCAGCTCAGACTTCAGGCCGACAAACACTGCTCTAGGACAATTTGCCAAATGCAGTAGTGCCCAATTGTTTACAGAGACCAGGGTGGCTGACGGAGAGATGACTTATATTATTTTGATGTTTGATTTGATATGTTGGATTTCTTTTAATTGCCAATTGGTTGTTAAATGTTTAAATGACAAATCCTAGCTGTTGAGAGTCACTATATGTACTTTTGGAAACACTTTTACTTCAAAAGATGGTTTATTGAAATGTAATTGTTTATCCATCCATCCATCCAACCATTTTCAACCGCTTATTCCCTTCGGGGTTGCGGGGGGTGCTGGAGCCTATCTCAGCTACAATCGGGCGGAAGGCAGTGTACACCCTGGACAAGTCGCCACCTCATCAAAGGGTCAACACAGATAGACAAGATTCACACTCACATTCATTTATATTGGTCCCTAATTACTTTTGTATTTTTACTCCTTCTCCAAAGGTTTTTCACCTTACAATTATTTATGAAAAAAAAAAAAGAGATAATCAAGTCCAAAATAAAAGGAGAAACAGAGATTTGTCTCATCATTGGATTAAAACAAAGAGTGAAGTCCCAATGTAACCCCTGGTCAAAAAGTCAAATCCCTTTTCAAGTTAGGGGAGAGCACAAACAAACAAAACATAACTTGACAAACATTATTGCCCCTGTTCTCTCCTATGTGGACGTCACAGTCCAATAAAGAAACTATGGTATTTTTCCAATAATAATATCGCCATGCAGCGATTATGATATATTATGGGGGTAAACGTACCACTCTCAATACATCATAAAAATATTATTATAAGGGAAATGTACAAAATGCAACTACTTTTATAGGACTGACAAAAAAAACCCTCACTGGTAGATATTAAATAAAAACACAATATAAAAAATCTACTTGACTGATTTATTTATATAACTGTATATATTTGTTTCCGTAAGCTAACCCGTGATTTGCTGAACACAAGAAAAAAGGACATACATTTGCCAAAACATGCACCAATTTTTCTGCCAAAAACACCACATGGTGGCGATGACAATGTACACTAGCCATCCATCCATTTCTACCGCTTGTCCCTTTTGGGGTTACGGCCAAAATATATGAAAATTCAATTTGCTTCACAAGATACCTACTGTAACTTCGGAGTGTTTATTTGGATCACCACGACATTTAGAACACACCTTTAGGAGACTGACAAGCACATTTCTTAAAATTTGAGCAAGATTTATTGAAAAATATGGCCGCAATCAACCTAAACATCCTGGGTAAGACTTAGCAACTTAGTCCTGTAAGTAAACAACCATTTTGTCAAATGTTTATAAAATTGAGCAGAGATCTGTTTGTAGTCAAAGTAAAGTACAGTTAGTATAGTAATATATTAGGTATAGTAAGTATAATATAGTAAGTAAGTACAGTACATCATACCAGCCCCCAGGTTCAATTCAAACCTGGAAAAAAACTTTGTGAGAAAAAATATTTTGCAGCAAGTTCCTAAAAACGCTAGAGTGCTCCTGTTGTATAGAGAATTGGACCACAGTAAACAGATTGGCAGATCCTTACATTGACCTTTTATCCTTGCAAACAAACGTTGAACACTGGGGTCCATTGAGGCGTTCCTCAAAGCACCCCTTAAGCCCTCTCTTTTTTGGCAGTTCCTCATTTTTGTTAATGGGATTCATATAATTAAGGATAAGCTCTTGCTTGTTTACTTCTACAGTCAGTAGCCATTTGTTCAACTTCTTTAGTTGTACTAATTGTATTATTTTAGGTCCTCTCTTTTTCATCATTTGCGCTATTCAACTGGTGGCCTGAGAATTTAGTTAAAAAAACAACTTGTGAGGGACTCATAATTTGACAGAAGGCCCTTACGAATTGCAGAGCGCTCCTGTAACGCTGTCAAAATCTATCCATCCATCAATTTTCTAAGCAGCTGAGACAGGCTCCAGCACCCCCTCGCTGTCAAAATAAATAGTCCAAAATCAAATGTCTATACTGGTTCTCCGGAGTGTATAAAATAAGACTAATAGAGACTAGAAATGTCCGACCCTTCAGTCTTTTGCTTTCTGGAAATGTGGCACTTTAATAATTAAGTTGAATATCCCTGACATAGGGGATTTCACAAAATGTGATATACATGTATATTGATATCATATGTGTTATCCCTATAGTATCCATGATAATTGCAAATATTCTGGCTTTAGAATGGGATTAAAACTGTGATACTAATACTATTATGCAGTGTAAAGAGACTTGATTATGATACTGTTGTATATGATCCTAATTAAATAATGAAATACTGGGTGAGAATGAGACACTCAAAACTTTAGGATTCATTAAAGGGAGTACATCATCGTCACTGTGTGTGTGTGTGTGTGTGTGTGTGTGTGTGTGTGTGTGTGTGTGTGTGTGTGTGTGTGTGTGTGTGTGTGACATCTTTTTTCGCTGAGCATTTTCTCATGGGGGCTCAAGAGGGGCCCGGAAAGGGAGCTGAGGCCACTGATTAGGTCGAAAAGAATGAATAATTGGATGTGCAAAAATAATAGCGGGGATGGGAAGGGGCAATGAGTGAGAGGGCGAAGTAGGCATACAGAAAACTGAGCTCAGCCACAACGACACCAGCCTAGCCCACCTCCCTAAGGCTATTGTTGAAGGGAGTGCCTAAGCTCAGGTGTCATTGTATTTTCCTATAGCTCACTGAGCGCAACTCATCTCTTCTCCAGTGACCCACAGGTATTTTCCTATAGAAAGCAACACCACTTGAACACGCAAAGATACTGTCTGATTAGCAAGGTCTTACGTAAACTGCATTGCTTGCTTTGTGAATGCATTTGGAAGCAGTGTGTTTGCCTGAGCGCTCCTCCTCTCTCCCCGTGCTGGGGTTTCAACTCAGGTGGCTCCTGAGAGAAGCACTACTGAGAAGTGTTCGTTTAGAAGCAAGTCACCCCATGTCGTTGCAGCAGCTGTATATTTCTATACACGGAAAATATATCTGATTTTGTTTTGCAAGATGCACTCGTAGCTTTTGAAACATTTTGAACAGCAGATGCTCATTTGTGTATTTTCAATGGAGTGCCTTGCGCCCATTCAGCTGAATGACCACCCACCCCTCTCGCCCCACCCCTCCGCCCCGAATCGAATAATTAAAAGGACCTGTGTAAATGCTTAAAACCCACTTTGGAAACTAAAAGCAGAGAAGAAAAACAGGATGAGGTCATAGTGTGCAACATTTTTCTATGTTCATCGAACTGGTCCTCGGTTTCTGTGGGCTTTGTTTATGCACTGAAAGAAGAGTACACAGGCCTGTATTTGTTATTAACAAGTTTTTGCATTAGATTGGCTGAAATAACAGCACACCTAAATGATCCATCTGGGAGCCTGTGGATATAATATTTACAAACCCCGTTTACAAATGAGTTGGGAAATTGTGTTAGATGTAAATATAAACGGAATACAATGATTTGCAAATCCTTTTCAACCCATATTCAGTTGAATATGCTACAAAGACAACATTTTTGATGTTCAAACTGATAAACATTTTTTTTTTTCAAATAATCATTAACTTTAGAATTTGATGCCAGCAACACGTGACAAAGAAGTCAGGAAAGGTGGCAATAAATACTGATAAAGTTGAGGAATGCTCATCAAACACTCATATGGAACATCCCACAGGTGTGCAGGCTAATTTGGAACAGTTGGGTGCCATGATTGGGTATAAAAGCCGCTTCCATGAAATGCTAAGTATTTCACAAACATGGATCGGGTGAGGGTCACCACATTGTATGAAAATTGTCAAACAGTTTTACAACAACATTTCTCAAAAGCTATTGCAAGGAATTTCGGGATTTTACCATCTACGGTCCGTAAAAATCATCAAAAAATTCAGAAAATCTGGAGAAATCACTGGACGGAAGCGATGATATTACAGACTTTTGATCCCTCAGGGGGTACTGCATCAAAAACCGACATCAGTGTGTAAAGGATACCACCACATGGGCTCAGGAACACTTCATACAACCACTGTCAGTAACTACAGTTGGTCGCTGCATCTGTTAGTGCAAGTTAAAACTCTACTATGCAAAGCCAAACCCATTTATCAACAATATCCTGAAACGCCGCCGGCTTGGCTGGGCCCCAGCTCACCTAAGATGGACTGATGCAAAGTGGAAGAGGGTTCTGTGGTCTGATGAGTCCACATTTGAAATTATATTTGGAAACAGAGGACGTGGTGTCCTCCAGAACAAAGAGGAAAATAACCATTTAGATTGTTATAGGCGCAAAGTTCAAAAGCCAGCATCTGTGATGGTATGGGGGTTCATTACTGCCCAAGGCATGGGTAACTTACACATCTGTGAAGGCCCCACTATTGGTGAAAGGTCCATACAGGTTTTGGAACAACATATGTTGTCATCCAAGTAACGTTATCATGGACCCCCCTGCTTATTTCAGCAAGACAAGTGTTACAACAGCGTGGCTTCGTAGTAAAAGAGTGCGGGTACTTTCCTGGCCTGCCTGCAGTCCAGACCTGTCTCCCATCGAAAAAGTGTGGCGCATTATGAAGCGTAAAATACAACAGCGGAGACCCCGGACTGTTGAATGACTGAAGCTCTACATCAAACAAAAATGGAAAAGAATTCCACTTTCAAAGCTTCAACAATTAGTTTCCTCAGTTCCCAAACGTTTTTTGAGTGTTGTTAAAAGAAAAGGTGATGTAACACAGTGGTGAACATGTCCTTTCCCAACTACTTTGGCACGTTTTGCAGCCATGAAATTCTAAGTTAAATACTATTAGCAAAAAAAAAATCAAGTTTATGAGTTTGAACATCAAATATGTTGTCTTTGTAGTGCATTCAATTGAATAGGGGTTGAAAAGGATTTGCAAATCATTGTATTCTGTTTTTATTTACATCCAACACAATTTCCCAACTCATATGGAAACAGGGTTTATAGTTTATTTGTTGCTAGTATAATTTGACATTTTTGTTCGTGTAGCTACTGACCACTACATCGACACATCTGCATAATGGCTTGTGATCCAGTGCAAGAGCTGGCACCAATATTCCACTTGCATTTTTGGTTGACACTGTCATCAAAGCATTACATGTAACAATATCATGGTTTGCCGTAAAAAATAGATTTGCACTGTCACACAAAGAGATGTTTAAAGTCCATTTTGCAACATAGATAAATAGTTTTGTGGTGTTTTCATAGGAGTAGAATGGAAGACAGCATATGTAATGTGAGGCCTTACGTTTCATATCGGCAGGTAATCAGTATTATCAATACGATGAATCAATTCAAACTATGCTATAATGTAAACCTCTATTAATTATACTGTTGTTTTCAATGGTGGGAATATTTTTATTTCAAGTGCAATTGCAAAGAAAAATACTTTGTTATTATAACGAGTATCTATATATTCTAAGCTGTTTATGGTTGATTCCTATGTATAGTTAATAGCTGTTGCCACATTGCAACACATATTACACGTCTCTTACCTTTTTAGTTCCACCTGTCCTCTCCCAGGCTGCAAGCAGGACTAAAAGGTGCGATCTTCTTGCCTGGCGTCCATGTCAACCAAACTGAGGCATTCTCGGGCTCTTTTCGCAGTAGCTCCTCCGTCTTGTCTTTTAGTCTAATTCCCAAGTAAGGTGACACATCTTTCTGGGTATCATAAGATACCCTTTACATTTCCTCATCCTTGCTGGCAGAGCTTCGAGGCGGTCCGAAGAAGAAAATGTGAAGCAAAAAAACTCTCCAAAGTCGCCCCCAAAATAACCTGACTTCTGTATATCCCTTTTTTGTGTAGCTTTTCAATCAAATCCTTAGAGTCATCTTCTTCGATGTGAAGTTAATCCCTCTCAGTTCTCATAAGATTTTCCTTCAGTGCTTATTAAGTGAACACCTCTCTCTATCAATCTTTGCAATCTGATCTAGTTGGACTGCCGTGCTCACTCTCCCTCTCTCTCCTCTCTTTTTCTCCCCTCCCTTGCAATAGTGTCACAGAAGCTGCCATTTGCAGCCTCCCTCTCCCTCTCTTTCACTCCATCAGCCCCCTTCGTCCATCATGGCACTACCAGTTGATGGCAACTTGATGCATCATTCACAAAACAGAGGCTGACAATCCCCTACGCTGTGTTGGATCAGTCCAAAGTAAATAGAGGAGATGTGATGAAGATGCGGAAACTTCCCACATCAAATTAGGAGCACAGACATTGCTGAGCCCATCTGCTCTGCTTCTACCCAGGAGTGAAGTCCTGTTATCACACCTCCATGAATAAGAGTTTATTCACAAGAGGCTCTCTCTCTAGTCTATCACTCTCTTTCTGAATGAAACACCTGTCATGTGCAGCATTAGTTGTACGGTTACAATTTTAGCCTGCCATAGTTAATTTTCCTGCCTGCTGTGCATACAGTAACAGGAATAAATGCTGGAAAGTGACTAATGTCAGGACAGAGTGAAGGTCTATGGTCAATCCAGGATGAAAGTAGTCCCATTCCTCAAAAACGTCATGAAATTGAAATAATAGGTGGAAATTACAAATATGTAACATGACTCTCGCCAGATCCTTGTCGTTCGCTGTGCTCCACACAAAGATCCGGGACTTCTCAATAGAAGATGTATTTCAGAAGGAGGGGCCTTGTAAAAAAAATAATTGTATGTGATTGAATAGACCACTTGTCCATTATCTTGAATGACGTGCTACTTCTACCGCTCACATCGAAATCAGTCCGTTACGCTAATGAGAGCGACGCTGGGAAATCCAAAACAGAACAACCGACATATTGGATAACGACAGAGTAAAAGGTTAGAGAACTTTTACTTAAACAACGCAGAAATGTCAGTAGACGATCAATGTCATTTGTCCAAAGAAAATATGCGCGAATGAAAGGCTTCAATGGGAACAGCAAAAACATTTTCACAAAGTCGCCAACGAAAAAAACATTGACGAACGTCCAACAGAACTTGGTTTGAAATTGTTGAACATTCTGGAGAGACCCTGTCGAATATGCCAACGGTGCTTTCGCTAGACAGGGACACTCGAAGAGACTCTTGAACACTTAGGCACTTTTAAAAACTGAAGAGGAACCGAGTTCTGAACAGTCATCTCCTTCGGCGACAGTGACATCAGAGAGTGCAAAGTTGTCTGTCGCACATAAACAAGACAGACAGACTCCATCGAAATTGTGTCCCCATCCCAAGACACGTACTGCTCCCCCAGCTCCTAAACTATGGAATTAATATTCGATAGATTCGATAAAAAAATTGCAATAGCAAAATCAATGTCAGCACGCGACTCCTCACTGCGTGCCGCCATTGTTGTTTGAATCAAACAGTCGCTTCGGCGCTATGTCCCATTTAATAAAGTCACGCCCTGCGATCGTGATTGGTTAATTTTTTTGTTGCTATCTTGAAGGAGTTTGCATTGCCCTCATGTCCAAAACCTTGTGTGGGGCTCAGCGAACTACAAGGATCTGGCGAGAGTCAGGTTAACAATTACAGGTGCTGTTCATATTATTAGAATATCATGAAAAAGTTGATTTATTTCAGTAATTATATTTAGAACGTGAAACTTACATATTATATCAATTCATTACAGACATAGTGATATATTTGAAATGTTTATTTCTTTAAATTTTGATGATTAGTACTGACAATTACTGAAAATCCCAAATTCAGTTTCTCAGAAAATTATAATATTAGTTACGACTGTGTGCCAAGTCATGTTGGAAAATGAAATCTTCACCTCCATAAAATTGGTCCGCGGCAGGCAGCATAAACTGTTCTAAAACTTCCTGGTAGACTGCTGCATTGACCCTAGACCTCAGGAAACACAGTAGACCAACACCAGCAGATGACATGGCACCCCAGACCATTACCGATTGTGGACATTTGACGCTGGACTTCAGGCAACGTGGATTCTGAGCCTCTCCTGTCTTCCTCCAGACTCTGGGACCTTGATTTCCAAAGGAGATACAAAATTTACTTTCATCTGAAAACATAACTTTGGACAACTCAGCAGCAGTCCAGTCCTTTTTGTCTTGAGCCCAGGCGAGACGCTTTTGACGTTGTCTCTTATTCAAGAGTGGCTTTACACAAGGAATGCGACAGCTGAAGCCCACATCTTGCATACGTCGGTGCGTGGTGGTTCTTGAAGCACTGACTCCAGCTGCAGTCCACTCTTTGTGGATCTCCCCACATTTTTGAATCGATTTTGCTTGACAATGCTCTCCAGGGCGCGGTTATCCCTCTTGCTTGTACACTTTTTTCTACCCCATCTTTGTCTTCCCTTCGCCTCTCTATTAATGTGCTTGGACACAGAGCTCTGGGAATATCCAACCTCTTTGGCAATGACCTTTTGTGTCTTGCCCTCCTTCTTTAAAGTATCAATGGTCATCTTTTGGACAGTTGTCAAGTCAGCAGTCTTCCCCATGATTGTGTGTCATACAGAATCAAAACGATAGACCATTTAAAGGCTTTTCCAGGTGTTTTGAGTTAGTTAGCTAATAAGAGTGTGGCACCAGGTGTCTTCAATATCTGACCTTTTCACCATATTCTAATTTTCTGAGATGTTGAATTTAGGGTTTTCATTGGTTGTCAGCTATAAACATCTCCTTTTTGGCAAAAAACACTTGAAATGTATCAGTCTGTTTGGAATGAATGTATACATTCTACAAGTTTGACTTTCTAAATGGAATTAATGAAATAAATCAACTTTTTCATGATATTCTAATAATATGACCAGCACCTTTATCTGCATCACAAAGACATCTGTATATGGGGTAGTTTGAGTCATTAAAAACTCAAAAAAGTTTTGTCTAGTTTTAGTTGACAAAACTGAAAAAGGTTGTGGTCTGGCTTTATCCATCCATCCATCCATCATCTTCCGCTTATCCGAGGTCGGGTCGCGGGGGCAACAGCCTAAGCAGGGAAACCCAGACTTCCCTCTCCCCAGCCACTTCGTCTAGCTCTTCCCGGGGGATCCCGAGGCGTTCCCAGGCCAGCCGGGAGACATAGTCTTCCCAACGTGTCCTGGGTCTTCCCCGTGGCCTCCTACCGGTTGGACGTGCCCTAAACACCTCCCCAGGGAGGCGTTCGGGTGGCATCCTGACCAGATGCCCGAACCACCTCATCTGGCTTTAGTAAAAACATTTACAAAAAATGTAAAAATAGCTTAATAATAAACATTCAATTATAAAAGCAGATAGGACATAACTGGCACCCACCACGTACTTGAGCTTTAGGACCTTTCTTTTTGAGCAATGGTCAAACCGTGAATGTAACGTACTGTTAGGTTTGTTTGTTCTTGTGTGTGTCTGCACGCTGCAACTAACTTCAGCGATGCCAAGTGGGCCTTTCCTTTAGACCAGGCCTGGGCAATTATTTGGACTCCGAGGCCACAATAAGATAAAAAAAAATGTGTCTGGGTGTCCGGAGGCTGGTGCGTATGTGTGTAAAAAAAAAAAAAAACATAAAAGAAAAGAGAAATAAATAAAAATAAATTATATATATATAGTCGTGGTCAAAAGTTTACACACACTTCTAAAGGACATAATGTCATGGCTGTCTTGAGTTTCCAATAATTTTCTACAACTTATTTTTTTGTGATAGAGTGATTGGAGCACATACTTGTTGGTCACAAAATATATTCATGAAGTTTGGTCCTTTTAATGATTTTTTTATGGGTCAACTGAAAATGTGACCAAATCTGCTGGGTCAAAAGTATACATACAGCAATGTTAATATTTGCTTACATGTCCCTTGGCAAGTTTCACTGCAATAAGGCGCTTTTAGTAGCCATCCACAAGCTTTTGGCAAGCTTCTGGTGGAATTTTTGACCACTCCTCTTGACAAAATTGGTGCCGTTCAGCTAAATTTGTTGGTTTTCTGATATGGACTTGTTTTTTCAGCATTGTCCACACGTTTAAGTCAGGACTTTGGGAAGGCCATTGTAAAACCTTAATTCTATTCTGATTTAGCCATTCATTTACCACTTTTGACATGTGTTTGGGGTCATTGTCCTGTAGGAACACCCAACTGTGCCCAAGACCCAACCTGCGGGCTGATGATTTTAGGTTTTCCTAAAGAATTTGGAGGTAATCCTCCTTTTTTTATTGTCCCATTTACTCTCTGTAAAACACTAGTTCCATTGGCAGCAAAACAGGTCCAGAGGGTAATACTACCACCACCATGTTCTTGGAATTAAAGGCCTCTCCTTTTCTCCGCCAAACATATTGCTGGGTATTGTGGTCAAACAGCTCAATTTTTGTTTCATTTGACCATAGAACTTTCCTCCAGAAGGTGCTATTTTTGTCCATGTGATGTCAACACTATGTGAGCGTGGGTCTTTTTTTTCGGGAAAGTAAAGTACAGGAAAGTGAAATGAATGTGGGATTTACAATATTAAGTATGAGCGATAAAACACTGAAAAATAACAACATATAAACGTCACTTTGCTTTTACTTCTCACACCACCTCCTCAATTGACATATTTTACAATCAAGCAAAACGCAACAAAAATTCAACAAGCATGGCGAAAAATGAATATAAATGTTTAAAAAAAACACCTACAATCTGATATATCACTTTTCTGCAGAACTTCATTGTAAAAATCTGCTGCTGTCTCTGTCCCTGACACCTGCATTTCAGGATGGCCACTCTGGAAACACTCTGTTGAAACAAACCCCGCCTACACTGCTTGGTGCCTTTTTTGAGCTGCTATGAAGCATATTCCCGTAATACCCCGCATTTCACTCAAAAGCGCATATTCCAACCATTACAATATAGTTCAAGACTTACGGTAATTTGAAAAAAGCTCAGCACATCATTATGGCGGCTACAGTTTCAATGTTAAAGGTCTAAAAAAGTTCCGTGAGAACATCCGGCGGGCTTGGTGGAGAATCTTAACGGGCCGTATGCGGCCCTCGGACCGTAAATTGTCTAGGTCTGCTTCAGACACACGGAGACCGACAACACATCTGAAATGCTACATCTCCCTCCAAGTTATACACTGTCACTTAAATAAGGGTCAACATGACAATGTATTATTTTACACTTGCTGTCTAACCAAAAGTCCATTGATGTCAGACACACAACAGTAACACACTGAGCTAATAAACTGACGTTAGCACAAACAAGTTAACTTCTGTCTGAAGCGAGCGCGAGCGGCCTATTTGCACTGGAATCAGTAATACTGTAAAGTGGAAAACTTTAAGCTTACTTCTTTACATTCATCGCTTACCAATTGTCGAGTAAGAGATGTGTATTAAAATTCGGTATCGAATGCTATTTTAGGTAAAATCCCACTGTAGCATATTGCAAACATGCTTGATAGACAGCACTCAAAAGTATGGCAGCACTTTTCCGAATGTGCTCGCTTTATACTAATTAACATTACATACATACATGGCAATTAGACACTTCCACATTTGGTAATGAAAACTACAACTAACATGCACATTATAATCAAACAGCTGGTGTGTAATAAATACATTAAGTTAAGTATAAGCAATGAGTGCAAGTTAACTCATGTGATTAATAACAAAAAAATATTGCATTCATCATGGGCAACATTCACACTCACATTCACACACAAGGGCCAATTTAGTGCTGCCAATCAACTGATCTTCTATAATTGTGCAATAAAAAAACATGTTTAATGTATGGTAAGATTTTCAGTTAAAATTAAGCCAATAATGACTTTTAGGTGCATAGGAGGGAGGCTGCACTACTGTGCTCAAGACTCACATGTGCTTACTTCAAACAGTTTTTATCATGTAGAATATATGTTAATAATAAATATTCTATGTGGAAAAAAATAAAATACTTAGGCACAGACAGCAGAGATGTACAATTTTTTCAGAAAGGATTACTATTAGAATATACTGTATAATGGTATCATCATTATATACATATATTTTTGTTAAAAAATATAACTTAGGTACTCCAGCTTTAAGAGACGCAATCCACTTTGTACACGATTAGTAGTTTTGTGTGTGTTATCAAGTTTGCATGTGTTTTAGAACATGCACACATTTAGTAAATCAGGCCCAAGTGTGCCCTTGGACTGCTGCATGGGCACAGTAAATAATAATAAATAAATGGGTTTTACTTGTATAGCGCTCTTCTACCTTCAAGGTACTCAAAGCGCTTTGACACTACTTCCACATTTACCCATTCACACACACATTCACACACTGATGGAGGGAGCTGCCATGCAAGGCGCTAACCAGCACCCATCAGGAGCAAGGGTGAAGTGTCTTGCTCTGGACACAACGGACGTGACGCGTTTGGTACTAGGTGGGGATTGAACCAGGGACCCTCGAGTTGCACACGGCCACTCTTCCACTGCGCCACGCCGTCCCCTAGTAGCAATTTAATGTTCCGTGCATATGTAAAAGCTTCAATTTGATCACAGATTGAATCATATCCCCTATGTACCCCAGTTCCCTAATGGTTAAGGCATTGCCCTCCTAAGCCAGGGATTGTGGGTTAGAGTCCCATTTTGGTTATGAGGATTTTGGGTGGTTCAACTAGAACTTTATGACGAATCCTGTCCTGTATGGTGTTCCTCTGAAGAGAATGGTTAGAGTGGTCCGCCCTGAGATCGGTATATAAAGACTATAAACATGGGACCCATTACCTCCCTGCTTGGCACTCAGCATCAAGGGTTGGAATTGGGGGTTAAATCACCAAAAAATATTCATCCACCGTTGCTGCTCACTGCTCCCCTCACCTCCCAGGGGGTGATGGTGATGGGTCAAATGCAAAGGTAAATCTCACCACACCTAGTGTGTGCGTGACAATCATTGGTATTTTAACTTTAATCGAAACCAAGTTGCTAAAGCGTATAAGTAATTATGTGTTATGCAGATACTACTGTAATTGATTAGACAAGTCAGTGTACAGCAGGGGTCTCAAACTCGCGGCTCGCGAGACGATATTTGTGGACCTCACCTAATATGAAAGTTTAATGTTAGTGCTGCCCGCAGGTTTTATATGAATGGCACTTTACAGTGTTGTGTGCAGGACTGAACGAACCTACCAATTACGGTGGGGTATATGGCTTTCGGGGGCTGGATGGAAGCAGAGAAACATTTCTCAATGAGAGAAAGGGACAGCAGTGCCATGGAGAGTTTTCTTCGGTCCCTGGCTGGCTGCCTTGTTTCCATTGGGCACACACACACATTCATCCCAGCGGCTGCTTTTACAAAGTTTTTCAAGTTGCTGCCCATCAGGACATAGAACGTACTGTATCTATGTGTCTCTTTGACAAAATCAATCAAAGTGATGGGCACAGGGCAAGAAAAAAGGAAAGTAAGGAAATCAATGTTCTACTGTAGTCTGCATTCACATAGCGACACCTGTCCACAGGCAAAAACAGTCCTCAGTAACCCGGACCAATTATAAGGTTGCTCCGTTATTTGTGCGTCATTATTTTTTGATTTGCATCGCGCTATTTGCATTGTATTTGGATTGATGAACACTATAGTGCATATATTTATATATGATGTCAACTGTGTTTTTGTTTCTATGACTATTTTTACAAAAACAACAACACCTGGGTGGCAGATAACAAACACTACGGGAGCAGTCGCCTTTTTGCGCTCGCTATCTCGGTACTTTTTACCATCTACAAACGTACAAATGCCATAGTGTTCATGTCATCATGTAAAAAATAGGAGACTGTTACTGAGCGATTAACCGCTTACCACCGTGCTGCTGCTACAAAAAAAAAGAAGTGGAAATGACACACATTTCGGAAATGACATTCTCCGTGTATCAAGATGTTCTCCGTGCGCCGGCTTAACAGGACAGTGACACCGAGTGGAATTAAAATTACTTTCACAACATTTCCAATATATTCATACACCTTTATTTACTTTTCCCTTGGTAATTCTTAATTTTTGTTTTGTTTTTTATCTTACTTTCTGTTAAAAAAACAAAACAAAAATAAAAAGATTTGAGAGGATTTTTTTTTTTTTTTTTACAAAGCTTATCTTGTGGACTACCTGATGTGGCCCAGCCTCACCCAGATTCTTCCTCCAGTGGACCCGAGGTAAATTGAGTTTGAGAACCCTGGTGTACAGTTTATATAGTATCATAGATGTACTACAAATTAATTGACACAAAGCCAGTAGTTTCTGAATAACCGACAGCACAAGTGAATACAGTAAACATAGTTTTTTAAGTCGACTCATAGTGGGTTGGTGTAGAAGCTCATTGACCAAAATACCCCATCAACTGTGCCCCACTGGCCTAATGGATAAGGCACTGGCCTCCTTAACCGAGGATTTGGGGCAGAAATGCAAAACTTAAGTTGGCACTAACGCACTGTTTTCAATGAAAATAATTAATCAAAGCAATCCAAATTGCACCTTTAAAGTGATGAAGTGAATTATCAATCAATCAATCAATCAATGTTTACTTATATAGCCCTAAATCACTAGTGTCTCAAAGGGCTGCACAAACCACTACGACATCCTCGGTAGGCCCACTTTAGGGCAAGGAAAACTCACACTCAGTGGGACATCGGTGACAATAATGACCCAGTGGGACGTCGGTGACAATGATGACTATGAGAACATGATACTGTGAAAGATCAATCCATAATGGATCCAACACAGTCGCGAGAGTCCAGTCCAAAGCGGATCCAACACAGCAGCGAGAGTCCCGTTCACAGCGGAGCCAGCAGGAAACCATCCCAAGCGGAGGCTGATCGGCAGCGCAGAGATGTCCCCAGCCGATACACAGGCGAGCAGTACATGGCCACCGGATCGGACCGGACTCCCTCCACAAAGGAGAGTTGGACATAGAAGAAAAAGAAAAGAAACGGCAGATCAACTGGTCTAAAAAGGGAGTCTATTTAAAGGCTAGAGTATACAAATGAGTTTTAAGGTGAGACTTAAATGCTTCTACTGAGGTAGCATCTCGAACTGTTACCGGGAGGGCATTCCAGAGTACTGGAGCCCGAAATGAAAAAGCTCTACAGCCCGCAGACTTTTTTTGGGCTTTGGGGATCACTAATAAGCCGGAGTTCTTTGAACGCAGATTTCTTGTCGGGACATATGGTACAATACAATCGGCAAGATAGGATGGAGCTAGACCGTGTAGTATTTTATACGTAAGTAGTAAAACCTTAAAGTCACATCTTAAGTGCACAGGAAGCCAGTGCAGGTGAGCCAGTACAGGCGTAATGTGATCAAACTTTCTTGTTCTTGTCAAAAGTCTAGCAGCCGCATTTTGTACCAACTGTAATCTTTTAATGCTAGACATGGGGAGACCCGAAAATAATACGTTACAGTAATCGAGGCGAGACGTAACAAACGCATGGATAAGGATCTCAGCGTCTTTAGTGGACAGAATGGAGCGAATTTTAGCGATATTGCGGAGATGAAAGAAGGCCGTTTTAGTAACGCTTTTAATGTGTGCCTCAAAGGAGAGAGTTGGGTCGAAGATAATACCCAGATTCTTTACCGTGTCGCCTTGTTTAATTGTTTGGTTGTCAAATGTTAGAGTTGTATTATTAAATAGAGTTCGGTGTCTAGCAGGACCGATAATCAGCATTTCCGTTTTTTTGGCGTTGAGTTGCAAAAAGTTACCGGACATCCATTGTTTAATTTCATTAAGACACGCCTCCAGCTGACTACAATCCGGCATGTTGGTCAGCTTTAGGGGCATGTAGAGTTGGGTGTCATCAGCATAACAGTGAAAGCTAACACCGTATTTGCGTATGATGTCACCTAGCGGCAGCATGTAAATGCTGAAGAGTGCAGGGCCAAGGACCGAACCCTGGGGAACTCCACACGTTACCTTAACTTAGTCCAAGTTCACATTGTTATGGGAGACACACTGCATCCTATCAGTAAGATAAGAGTTAAACCAAGACAGGGCTAAGTCTGACATACCAATTCGTGTTTTGATACGTTCTAATAAAATATTTTGATCGACAGTATCGAAAGCAGCGCTAAGATCGAGGAGCAGCAACATAGATGACGCATCAGAATCCATCGTTAGCAATAGATCATTAGTCATTTTTGCGAGGGCTGTCTCCGTCGAGTGATTTGCCCTGAAACCGGATTGAAAGGTTTCACATAGATTGTTAGACGCTAAGTGTTCATTTAACTGCTCCGCAACAATTTTTTCGAGGATTTTTGAAATAAAGGGAAGGTGAGACATCGGTCGGTAGTTTACCATGAGGTCAGGATCGAGGTTAGGTCTTTTAAGAAGAGGATGAATAACCGCTTTTTTGAATGCTAGGGGAACAGTGCCCGAGGAAAGTGATAAGTTTATAATATTTAGCACTGATGGACCTAATAATACAAAGAGCTCCTTGATCAGTTTCCCAGGAAGAGGGTCAAGTAAACATGTTGTTTGTTTTATTCCATTTACACGTTGTAACAATTCCTCTAATGTTATTTCCTCAAAACGAGAGAAACTATTTTGGAGGGCAGTATCCGCCGTATATACAATCGTGTCAGTGTTAATAGAACCCCGTTGTAGCTGGGACGCATTGTCTTTAATCTCCTTTCTAATTACTTCAATTTTCTTACTAAAGAATTGCATAAAGTCATCAGCTTAGTGGGTGGAGCTACTGGAAGGAGTCCCTTGTTGGGTTAGCGATGCTACCGTACTAAACAAAAATTTAGGATCGTTTTTATTACGGTGGATGAGATTTGAGTAATAATTAGCTTTAGCTAAGGTAAGCATGCATTTATAAGTTATTAAACCATCACTCCATGCTTGATGGTGCACCTCAAGTTTAGTCGTGCGCCATTTTCGTTCCAGCTTTCTGCATAATAATTTCTGAGCTCTAGTTTCTTCTATAAACCACGGGGTGCGCTTTTTGGGAGCCGTTTTTAGCTTTAGCGGTGCTATGTTATCAATGGTTTCGCGCAGGGCGTCGTTAAAGTTGTTAGTGAGGTTATCAATAGAGCCCACATATTTTGGGAATGGTGCCATTACCGAGGGCAGTAGGTCAGCAAGAGTTGTCGTTGTGGCCGTATTAATGTTGCGGCTGCTATAGCAGTTATTATTATTATTAGTTTGACGAACATGCGTCTGAACCTCGAATTTTATAAGGTAATGATCAGACAATACTTTAGTATACGGGAGTATCGTAACTTTGGAAACGGTGATACCCCTGACAAGCACTAGGTCTATCGTATTACCGTTGCGATGCGTGGGTTCATTTATTATTTGTGTGAGACCACAGCTATCAATTATAGTCTGGAGCGCTACGCACGGTGGGTCCGATGGGGTATTCATATGGATATTAAAGTCCCCCATTATGATTATATTATCGGCGTGTGTCACTAGATCAGCAACGAACTCTGAGAATTCATTGATAAAGTCCGAATAGGGCCCTGGGGGGCGGTAGATAACAGCCAGGTGTAGAGGCAGCGGTGTGACAGACCTCATAGTAAGCACCTCAAACGATTTATATTTATTATTTATGTTAGGACTAAGGTTAAAGTTTTCGTTGTATATTAGTGCGACCCCCCCACCCCTTTTAAGCGGACGGGCAATATGCGCATGTATAAAGTTAGGAGGACATGCCTCATTTAGCGCAAAAAAGTCGTTTGGTTTAAGCCAGGTTTCACTGAGACCGATGACGTTAAGATTGTTGTCTCTGATGATTTCATTAACTAACAACGTTTTGGGAGACAATTATCTTATGTTTAAAAAACCTATATTATAGGTAGTGGGCTGTTTTAGGGAATTTTTAATCAAATTATCCGTAGTAGCAATATTAATAATGTTGTGTTTATTATGCCCAGTGCATTCAGTATAATTACGACCATATCTAGGAATTGATACGACGGGAATGTTCCGATTGTTTGATTGTTGCTTTGATAAACTGCACGCATCATGGTTAGCCACCTCAGTAACGGGGATTTTCCGATTGTTTGTTTGTTGCTTTGATAAACTGCACGCATCATAGTTAGCCACCTCAGTAAAACACATGTCCAACTCTGAAACACTCAAAGCAGAAAAAACTTGTTCTAATTTAACTGACTCCTTACCCAGACCAGTAGTCTCGCATCTTCCATTTAAATGCGGCTGCAGGATGGAGGGAAGTGGTGTTGTATTACATCCGGAGATGCTTTCTTCTTCATTCACCTTAGGTGAATGGAGCCTTGGCCAGGAGGACTTGATATCTTCAGACGGTATCCAGCGGTCATTGGGTGTTTTGACCCTGAACGGCAACACCCTACCGCTGGTGGGCCAGCAGTGAAGGCCAAGTCACTGCCTATCTCCTCGTCCTGGCTTCTAGCTCATCTCTTCTCTCCTGCTCCATAACCAGCAGGAGGCTCTCTCTGCTGCCTCCCCCATCCTGCGAGCTGCTGTCTTTCTCTCCTTCCCTGTTATTCCAAAGGCTGTGAGCATTCTCCATACTGACTGGGCAGGGAATCCTCTGTAGCCGACCTTGACCGGGAACAGCCATGCCTGCCATCCTTTTCCCGTGCAGTCATTTAAAAGGTCCTGGTATTTAGCACTTTTCCTTTCAAAGGCTTGGTCGCAACCTTCTTCCCATGGGACTGTGAGTTCAATGAGAATGATCTTCTTTGCCTCTTCAGACCAAAGCACCACATCCGGTCTCAGGGTTGTTTGTACAACCTGGGGGAACTGCAGCCTTCCTCCCAGGTCTACCTTCATATCCCAAGACCATGCCATTTCGAATAGGCTCTTCCTTGATGTTGCTGTGGTTGGTTGCTTTTCTCCCTCCCTCACAAACTGGATGGATCTTGTTTTCCCTTGCGGTTGCTGTTTCTTGCATCTCTGCTGCTCCAGGGTGTTAGCCAGTGTCATGAGCACATTGTCATGACGCGATCTGTATCTCCCTTGGGTAAGTGCTGTTATACACCCTGACAGAATGTGCGCCATGGTGCCCTTCTGCCCGCAAAGCTTGCATAGTGGATCCCCTCCCATCTGTGCAAGTTTGTTGGAGTCAGGAGTGTGTCATACACTGATCTCAGCAAGAAAGATATGCGGAATGGTTCCAACTTCCACTGACCTGCCCATGTGATTTTTCTTTTAGGGAGGTCCCATTTGGTCCAGGCTCCCTGGGATGCTAGTTCCATTGCTCTTGATTTCCGACCTTCCTTTTCCAGGTTTCGTACTTCCTCCTGGACCATAGCTCTTCTTTCCCTGGGTTCTGCCTTACTCTACTGTTGGACATGGGAAGTTCCAAGACCCTGTCTTCCTGTGCATGGTACTCCTATGATGTCACGTAGCCTCAATATGCTCTCAGCTTGTGCAACAGTTGTGTCAGCTGCCCACTTGCACTGTACTGATCTTGCTTTGTACTGATCTTGTAGTGACACCTGCATGTCTGACTTGTTTGTCCTGGCTGTCTCTGTATGTCATTAAAATTCTGCACATTGCTACCTTGAATTCTTCCACCCCGGATGACAAGGGAAGCTGGAGCTGTCCTGATCTTATGTAGAGGCCTACTGATGTGAAGCTTGGAGGGATTCCCAACCATTTTCTGAGGTACTTGTTGATCTTTCTTTCCACTCCTACGCGTGTCATAGGGATGTCATACACTGTCAACAGCCACATGAGTCTTGGTAACAGTCCATGTTGGTAGAGCCATATTTTAAGTTTACCAGAGAGTCCTGATTTTCCAATCCTCCTCAGCCACTCCTCTGCCTGCTTCTCTGTACTGGTGATGTTGTTCCTGTCAGTAAGTGAGCTGTCGAACCACTTTCCGAGGCACTTTATAGGGTTCTCCTCAATCGATGGAATCACTTCTCCTTGCACTTGCAGCTTGAACCTGTTTGTCAGTTTACCTTTCCGGATCACCATGCTCTTTGATTTTTTTGCTTAAACTTGATTCTGGACCATGTTGCCATGTGGTCCAGAACTGTTAGCACCCATCTCGCCTCCACATGGGTTGTGGTCGTCACGGTGAGATTGTCCATGTAACCTCTTATCTGGGGTTGTTGAATGCCTGATTCCATTGCTGGTCCTCTGGCTTCTTTCCCAGCAGCTGTTATGAGGAGGTTCATACCCATGATAAAGAGGGTGGGGGAGATTATGCATCAAGTTACGATTCCCTTTTCCAGGTTTTGCCACTGAGTTTTGAAATTGGCTGTTTTGAACCGTATCTGTATGGCCCCAAAGTAGCTGGTTATCATTCCCTTGATGTGCAGAGGGATGTGGTAATGGTCTATTGCAGTGTGAATGAGGGCGTGAGGGATTGATCTGTAGGCATTAGCCAGATCGAGCCAGACAACAGTCAGGTTGCCTTTACTTGCTTTGGCCTCCCGGATCATCTGACTGAGAACTCCGGTGTGTTCCAGGCATCCAGAGAAGCCTGGAATTCCACACTTTTTGGATAAAGGTGTCAACATATCCGTTCTCAGTCACATATGAGGTCATTCTTTTTGCCAGTACAGAAAAGAAGATATTGCCTTCTACATTTAGAAGTGATATTGTATGGGATTGATTTATGGTTGAGGAGTTATCTTCCTTTGGCACAAAACAGCCTTCTGCCTTCTTCCAGTATGATGGAATGGTGCCCTTTTACCAGATTCTCCGGAACAGCATCCAGAGCCTCCGAAGGAGCATCGGGCATTTTTTATACACCTTATAGGGCAGGGGTCGGGAACCTTTTTGGCCGAGAGAGCCAAAAAGCCAAATATTTCAAAACGTATTTCCGTAAGAGCCATATAATATTTTTTCTTAACACTGAACACAACTAAACGTGTGCATTTTTAAGTAAGACCAACATTTCTAGGGTATAAGAGGTCTCTTATTCTTTGTAATAACATTGTTATTCTGAAGCTAACTGAGGAGGAGGCGTGGCCTGCGGGCCTGCAGTGAACTGGGGTGTGCCAGGACAGGCCTCAAAATCAGCGACAGGTGTGTAGATGGTCCACCTGGGCCTTGATATCTAATCACTTGTCGCTCTGTTATAAGCACCAGCCAGTAGGAGAGACGGAGTTGGGCCTGGAGCCAGAGCGCGAGCGAGAACGAAAGAAATAAATACAATTGCTGGACACCAACTGAGAGACTTCTTGAAAAATAAAACAATATTGTAACCCTGAAACAGGCTCTCATTTCGGTGCTTGGTGGTCTGAAGAACCCCCAGAGGGGCAAGCCCCACACTAACCAATAATAAATAAATAACTTCTTACCATTACGCAACTTCTTGAACAGGTGCGGTAGAAAACGGATGGATGGAATAAAAATGCATGAGAATGTTTTATATTTTGAACGTTATTTTCAACACTGTGATTACAAGTGGAATCATTCATTACTTATCATGTTAAGCAATGTCAGCTCAGATTTATCTGAGAGCCAGATGCAGTCATCAAAAGAGCCACATCTGGCTTGCGAGCCATTGGTTCCCTACCCCTGTTATAGGGTATACCACTGGGGCCGGGGGCAGATCCTGTTCTGGCCTTTTTCACCACATCTTGGATTTCCTTCCACGATGGTTCACTGATGTTGAGCTCCTTTCTTGGTTTTTCCAAGCTGTCGATGTTATGGTTGGCACCCAGGGCCTGGTTTTTGTAGGTGTCATTATAGGTTTCCCTTAGGAACGCCTCCACATCTTCCCTACAGCTGGTCAGCATTTCGGATTTTGATTCACCCAGTAGTTTCCTGGTGAATCTGAAAGGGTCTTTGGTGAACTGTGCTCTTCTGTTCTCCCTCTCCTTCCTCCTCTTCCGAATGCTTTCTGCTCTACGGAGTCTGCAAAGACGTTCCCTGAGTTGCCTTGTCAGATCCTTGATGCCTTCCTTTTCCTCGAGTGTGGCTCTTTTGAACTGTTTGTTTAGAGTTTTGATTTCCTTCCTTAGGCGACAGATTTCTCTTTCTCTTCTGCTTGGCTGATGCGCCATTTTGGTGTTAACCTTCTTGTCCTCCATTCCAAAACACTCCCTTGCCAGATTGCACGTTATTGTTGTGAGTATCTTGACTTTCTGTTCAGCTGCTCCTGCTAGTGCGGCTTCTAGCACTTTGTCGAGGTCTTTGTCTAGTTCAGGGGTGCCCATTACGTCGATCGCGATCGACTGGTCGATCTCGGAGGGTGTGTCAGTCGATCTCAAGCCAGGCATTAAAAAATAGACATAAAAATGAGCAATCATCAATCATACCAAGACTTCACTTTCGTCAGTTGTTTGACATTCTCGGCACCCGAGGATCTTGTGAGATGACGCTGGCTGCTGCGAGCTCATATTCAAGAAAAAAATCACTAACAGGGCGGACGCAGAGAAACACATTTTATTTCTAGAGACTCCGTACCTACTGTCAAAACTCTAAAGACCGACAGCACAGTTCCTGTCTTCACCATAAAAGACCTGTTTCATCCTGCCTGTGCTAACAAAATAAGAGTCTCAGAAAGCTAGCGTGCACAAGCTAGCAAGCTACGGAGCTTGATGCCAATGTATTTCTCCCCCGCCCTCAGCGACCGCTTTCTCACTTGCTTGCCCACCCGCACACTCACTGACGTCACTCACCTGCTGCCAGACATTAAAGGGACACACACATATGCTACTCTCATAACAAAGTGTTTAAAAACGAGTATGCAAGTTGGACAAATGAGATGCCAAATCCAACCACTTTCATGTGGAATTGGACAGAAAGGAGGACTTTTTTTTCCCTCCATTTGAAAATGCGGACGTTATCAGCACCACTGTCTAATTCCAATGAATGCAAGTCATCAGAATCAAATACACCAACTTTTATTCTTGTCTTCATGAAAGAAAGGAATCTATGTGTGTTAAACATGCTTGTATTATCATTAAACACCATTAACTTGTTAACAAAAATGTCTCTTTCATAAATAAATAAATATAAATTATAAATAGGAATGAGGTAGATCTCCTCGACTTGGTCAATTGAAAAGTAGCTCGCCTGCAGAAAAAGTGTGAGCGCCCCTGGTCTAGTTGGTTCTATTCTTTTGTGTCACTCATCTTGGGCCACTTAATTCGTTCCCTCGCAGGGTGGGTTTGGCTCTGAAGAGGTATGGGGTGGATCCCGCCTGAGGTCTTGAGGTGGCACAGGTACTGAGAAAAGTGCTATATTTATATAGCGCTTTTCTCTAGTGACTCAAAGCGCTTTACATTATGAAACCCAATATCTAAGTTACATTTTTTTTTTCAAACCAGTGTGGGTGGCACTGGGAGCAGGTAGGTAAATTGTCTTGCTCAAGGACACAACAACAGTGACTAGGGTGGTGGAAGCGGGGATTGAACCTGCAACCCTGAAGTTGCTGGCACAGCCGCTCTACCAACCGAGCTATACCGCCCCAAAAGTGGCGGTATGGTATTTCATAAACTGATGAAAAATTATGTTATGCTATACTTGTTGTGCACTTTAATGCAAAACACATAATATGGTTGTACTTGTATAGCGCATTTCTACCCCTTTTTAAGGAACCCAATGCGCTTTGACAGTATTTCCACATTCACCCATTCACACATTCACACACTGATGGCGGGAGCTGCCATGCAAGGCGCTAACCAGGACCCATCAGGAGCGAAGGGTGAAGTGTCTTGCACAAGGACACAATGGACGTGACTAGGATGGTAGAAGGTGGGGATTGAACCAGTAACCCTCAGATTGCTGGCACGGCCACTCTCCCAACTTCACAAGTACAACCCAAGTACAATCCAAACTTCGCCAGGCCGTCCCCAATATCTGAAGGGAGCTGATTCATAATGTGCTCAGAATTGGTATTCACAGTCTTTAAATATCTATTTCTAGCCCATTCGCCCCAGATGGGACTCAAACCCCCAAAATCCCTGGTTTAGGAAGCCAGTGCCTTATCCATTAGGCCAGTGGTCCCCAACCTTTTTTTCACCACGGACCGGTTTGATGTTGGCATTATTTTCAGGGACAGGCTTTCCACCTGTGTCAGATAAATACAGCAAAAATAAGTGTATGAAAAATACAATTCACTACAACGCTGAATTAGTGGGAGCCCAGGGCTTTTTTCTTTGCAATGGGATTCAGATGGAAATCAACCTTTGGCTACAATCTGTCACATTTATATTTTATATGTTTATTAATGTGGGCAGCACGGTGGAACAGGGGTTAGTGCTTCTGCCTCACAATACGAAGGTCCTGAGTAGTAGTACTGATTTCAATCCTGGGCTCAGGATCTTTCTGTGTTGTTTGCATGTCCTCCCCGTGAATGCGTGGGTTCCCTCCGGGTACTCCGGCTTCCCCCCACCTCCAAAAACATGCGCCTGGGGATAGGTTGATTGGCACCACTAAATTGGCCCTAGTTTGTGAATGTGTGTGTGACTATTGTCTGTCTATCTGTGTTGGCCCTGCGATGAGGTGACGACTTGTCCAGGGTGTACGCCGCCTTCCGCAAGAATGCAGCTGAGATGAGCTCCAGCGACCCCCCGCGACCCCAAAACGGACAAGCGGTAGAAAATCGATGGATGGATGGATGGATGTTCATTAATGTGCATTGTGTCATGTCACAAAGGTATAACAAATATAACAAATGGCAACTTCCTATGAGAAGTTTTATTGTACATCTATAAACAAGCTTATTGGTGTGTCTCATGGGACAGGCGAAAGTTAAGTCGGAGAAAATGCAGTCGTTTACAAATGAATGTTCCCTGCGGCACGGGAGCAAATGTGTCACGGCGACCGGTATCGGTCCCAGGACCGTTTTTTTGATTGATTGATTGATTGAAACTTTTATTAGTAGATTGCACAGTTCAGTACATATTCCGTACAATTGACCACGAAATGGTATCACTCAAATAAGTTTATCAACTTGTTTAAGTCGGGGTCCACGTAAATCAATTCATGGTGGTTGGGGACCACTGCATTAGGCCACTGGGCCATACTCCAGAGAGTAACAGGTGACCTCAAGAACGAGTTCTTCTTCAGAGTGAGAGTAAACGACTCTTGTTTTCTGAACTAGTGGTCTGTTTCTCACCAAACCTGTTGAGGAAGGGGCAGGGATAAGTCTGTGCTTCATGTGCACATAACAGGTCTAAGGGAGTCAGGATTCTTTCCTGTTGGTAAGCCATCAGAACTGTTGAAAGTGTGACATTTTTAGAGCTGCTACGGAGGGCGAGTCATCGGTCAAACAGTGAACTAAAGGACGATAACAGAGGGAGCGTGTTGAAAGAGTGGAGGGTTTCTAAATATAGCCAGTCACAGCTTTATCACTAATGATTCATCAGGATAGGAAACCTTACACTTATTTCCCCTTCTCTCTCACTTTTTTGCACATACTATGATTTCAGACTGTGCGGGGCAATTTGCAATAGCGTGTGTGTGATGACCCGGCCATTGTTTTTTTTTGGGCCGAGGACATGGACTAATGGGAGCTCAAAGAGTCGCTTGAAAGCTCCTCTCTGTCTGTCGGCAACAGGTATTGTACAGGCTCTTTTGAGTACTGCAGAGCTTGGATGGTGTTAGGCCGCAAGCATGGAGGACAGGAGATCACAAGGTTTCGTACCTCCATACTCTCAGGCCTTGTTATGTAACCGTGCCATAGTCACAGTTGGCAGCTCACATATCCTTTGCATGTCTGTGTCTAAATGAGAGGGTTGCCACCCAGAGAGATTGCTAAGTGGGAATCACTGTCGCTGCCATGGCTACAGGTATAACACATTTTGACTATTTTCAGACCACTGCAGATAAAATGGGGGGACTTCTAGTCAGAGAGAGGCCTATAAGAATTGTGATTGTTTGGAACTGGATTTTACTTTCAAAACTCTTTAAATAATATTAATACAATTTATTTGTAAAGCACTTTTTAATACACTTAAAGACGCCGATTAAATACAAAAGTATTTTTTTATTTTCTTCCCCTAATATTCATATTCTCTTCATGTCATATTATGCTCCTTCCAGCGCTGTTGTTTTTAGGCTATAGAGTTTTTATCCAATTAGAATTTGGCTGGATTATGTTGTCATGCTGTAAGAAATCTGCCTAGAGCCTTCAGAATCAATAATGTAGGCGTTTGTGCAATGTAAATGGACAGACAAAAACATTTGACGGACAGTTGCGATAGCCAATCAGATCATGAGTTGTTGTCAGTAAGGCTTTCGAGATGGCCTGAGGCAGATATGTTGTGATGTTATGAGCTAGGTAACATAAGAACTCCATTACCCAGCATGCCACAGTAGTGAAGAGCATGCACAGTAACCCCGTTTAGGTTTAATGTAGACATGCAGCGGAATGTTTTTGATGAGCACTCTGTGGAGTAAACTTTAAGAACTCAGCCAACACGCCTCGTCTGCTTCTTTTATGATTAGACAAGACAACACATATATTTGCAAGGTCATTTTCAAGAAGGATATTTAAAGAGAAACTACATCTTGTGAAACCATGTTGGCCAACCCCGGAACCTTGCTCAGCTGTCCCGACGATGAAATGTGAGTTCAGGTATTTTATTTCTTTATTTTTTCACGTTTAAAATGTTTGTTTTTTTTTGTTGCAATTTTAATTTTGACAGTACCACATAAGATATGTTTTAATTGCTGATGCAGCTTTATTGATTTTTAAATGCACCAGATAATAACCCGTTTTTTACGATGTCCAGTATTGCATAAATGTGTTCCTGTATAGTATTTCTCCAGCAATGGTCATGCGGTGACATAAATGATGGTATTTTGAGAGGTAACCGTTAAAGTCAGACATCACTGAAAGCCTAGGTGGGAAACGCATGGCCTGCCGCTGTACACCCGGCACGATTGTTCATGCGGAAACGCAATTTAGATGTGTTATATAATAATGTAAATTGCCACTCCTACTAGTTATTAATGATAACCTCTAATAGAATGACTTAAAGACCTACTGAAACCCACTACTACCCACCACGCAGTCTGATAGTTTATATATCAATGATGAAATATTAACATTGCAACACATGTCAATACGGCCTTTTTAGTTTATTAAATTACAATTTTAAATTTCCCGGGAGTTTCGTCTTGAAAACGTCATGTAATGATGACGTGTACGCAAGACGTCACGGGTTTTAAGGAAATATGAGCGCTGCACACACACACAGCTAAGAGTCGTCTGCTTTAACGGCATAATTACACAGTATTTTGGAGATCTGTGTTGCTGAATCTTTTGCAATTTGTTCATTTAATATTGGAGAAGTCACAGTAGAAAGATGGAGTTGGGAAGCTTTAGCCTTTAGCCACACAAACACACGGTGATTCCTTGTTTAAAATTCCTGGAGGTGAAACTTAACTTTGGATCAGAGCGCGGTCAAGCAAACATGATTCACGACGGAATGTCAACCAGCAGGTTTCAGTGAGAAAATTGTGGTAAAAAGTCGCTTCTTACCGGAGAAAAGCTGAGCTTGTGCCGTCCATAAAGCTGCCGTCGACTCCCCTGAGACATTGGCGTCAAGACACCCGTGGACACACTCCTCCGACCATCAGGTACTATTTAACTCACTAAAACACTAGCAACACAATAGAAAGATAAGGGATTTCCCAGAATTATCCTAGTAAATGTGTCTAAAAACGTCGGAATCCGTTCCAATGCAATCGCGTTTTGTTTTTTTTTACGTATTTTTTTTTTTATAATTTTTTTTTTCCTAGTCCGTCGCTATCAATATCCTCAAACACGAATCTTTCATCCTCGCTCAAATTAATGGGGAAATTGTTGTTTTCTCGGTCCGAATAGCACTTTTTGTTGGAGACTCCCATTAAAAACAATGTGAGGATGTGAGGAGCCCCCACACGTGTGACGTCATCGTCTGCGACTTCCGGTAGAGGCAGGGCTTTTCTCTTAACACCGAAAGTTGAGAACTTTATCGTGGATGTTCTCTACTAAATCCTTTCAGCAAAAATATGGCAATATCGCGAAATGATCAAGTATGACACATAGAACAGACCTGCTATCCCCGTTCAAATAAGAAAATCTCATTTCAGTAGGCCTTTAAAGTAATCTACAAAGTATACATACAGTAAGCACGCTCACATAATGAAACGTGCACGCTTACTGCGTACATGTCATTAGAATAATGCGATGGATGGTGAGTGCCACCTCAGTTAGACACACCGCATCAGCAGAATTCCAACTCACTGCTCCAATATGTTTCCCAGTGGCCTAGTGAATAAAGGTGTGGCCTTCTAAGGCAGGGATTGTACGTTCAAGTCCCTTCTGGGTTGGCTTGATAAAGAATGCATATATCATGTTCATGTTTTGAGATGGTTGGACTCAGGACTTTTCCTATGCTGGACACTAAGGCTGGGAATCTTAGGTTATGTCACAATACAATACGATATGTGATATATGGCTCACATTAACAAAAATATTTTAATACTTTAAAGTCTGGGTTATTTTGTATAAATCTGGCTGATCCAGTATATTTCTACATTGATGCCATGTAAATAAATAGACAATATTAGGTCAGATTTATGCAGGTGCAAGTTAATACAATACAAAGCAATAAGATTTAGTTGGTGAAAATTTAACACAGTATTTCAAAGCGTCTAAAAGCTCTATGATGCCCAACAGAGTCAGAAAATTTCAGGCAGGAACACCAACGTGCCAACTGCTTCATGATGCTGTGTTCTGAAAATTACTTTTAAAAAATCAATAATTATAGCAGCCTCCTCTATTTAGCCTCAAACAAAGGGATCGCCTTTTCCGCTGCAGTGCGCTGGGTTGGTCATAGTTGTTGGAACGCACAGAAAAGTCTCATAATCTTACAATGTTTCTCCATCTTTTTGTCAATGTGTTTGAGTGTTCATTCCAAATTTGCACCAGATGTTTGTTTCTTCCTGGATGCTGCCTTGTTGATTTTTGAAGGCATTGTAAGGCTTGGTGTTGAGTGTGTGATCCATAATGGCTGCGGCTGTCCACAACATACCGCAATGTAATATTAATCTACCTAAGGGTAAAATACAACAGTCTAGGATGGCGTGGCACGGTTGGGAGAGTGGCCGTGCCAGCAACCTAAGGGTTCCTGGTTCAATCCCCAACTTCTACCAACCTAGTCACATCTGTTGTGTCTTTGAGCAAGACACTTCACCCCTTGCTCCTGATAGGTCGTGGTTAGTGCCTTGCATGGCAGCTCCCACCATCAGTGTATGAATGTGGAAATAATGTCAAAGCGCTTTGGAGTACCTTGAAGGTAGAAAAGCACTAAACAAGTATAACCCATTCATCTAGAGGAGCAAAAATATTATTGATTATCGTATTTTTATGTTGAATATAGTTTGATTAATTGATTTATTGTCAGGCCCCTACTAGACATTGCTCCTGTCAGAAGAATCTAAACCAAGTCACCATTTGAAAACAATAAAGTGTTTCTTGTTATTCAGATACACTTCTCAAACACTTGCTAATTGATTAATACTTCTTAGATTGTCTGAAAGACCGGAATAGATGGGAAGCTTTCATCAATATGTCATTGAACCCCTTAATTATATTATTAGTGTGAGTTACCTTTCTGATGCAACTATTTCTGGGCTTTGGTGTCAAGTTCATTGTTTTGTCTTTTTTGCAACTTCCGTGGTTGTTGTACTAACGCTGGCGGAGAAAGTTGTGATATGGGCTTCTTGTTATTGAACCCATCTAGTTGTCGATTAAATCTTTGGCAAATAGTCCAGATACGTTTACTAGGCTTTTACATGCAAACTCTGATTGATGTATGACAGAAAGGATGTCATGTAAGATATATGCGCCCCAAAATAACATTTTGGGAACAGGATCAAGACTAATGTGAGTTTTTCCACTACAGTGCCAGTGACACACTAGTGTTGTGAGGTGTAACATAAGCCCCGCTCTGCAGTAAAATACCTTTATTCGAGAACAGAGTTCAACATTGTTCATTCTCCACTTACTGAGAGGTCAACTCATGTGGTCTGTGCGAAACTTGTTTTTGCACCTTATCTTCCTCAATGAAATATAATGCCAATGCGGTGTCACAGAAAAAATATTTTGGAGTTATAAACTACGGTGCAGCAAAATGGCTCAAGGAGAGTTTCATTATCTAATGTGCTTATGCGGTGCGCTGCGGGGGGGCTGGAAGGTGGAAGTCAGTGTTTCACTGTGTCTTCACCTGCACACCTAAAAAAAGCTTTCATCGGCCATTCCAATGATATCCTGCAGCCTGCAGGTGATAACAGGGCAACCAGGATCCAGTGTCCTAATATTCACAATTCTCTCTTGCAAGCCTGCCCTGACATCCGTCTAAAATTACAACCATCACCCTTGCTGCCTCTTGGTTTTAGAATAATATGACATAAAAGTACAACGGGCCAATGAAGGGCGAACAACAATGTGACTACATGTAAAATAGCACTGTATAGTCACATTTATGACAGTAATCTACGAACCCCGTTTCCATATGAGTTAGGAAATTGTGTTACAATGATTTGCAAATCCTTTTCAACCCATTTTCAGTTGAATGCACTACAAAGACAAGATATTTGATGTTCAAACTCATATAAACTTTAATTTTTTTGGGCAAATAATAATTAACTTCGAATTTAATGGCTGCAACACGTGCCAAAGTAGTTGGGAAAGGGCATGTTCACCACTGTGTTACAGCACCTTTATTTTTAACAACACTCAATAAACGTTTGGGAACTGAGGAAACTAATTGTTGAAGCTTTGAAAGTGGAATTCTTTCTCATTCTTGTTGTATGTAGAGCTTTAGTCGTTCAACAGTCCGGGGTCTTCGCTGTCGTATTTTACGCTTCATAATGCATTACACATTTTCGATGGGAGACAGGTCTGGACTGCAGGCGGGCCAGGAAAGTACCCACACTTTTTTACTACGAAACCACGCTGTTGTAACACGTGGCTTGGCTGAAATAAGCAGGGGCGTTCATAATAACGTTGCTTGGATGACAACATATGTTGCTCCAAAACCTGTATGGACCATTCAGCATTAATGGTGCCTTCACAGATGTGTAAGTTACCCATGCCTTGGGCACTAATGGACCCCCATACCATCACAGATGCTGGATTTTGAACTTTGCGCCTATAACAATCCAAATGGTTATTTTCTTCTCTGTTCAAGAGGACACCACGTCTACAGTTTCCAATTATAATTTGAAATGTGGACTCGTCAGACCACAGAACACTTTTGCACTTTGCATCAGTCCATCTTAGATGAGCTCGGGCCCAGCGAAGCCGGCGGCGTTCCTGGGTGTTGTTGATAAGTGGCTTTCGCTTAGCATAGTACAGCTTTAACTCGCACTTACAGATGTAGCAACCAACTGTAGTTACTGACAGTGCTTTTACGAAGTGTTCCTGAGCCCATGTGGTGATATCCTTTACACACTGGTGTCGGGTTTTTGATGCAGTACCGCCGGAGGGATCAAAGGTCCGTAATATCATTGCTTACGTGCAGTGATTTCTCTTGATTCTCCGAACCTTTTGATGATTTTAGGGACCGTAGATGGTAAAATTCCTAAATTCCTTGCAACAGCTCGTTAAGAAATGTTGTTCTAAAACCGTTCGACAATTTGCTTACAAATAGGTGACCCTCACCCCATCCTTGTTTGTGAATTACTTAGCATTTCATGGAAGCTGCTTTTATACCCAATCATGGCACCCACCTGTTCCCAATTAGCCTACACACCTGTGGGATGTTCCAAATAATTGTTTGATGAGCATTCCTCAACTTAATCAGTATTTATTGCCACCTTTCCCAACTTCTTTGTCACGTGTTGCTGGCATCAAGTTCTAAATTTAATGATTATTTGCACAGAAAAAAGGTTTATCAGTTTTAACATCAAATATGTTGTCTTTGTAGCTTATTCAACTGAATATGGGTTGAAAATGATTTGCAAATCATTGTATTCCGTTTATATTTACATCTAACACAATTTCCCAACTCATATGGAAACTGAGTTTGTATATATATATATATATATATATATATATATATATATATATATATATATATATATATATATATATATATATATATATATATATATATATGTTTCATTATATATATATTTGTTTCATTTCAATAAAATTAGTGATAATGTAATTTGCAATAAGTCATTGTGAGCCTAATAGTCAGAGAATAAGGCTTTAAAAGTCACAAACTTGCAAGATAGTGAAATGACTGAGACATAAGCAGCTAGATTTCCATTGGACACATATAAAACTTGTCTGATCATCATGATTTAGGACTGCTTTAAATATAGAACACTGGGTGCAGCATATAGCTTTTATAGGGAGCTCCTCATCTTTCATCCTGTAAAAGACAAATGAGCAAATGGGTGCAGGTCCCTATTAGACTGCTTTCTATTCTCCAAATTTCCCCACATTTCTTGCAAATGAGCTGCGTTGAAATGGCAGAATGGGGACAGGAGGGTCATTGGAGAGCCACAGATCCAGTTTGTGTTACCTCCATTGTCTTAATCCTGGCTCAACTGTGGATTTCAACAATAAATGGATCAAGTCAAGAAATCTAGAAAGTCTTAATTTCCATTGGTCCATATATTCCTATTTGTCAGTTTGGAAGTTTTATTTTCTGAAGAAAACTGTGTTGTTGTTTCGCAGCTTTTTTTTTATGTGTGTGTTGGAACTTGTGCTGTCTGATCTTCTTTCATGTTAGTGTGTGCACAGCTATTTGTAGCAGGTCCCACTCCCAGGGAGCCCATCATCCATCTGCCGATCCCACTGTGCGCAGCCCAGTGAAGTCCTAATCTTACCCCAATTTTTTCAGAAACCAGCCCGTACCCCCCCTATTGGAACCTCCCATTCCTCCTCAAAAGTGACAGTAATGTTTTTTACTTTTCATTTACTGTAAAAAGCAGGGCAACAGGTATTTGTTACTAAGCACAATCAGATGAGTTAAATGTCACACAGCACTGACAGCTGAACAAAACATTCAAACATGTCTTGCTGCTATGTTGGGTTGCTACAAAATACAACTAAGGGCCTTGACAACATAAATTAACCAGTGGGGCATATGGTGGTTTTGTTCTAGCATATGGTGGGATGCCACTTTTGCCTTCAGCTTGAGGCTTTTTTGGAGAAAGCGATTAGAAAGCCATTCATGAGACTAGGATGAGAAGCTGTCCTGTTTACATGAGAGCTGGGGAAAAAAAGGACATGCCAAGACCATGTGCAAGGGATTTGTATTCCTTGCCATCAACTGGAGGTGATGCACAGTACAGCATTGGTGTTGTATTGCTTGGGGAAGCTTTATTGCTGTGAAAGACGCAAGTGAAATCCATTTTCAGCATCAAAATAATTACCTCTGGATTTTTTTGCAATACCACTGCTGTAGGATTAGTGTTGATGGCTGAGAAGTAAGAGTGATAGCACTGAATCCTAACATATCCTCCTGAGAACCAGCGTCTTCTGCAGGACTGACTGACAGGTCATGTCTTGTTCATGTTTGTTGTGGTTCTCCTATGTTTGAGTCTATTTCTGTGTCAGTGTTTGTTTACCTTTTGTTGACTTTCTTGTTATAAGGTGCGCTGATTTGAACCTCGGTTTCTGTTAATTAGCGTCCCAACCAGTTGCCGCCACCTGCCACTGTTATCGCTACTAGTGACAGGTACATTCGCTTCACGCTACATTAAAGGCCTACTGAAATGAGATTTTCTTATTCAAACGGGGATAGCAGGTCCATTCTATGTGTCTTACTTTATCATTTTGCGATATTGCCATATTTTTTCTGAAAGGATTTAGTAGAGAACATTGACGATAAAGTTCTCAACTTTTGGTCGCTAATAAAAAAGCTTTGCCTGTACCGGAAGTAGCAGACGATGTGCACGTGACGTCACGGGTTGTAGGGCTCCTCACATCCTCACATTGTTTATAATCATAGCTTCCAGCAGCAAAAATTATTTGGACCGAGAAAGCGACAATTTCCCCATTAATTTGAGCGAGGATGAAAGATTCGTGGATGAGGAACGTTAGAGTGAGGCACTAAAAAAAAAAAAAAGCGACGGCCCCAGGCGGCCGCAGTGGTAGCGTTTCAGATGTAATTAGACACATTTACTAGGATAATTCTGGAACATCCCTTATGTGCTTATTGTATTAATTTTGTTTTAGTGAGATTCCAAAGTCATACCTGAAAGTCGGATGGCTGCGGTGAATGCCAGTGTCTTAGAGAGAAGCCAATGGAGGAGCCAAGATCACAGATGCCTTTTTGACAGCTACAGGAGGAGGTCCCATAATCCACTGAAGTCTCCGGTAAGAGCTGACTTAATATCACAATTTTCCCATCCAAAAACTTGCAGATTGACGTAGAGAAACATGTTCGCTTGACCGCTCTGTGTTAAAGCTTCACAACAAAGAAACACCGGCTGCAATCCACTGCTTTCCACCAACAGCATTCTTATTTATAGTCTCCAGTATTAATTGAACAAATTGCAAAAGATTCAGCAACACAGATGTCCAAATTACTGTGTAAGTATGCGAAGAAAAGAGACGACTTTTAGCCATGTGTGGTGCTGGGCTAATATGTCTGCTACAACCCGAGACATCACACGCACGCGTCATCATTCTGCGTCATCATTCCGCGTCATCATTCCGCGACGTTTTCAACAAGAAACTCCGCGGAAATTTAAAATTGTAATTTAATAAACTAAACCGTACGTATTGGCATGTGTTGCAATGTTAAGATTCCATCATTGATATATAACCTATCAGACTGTGTGGTCGGTAGTAGTGGGTTTCAGTAGGCCTTTAAGATCGCTTTCTCTTGGTATTTGCCTATTGTTTTCAAGTTTTTGCTATTAGCCTCAAGCTAAAATTGGTCTTGGACCTCCATTGCTCCTCTAAGCGATACACTGTTTGTCTTTTTTTTTTTTGCCTTGCCATGTGGAATTAAAGAATATCCTTACCTGCATACCGCTTACTGCTTGTCCTTTCACATCCTGGAAATGACACCATCATAGCAATGCGACCGTAACGCAACACATTTTTTGTCAGAATTTCAAACTTCCAATGTGGTAAAAAGTGCAAAATAATGTAAAAAAATGTAAAAGTGTCCAGCTGCTCAGAACAATGTGAGCAATACAATTATTTAATCATTGTATACTGCACAGTGAGAAATATACTTGACCAAACAGATGCTATTGCAAAAAACATAATGAACGTGTATCTCGTTTTATTTCAAAACCAACCACTGTGTGCAACAAGATGTAAAACTGCACATGCTAATAACAGATTGCTTGTAACATTGTGCCTGGATTGTTTTGGCATTTGGATGTTCTAATGTCCTTGTTTCCGTCGAATGGTGTGTCATAATTACAACAGTCGGTTGGATCAAATTAAAAGTACGGATAGCCGTTTATCCGGCCGACTCTCTTGGTTGCTGTGTTGGGTCTGCTCCTGTCTCTGGCCATGCTCCCCCCACCCCAGCAGACGATGGCGTGGAACACCGCACAGGCCCCCACAGTGTATATGTTTTAATTTTTTAATTTTATTTTACTTTTATGGCTGTGTATACAAGTGGCTGGTTGTATTAGCTCTGCTCTTTTAATGTATTTAAAGGGGAACATTATCACCAGACCTATGTAAGCGTCAATATATACCTTTATGTTGCAGAAAAAATACCATGTTTTTTTAACCGATTTCCGAACTCTAAAAGGGTGAATTTGGCTAATTAAACGCCTTTCAATTGTTCGCCTGTCGGAGCAATGACCTTTCACCCGTGACGTCACATTGTGAAGCGACCCGCCATTTTCTCAAACACATTACACACACCAAGTCAAATCAGCTTTGTTATTTTCCGTTTTTTCGACTGTTTTCCGGGACCTTGTAAACATCATGCCTCGTAGATGTGTTGTCGGAGGGTGTAACAACACGAACAGAAACGGATTCAAGTTGCACCAGTGAACAAAAGATGCGAAAGTCCCTCGTTTGTTCTGCACACTGTACCGACGACAGCTATGCTTACACAGAAATGGCACAGAGATGGCAAGAATGTGTGGATATCTTGCGACACTCAAAGCAGTTGCATTTCCAACGATAAAGTCAACGAAATCACAAAGGTGAGTTTTGTTGATTTTATTGACTTATGTGGAATGTGCTAATCAGACATATTTGGTCACGGCATGACTGCAAGCGAATCAATGCTAACATGCTATTTAGGCTAGCTGTATGTACATATTGCATCATTATGCCTCATTTGTAGCTATATTTGCATCCAGCCTTTCCCTCAGACCACATTTAATGCCAAACAAACACATACCAATCGTTGGTTAGAAGGTGATCGCCGAATTCTTCCGCGCTTCCTCCCGTGCTGTTGTCTGTCGTGATATGGCTCAAAAGCTTCTGTTTCTTCTTTTAATTTCGTTTTCAGTACCTGCCTCCACACTCCAACCATCCGTTTCAATACATGCGTAATCTGTTGAATCGCTTACGGCGCTGAAATCCGAGTCTGAATCCGAGGTACTATGCTATACCTTTCTTTGCTATCCGCCATGTTTGTTTCTGGTGGCTTCACGCAGTGACGTCACATGACAATAGAATAGAATAGAATAGAATAGAATAGAATAGAATGGACTTTATTGTCATAATATTTGCATATAACAAGATTAAAGACTCCAACTTAAGGTGCTGTAGTGGGAACAAATTTGGGGTGAAATAAATAACACAAGAGGTAATAAAGGAAACAACTAGCAATTGAAATAAACAGACTACTATCCAATAAAAATAATAAGCATTCCTGTAATAGACGGGTGGATATAGTGATGTTGTATATCAGGCACTTTGAAGCCGTTTTTCGGGATATTGCGTGATGGGTAAAATTTTGAGAAAAACTTCGAAAAATAAAATAAGCCACTGGGAACTGATTTTTATTGGTTTTAACCCTTCAGAAATTGTGATAATGTTCCCATTTAATGTCCTTTGTGTTCTTTGATGTTTCCCTCTTACACACATGTTCATGTGTGCTATAGGTATGAAGGGTTATTTTTTTCCTTGGACTCAGTCTGGACCCCCTCTCCAGGGGCCCAGACTTAGACTGAATATATTTTATCCACTCAAATCACTACCTGTGAGTCCTGGGGACTACACTGATAACGTATCAACCTCACTACAGTACCAGTGGTCGCTGTTAAGATACCCCCAGCTATGTGTCAGTTGTATTCTCCACTGAGGTTGTGCATCAATTCCCTGCATCCGTTGCCACAGCAAGGTGCTTATTGGCCCAGCATGCTCTGGAGCTCCAAACATGTCTGCCATTGTTTCTTTGAAACGAGCTGGATTTAGTAGGAGGATGATGACTACCGCACTGTTTATTGGGCGATGCTTACCTGAACTTGTCATTGAAATGCTGGCAGTGATATGACTGCGTGTGTGTGTGTGTGTGTGTGTGTGTGTGTGTGTGTGTGTGTGTGTGTGTGTGTGTGTGTGTGTGTGTGTGTGTGTTTGTGTGTTGGGTGGGGTGGTACGACCCTGTGAGAGCTCACTCTGCTATAAAAAATAAATAAATAAAGCTTGTTGCCGTCCCTCTTTAACAGCTCTCACTGTAGGCGTGTGGACAGAGGAGTGAGAAATAGACTGTGCGGCTGTGTGAAATTATTAAAAGTCAGCCCTCTTTTCTTGTAGTGAGGATTGAAACTCATCCTTGGTGTTCAATCATAGTAAAACAAAACAACTTTGTTGTACTGTTTGTGTTACATAAGCAATATGTGTTATGTTGTAATGAGCTTAGCAGGAAAGTTCACAAATTATGTTTTATGTACTTTGCTGGAAAGAGGACTTTGCGTTCTCTATGGCAGTGTTTTTCAATCTTTTTTGAGCCAAGGCACATTTTTTGCGTTGAAGAAATTCGGAGGCACACCACAAGCAGAAATCATTAAAAAACAAAGCTCAGTTGACAGTAAAAAGTCGTAACTGTTGTATATGACTTTAAACCATAACCAAGCATGCATCAATGTAGCTCTTGTTTCAAAGTAAGTGTACTGTCACCACCTGTCACATCACGCCCTGACCTATTTTGACTTTTTTGCTGTTTTCCTGTGTGTAGTGTTTTAGTTCTTGTCTTGCGCTCCTATTTTGGTTTCTTTTACTGTTTTGTTGGTGTTTTCCTGTTTCAGTTTCATGTCTTCCTTTTAGCGATATTTCCCGCATCTACTTTGTTTTAGCAATTAGCAATTAGCCACCTATTTGTGGTTAGAGAGTCCGGCCTGAGATCGGTAGGTTGTGAGTTCAAACCCCGGCCGAGTCATACCAAAGACTATAAAAAAATGGGACCCATTGCCTCCCTGCTTGGCACTCAGCGTCAAGGGTTGGAATTGGGGGTTAAATCACCTTAAAATGATTCCCGGGCACAGCACCGCTGCTTCCCACTGCTCCCCTCACCTCCCAGGGGGTGATCAAAGGGATAGGTCAAATGCAGAGGACACATTTCACCACACCTTTGTGTGGACATTGTTGATTGTCATCTCATGTTCGGATGGATATTGTGGACAACGTCTTTCCTCCACAGTAAGTCTTTGCTCTCGTCCAGCATTCTGTTTTGTTTTTTTTACTTTGTAGTCAGTTTTAGTTTCGTTCCACATAGCCTTCCCTCAGCTTTAATGCCTTTTCTTAGGGGCACTCACCTTTTGTTTATTTTTGGATTAAGCATTAGACACCTTTTGACCTGCACACTGCCTCCCGCTGTTTCCGACATCTACGGAGCAATTACCTACCGGCTGCCACCTAATGATATGGAAGACAATTTATTACACGGTTACTCTGCTGAGCTCTAGACAGGACCGACACTCATCAACAACACATCATTTGCAGACTATAATTACTGGTTTGCAAAATAATAGTTTTAACTCAAATAGATGAAATTAGATAATCTCCCACGGCACACCCGACTGTCTCTCACGGCACACTAGTGTGCTGCGGCACAATAGTGGAAAAGCACTGCTCTATGGAAAATACTTGCAGGCAAGCAAATCTATGTAACCTTTAGCTTAAGTTCCTCTAATTCCGGGCCAATAAAGCCGAAAGGTTTGCGGCCTCAACATTATCCAATTGGGGAGACACTAGGAGGCCAGGGCTCTCATTACAGCAAAGAGCCCTCATGTCACCACTGGGCCCTCAGAAGAGGTGCAGGCTGACAGTCACCTGTCTTCTCTATTACACCAAACGAGGGAGAGGCTGCTATTAACGTGACAATATGCTCGTTAGTAAGTCCAAGACCCTAGGACACCCTCAGAGGTTTTGTCCTCGCCTGTAACCTAAACCTTTCATGGCACATGTCTTTTTTTTTTTTTTTTTTGCAACATTATAATTTTCTCCATTTTATTCAAATGTGCCCATTAAGCCAGACCTACAGCATACATCCTGACCAATGTGCACATGTGGAATTTTGTCCCATAGGAAATAATTAAAATAAAATATTCCAGGGTCAAACGTTGCAATGTGGTTCTAAAATGAGGGTACAAGAACCCTGGGAGAACTTGAAGGCACTCCAGGTTAGGGATGGGTATCGTTTACATTTTAAGTGATACTTGTACCAAATTGTTACTCAAAAAAAGGTGCCCCAACTTGAAAAATAGAAAATTTGCACGTTTGTTAAAAAAAAAAAAAAAAAAAAAAAAAAGACACAAAAACATTTTTATTCTTATGGAATTTGGTTGAATAAACAAGTAATTTATAAACTTTGATTATATAACCTAAAAGATAACTAAGTAACACATAAACAATATGGAATAAAATCCACAACAAATAGTCATAATTATTGCAGCAGAACATTTGTAATATTGATGCTAGTAATTCCGGGGGACGGTGAATGCAATCTCGCTCGAAATGAGGCATCAATTGCTACTTCTTTTTTTTTGGTGTGGTTACCACCGCTTACCTTGCCACTAGTGCCGTTATGGAAATGGGTTTTGGTGCCCATCCCAAGGTGCATATGTGTACAATGGGCAAACTAAATATTTGAACGCTGTCTGTTTTTTACAGGAAAACATCCATCCATCTATTTTCTACCATTTGTCCCTTTTGAGGACACGGGGGTGCTGCAGCCTATCTCAGCTGCATTCGAGCGGAAGGCGGGGCACACCCTGGCAGTCCATCATCACAAGGCAAACAGTCCATTATTTTTATGATATAGTTGTTGTTTTTTTCAAATATTATTTTAAAAAGTTTACATATTAGTTAATATTTGCAGTCCTCTCTTTGTTTATAATGCGTATTTTCTGCTAATTCTACTGATGCCCTTGTTTTTTGCTGCAGCTGTTACATATACTGTAATATTGTGCAGGGTAATTGGGATTTGTTATCCATCCATCCATTTTCTACCGCTTATTCCCCTTTGAGATCGGGGCGCTGGCGCCTATCTCAGCTACAATCGGGCGGATGGTGGAGTACACCCTGGACAAGTCGTCATCTCATCGCAGGGCCAACACAGATAGACTGACAACATTCTCACTCACATTCACACACTAAGGCCAATTTAGTGTTGCCAATCAACCTATCCCCAGGTGCATGTCTTTGGAAGTGGGAGGAAGCCGGAGTACCCGGAGGGAACCCACGCATTCACGGGGAGAACATGCAAACTCCACACAGAAAGATCCCAAGCCCGGGATTGAACCCAGGACTACAAAGGACCTTTGTATTGTGAGGCAGACGCACTAACTACTCTCCTCTGCCACCGTGAAGCCCCATAAATATTACAACTCAAAAACACAAAAGATTCTGTGTTGTTCACATTCAATGTTGTGTGCAGTTATCGTACAATAACTATAGACTAAGTATTCGTGCCAATTTCCATTTTCAACGTTTACTTCTCCATGTGAAGACAAAATGAACTTTCTTAGCTGTCAGTAAATTGAGCATTTGATCTTCCAGCCGCTGTAGACGTTCCACTAATTACTGTAATTGGCTGTGCAGCAAGCGTGTGTGTTGCAACGAGAGAGCGATCAGTAGCCTCTAACCGTCCTCTGTCTGTATCATCGCCTTTGCGCTTTTGCTTTTTTTTTTATCACCTCCAACCGCTCTACCCTCCAGGGTTGTGTTTCACCGGTCTGCACTTCAGCGTCGCCTCACTGCGAGGCTTTCTGTCCACTTATATGTGCTGCAGAAAGCCTGTTATGCTTTCCGGGGATGCATGTGGTAAAATACAGGAAGAGAAAGCTCAAAAAAGGTCAAATAATTCAGGTTTATGATGACTGACAGCAGTAACATTGCTAATGCTTACTGACTGATAATGTGCATGCACGGACGTATTCGGGTGGGAAGCACAGAGAGAAAAATCAACAGCGATCAATCGCGAGATCAATATGAGACACTGTGCAGTCTCCGGCATATTGTGTTGTGAACACATAATTATTTGGGGCTTTACAGGATCAAATAAACCCATATATTTGACGTTTTCTTTATGTATCAGCTTTAATTGTTGTGTAAAATAAGTCATTTGACATGTCAAAATTAAACAACATGTATTCTCTTCTATTAATTGTGTTGTGTTGGCTGCAGGTGTAAGCCTTGCCATTTAATCAGCTTTGTGATCAATAGATGATTTGCACCCGAATGAGTATTCAGGAACATCTTGGAACTCCCATGGAATTCTTCCGGGCGCTTTTGGATTCAATTCAGAGCAATCCAGCATCACCAAAGTGGCGCCCCTGCTGCGTCAATCGACCGGTTTTACTTAAAGGCCTACTGAAATGAGATTTTCTTATTTAAACGGGGACAGCAGGTTCATTCTATGTATCATACTTGATCATTTCGTGATCATGTATGAGGGGTTAGTGCGTCTGCCTCACAATACGAAGTTCCTGCAGTCCTGGGTTCAAATCCAGGCTTGGGAGCTTTCTGTGTGGAGTTTGCATGTTATCCCCGTGACTGCGTGGGTTCCCTCCGGGTACTCCGGCTTCCTCCCACTTCCAAAGACATGCACCTGGGGATAGGTTGATTGGCAACACTAAAATTGGCCCTAGTGTGTGAATGTGAGTGTGAATGTTGTCTGTCTATCTGTGTTGGCCTTGCGATGAGTTGGCGACTTGTCCAGGGTGTACCCCGCCTTCCGCCCGATTGTAGCTGAGATAGGCGCCGACGCCCCCTGCGACCCCAAAAAGGGAATAAGCGGTAAAAAATGGATGGATGAATGGATTTAGTAGAGAACATCGACGATGAAGTTCGCAACTTTTGGTAGCTAATAAAAAAGCTTTGCCTTTACCGGCAGTAGCAGACAATGTGCGCGTGACGTCACCGGTGTGAGGGATCCTCACATCCTCATATTGTTTATAATGTGAGCTTCCAGCAGCAAGAGCTATTCGGACCGAGAAAGGGACAATTTCCCCATTAATTTGAGCGAGGATGAAAGATTTGTGGATGAGGAAAGTAAGAGTGAAGCACAAAAAAAAAAAAAGTGAAGGCTCCGGGCGGCGGCAGTGGTAGCGTTTCAGATGTAATTAGGCACATTTACTAGGATAATTCTGGAAGATCCCTTATCTGCTTATTGTTTTAATAGTGTTTTAGTGAGATTGAGATTGTAAAGTCATACGTGAAAGTCGGATGGCTGCGGTGAACGCCAGTGTCTCTCAGAGAAGCCAATGGAGGAGCCAAGATCACAGCTGCCTTTTTTAGCTGCTGGAGAAAGTCACCTAATCCACTGAAGTCTCCGGTAAGAGCCGACTTAATATCACAATTTTCCCATCCAAAAACTTGCTGGTTGACTTAGAGAAACATTTTCCCTTGACCGCTCTGTGTTAAAGTTTCACAACAAACAAAGAAATTCCGGCTGTGTTTCGGTGCTAAAGGCAGCTGCGATCCATTTCTTTCCACCAACAGCATTATTCTTTATAGTCTCCATTATTAATTGAACAAATTGCAAAAGATTCAGCAACACAGATGTCCAAATTACTGTGTAATTATGCGATGAAAAGAGACGACTTTTAGCCTTGTGTGGTGCTGGGCTAATATGTCTGCTACAACCCGAGACGTCACACGCAAGCGTCATCATACGCGTCATCATTACGCGACGTTTTCAACAAGAAACTCCGCGGGAAATTTAAAATTGTAATTTAGTAAACTAAACAGGCCGTACTGGCAAGTGTTGCAATGTTAATATTCCATCATTGATGTATAAACTATTATACTGCGTGGTCGGTAGTAGTGGGTTTTTAGTAGGCCTTTAACTGTGTCAGACAAATGTAGTTTTTCTTCCCTGGTTTATTTACTTATTTATTTATTTCTGGTCCAAAAGGGAGCGTCACTTTGTGATTGCTCAAGCGTTCTCCCTAAGGGGTGATAAAGTGCTTTTACAGACCTTAGTACTGCTGAGTGTGCGGCTGTCCAATAAAGTAACCACTGTGCTGTGAAGGAAGTGAGAGTCCCCAAGTACAGCTGGACTTCCGCTATTTTGCAGGGTCATGGTGGTCTTGAAATAAAGATGGGTCACATGGGTTAAATGCTCAACTGGTCTGACTTTAGTGCTTTATCCAACCAGTCTGGATTTATTTTAACCTTGACTGTCTGGACAGATTGTCTTATAGACAGTAAATACAACAGGTGGAAAATAGAATGAAGGATGCACCAGTTCCAAAGCACAGACCTGGCGTTGATTCATCTGTACTTTAAGTTTACTATACAAGTTTACTATATTGTGGCCATATTCACAGTAAAATCTAATATAAATAATCAAAATTAGAATATGTTTAATTACCAGCTTTATTTTGCTAGTATTTTTTCCAAAAATATGATATTGACAACAATCATTTCATTAAAAATATTGGTAAAACTTTAGTATGGGGAACATATTCACCATTAATTAGTTGCTTATTAACATGCAAATTAGTAACATATTGGCTCTTAATTAGTCATTATTAAGTACTTATTAATGCCTTCTTCTGCCCGGCCTTATTATACGACCAGTAAGCCATTAACTAAGAGTTTTCCCTCAATAACCTCAGAAGTATTGCTTATTAGTAACCCTAATCCTAACCCGTATATGTTCCCCTAGTGTCCAAATAACTCTAAATTAAGTCTTTGTTACTTAGAATATGTTCCCCATACTAAAGTGTCACCAAAATAATTAAAAATATTTTTGGAATGTATGTTTTATTACTACATATTTTATTAATTTAATGTTCTTTATTAAACAACTAAAATAACTTTTAATTATCCTGAGGGAACTCTTTTTAATTTTCCTGAAGGAACTCTCCTGAAGGAATCAATAAAGTACTATCCATCTATCTATCTATCTATCTATCTATCTATCTATCTATCTATCTATCTATCTATCTATCTATCTATCTATCCATCTATCGAGTTGAAGATAAATCATAGTAATAATATATCACTAATAACATTGTTTTAAGTCACGGTTGTGTTGGTTCTCACCCAAGGATGCATAGATGGTAGGTAAAGTGCAGGTAAATGTATTTTTAAATAAAAATAAATAAATAACACAGCAGGGAAGTGCACAGAAAGCATACGGAAAGCTTTGCATGTCTACGTACAAAGCAAAAAAGCACAATGATCCAGACCAGTCCTGACAGGGCTGGCATTAAAAGCAACCTGATTGGCAACCAAAGACAGATGTGTCCTGAACACAGTACGGTGGCGGCCACCTGGGGCGCCATCTTGCTATGACGACACGAGTGGGAAACATTAAAGGTGCCATATGTAGTAACGTGGCCAGGAATGGTACTGCAATCACAGCCAAAATTCTGTAATCCCCGTCCACACTCCCTGACTGAGGTTGCCAGATACGCAGCCGAATCCAACTCCTACTCCAAGGAACTTTACTGTTTTTAGTTGGACTTTACTTTTGTAGCTGTATATAGAAATAGCACTTGCAGCTGGTTGCGTCAGTTCTGTGCTCCTTTGATTTATTTTAAGTCCATCCATCCATCCATTTCCTACCGCTTATTCCCTTTAGGGTCGCGGGGGGCGCTGGTGCCTATCTCAGCTACAATCGTGCGGAGGGCGCTGTACACCCTGGACAAGTCGCCACCTCATCTTTTAAGTCCTTTTTGTTTGTTTGTTTTTATATATATATATATATATATATATATATATATATATATATATATATATATATATATATATATATAAAATAAAACAAAAACGACTGTCTGGACAGATTGTCTTATAGACAGTAAAGTCCTATAGACAGTAAGTCCTTTTTGTTTGTTTGTTTTTATATATATATATATATATATATATATATATATATATATATATATATATATATATATATATATATATATATATAAAATAAAACAAAAACGACTTAAAGGATGAGGTAGCGACTTGTCCAGGGTGTACCCCGCCTTCCGCACGATTGTAGCTGAGATAAGCACCAGCGCCGTAAGAATTTGCAATAAATTTTACATGTTGCAAACATGTAATTGCACCATGCATAAATAAACAATATAACAAAAAAAAGCAAAACAAAAATACTCATTCAATTCTGTATTTCTGTACGTGCTGATATATGTTTGAAGGTTAAGATCACGGCTGCTGGACAGAATAAATCCTTCTCTCCATGTCTCTCCAATCCACATCATCTAATCAAAATTACTTTTCTAATTAACTGTGACTGCAGGCTGTTTTTAGTATCCGGGTCAGCTTCGTATTCCCATGACCTCTGTGAACTGTAAACTCCTACTGAATGTAGAACTACTAGTACGATTACCCTTAGTGCTTAAAGAAATGCATGGGCCCAAAACTGCCCTGCATCACATTTAGAGGTTTTTCTAAGGTTTTGGTTGCATTGACTGAAACACGATATTACAAACAGCCCTAAGTATGATGAAGTGTAGTTTTACACCATTGCAACTAGAATCATAAAAACTACATATTACACTTAGACTTCCTTTTATTGTCATTCAAATTAAAACTTTACAGTACAGATAAGATCAAAATTTTGTTGCATTAGCTTGTTGTAGTGCAGGATAAAAGAGCAATAAGGTGTGGATATAAATGAATAGATTACTGTACAGATAAAAATATTGCATTTTTGCATATTGCATCCACGTTTATTGATATATGTTATATTGTCTTTATATTCCAGCGAGTTAATCCGTTTTTGGGGGGAATTGAGGGGAATATTATGATGCGTTCAAGAGTCTCATGGCCTGAGGGAATAAGCTGTTACAGAACCTAAAAGTTCTGCTATGGAGGCTATGGAAACTCTTTCTAGAGTCCAGCAGTGAAAACAGTCCTTGGTGGGGGTGGGAGAAGTCTCTGCAGATTTTCTGAGCCCTGGTCAGGCAGCGGCTTTTTGGAATTTCCTGGATATTGCTCAATAATCACTGTCAATAAAGGGAGTGTTACTATGCAGGTGTACTTATTGTACAGACGGATGACCATTAATCATTTAATATTCTTTATTTAACCAGGTAAAAAACTAATTGAGATTAAAATCTCTTTTCTAAGAGTGACCTGGCCAAGAGGTCAGCAAAGCAAAGTTACAGAAATTACATATAAAAACAGCAGCAGTCACACACCACAATTAAAAATAAATTACTTACATAGTACAGGGGTTAGTGCATGTAGCTGACATTACGAAGGTCCTGGGTTTTAATTCGGAGCTCGGGATCTTTCTGTGTGGAGTTTGCATGTTCTCCCTGTGTCTGCGTGTAGTGTGTGAATGTGAGTGTAATGTGTGAATGTGAGTGTAAATGTTGTCTATCCATCGGTGTTGGCCCTGTGATGAGGTGGCGACTTGTCCAGGGTGTACCCTGCTGTCAGGTTCAAACACTGATGACATTTATTCAACTGACAAGGAAGCAAGGAGTTAAACAGAGAGAGAATTTAATTGAGGAGAAACCTCTGGGCTGTACTCTTTATACAGTTTTCCACTACGCTCTGACAAAAGATTGCATGCCTCCTTTTTTATTTGGACTTTCCCTGATTACATGGCTACAGATGTTTCTGAAGGAAGGGGGTTGTAAACAGCCGTCGCCATTGATTACAAAACAGTTCAAAGAAAAGGTGCCTGGAAGGGGGTCAGGTCCTGCTTCCTCTTTGCTTCGTAGATATCGGGTCAAGACAAAATCTTCCTGTGGATTACAATACATCAAAGAAACCGAAAGGTTCATGTCGCTTCCCATCCTACACAGTGGAGTTTTACAAGCCTTTTGATTGGTAAGATCAAAGACAGCTTTTGTCTGCTCGCCGGGAACTCACGGAAACACAAAGTTTTGTGATACCTTAGATACAATTATCCTGACACCCGCCTTCCGGCCGAAGCAGCTGAGATCGGCTTCAGCACCCCCCGTGACCCTGAACAGGACAAGTGGTGGGAAATGGATGGATATTAACATAAAATCAATGTTATAGCATGGCACTAATTGTTCTCACCACCAGATTCGGGATTGGTGGATAGGTAAGATGTGACCAGGTATAAGAGGACACACTTCCGGGGGAAAGAGGTTGTTGTTGTGGAAAGAAGTTTGAGAATAAACTCACCGGCTCAAAATGACTCCTCTCTCATTGTCTCGACTGCCACAATGTGTAAAATGTTTCAGTAAAAACAACTTAAAAACAAGTATAGTGCCCGATAGAAACATTTTCTCGATCCTTTAAAATGGCTTGTAATTCCCCCAAAGTGATCAGCTTAGCTAACCTCAGATCCTTTAGTAAATTATTCCATGACCATGGAGCAGCATATCTGACGGCTGTTTTTCCAAGATTTGTGTTGGCTCCAGGAACAATCATTTTATGTATGCCCTGCGACCTTTAGCTGTAGTGAATGGATTCTCTACACATAAAAGAACACAAATAAGGGCGAACCAGACCAAGAAATTATTGATTGATTGATTGATTGATTGATTGATTGATTGATTGATTGATTGATTTATATATAAAACACAACCATCGACAAAATCTGTGTACTGATAAGAGACAGATGTTCTGAAGAGAGATTTTAGAGTACGTATCAGCACTATGCAGGAAAATATCCTGTTAGAAAGGGGCTCCTAAGCGATTGTACGAGCAGCAATCTAAAATGTTGAATGTCTGCTCTGTTTACGTTTCTTATAAAAGATGATTCTCCTAATGTAGTCATTCACCTAGGTAACATGAAAGGCTGGCCCACTTTTGAGGCACCGAGCGCAAACAATATGTTGAAATGTTAAAAGAAGAATATAAAAGCCTATTTAGAGCATGCGCTAATAGCGACGCAAATGCCGAGGCGCTGCTGCGAATTGTTTGCCTTTCTACTCGTGATGAGTGTTTTCTCTTTGTCTGCTCTCTCACTGCTGCGCAATCACTCTCAAAAATGACTCATCTGCCACTCTGAGGCTATTCTTTCAGGCCGGGTTACCTGCTGCACCAACACAGGGTCTCGCCAAACCCAAATTGTGGTTCATTTTCGTTTCTTCCTTCGTCACTGTTAGCAAACCGACGCTTTCCGCAACTTTTAAAAGTGGATGACTCCACAGGTGAGGAGGCCCTTATTTAATCGTGGAAAGCAATTCATGCTCCCGAACCTTGCCTCTGATTCCAAATGCTACTGCTGCAGGTTATTTACCAACTGCTCTTTAGACTCGCCTGATCTACTAAGATCTACATTGTGTGTGCAAACAAAATAAAAGTAGTATGTATTATTATTGGCCGTGTTCCGAACTATCCATTATGTGCAACAGTGGAATGGAGATTTCTGCGATGATTTTTCCTGTCACCATGGAGACAGTCAGTTTCCTCCACATTCATGGCATCATGCTCCAAACTTGTGGCGTTTTTCCATGTTCCATGTTGTGGAACATCCAGCAGATAACTATAATCTGCATAAGGTTTTAAATATAGGTGATATCACATGTTATTTGTGTGTCTGCATGACCCAAACCGCCTTTTATGCAAAACCAATTTATTATTTCCACCCGTACGCCTCCCTAGGGAGGTGTTTAGGGCACGTCCGACCAGTAGGAGGCCACGGGGAAGACCCAGGACACGTTGGGAAGTCTATGTCTCCCGGCTGGCCTGGGAACGCCTCAGGATCCCCCGGGAAGAGCTGAACGAAGTGGCTGGGGAGAGGGAAGTCTGGGCTTCCCTGCTTAGGCTGCTGCCCCTGTGACCCGACCTCGGATAAGTGGAAGAAGATGGCTGGATGATGGATGGACTGTTCTTACCTATACCTGTTTTTGTATATTTGGGATCTGCACAAGTCCTGAAAATTTTAAATGCGACCATGGAGGTATTGCGGGATATTTATACAACAATCTCGCCTACCTTCATACTTTTTTCAAATAAGCCGTCTGGAATTTGCACAGCTTGAAGCGTTATTCCAATTTGCGACGTTTTTCCAACATGTGATATGACCGTGCATGGTAGATGTTTACCCGAAGAACCTTGCACAAGTCCGTCTCTAGTCAATAAGTTCTGTCATGATCGCTCATGTTCTGTGTTGGTGTTGTTGAATTGGTCTTGTAGGTTTTGTATTTAGTTCTGTTCCCAGCACATCTTCCCTTTTTTTATTATGATATGTATTTCTGGTCTTGTCATCCTCGTCCGGACAGAAGGGTGAGGCTGGATCAAAAGAGATGTCAAAGAACCAAAAGTTGCTTTATTACAAGCGAGCGTCATTATACAGGACTGCAGTTCCTGATGGAGAAGAAATTTAGGCACTCCTAACTTGGAGAAGCCAAACCATCAGTTTTATATTCCTCCTTCCTATCTCTGTGTGTGTACTAAGTCAGGAGAGCACATCCTGGGGCGGTTTAGCTCGGTTGGTAGAGTGGCCGTGCCAGCAACTTGAGGGTTGCAGGTTCGATTCCCGCTTCTGCCAACCTAGTCACTGCCGTTGTGTCCTTAGGCAAGACACTTTACCCACCTGCTTCCAATACCACCCACACTGGTTTGAATGTAACTTAGATATTGGGTTTCACTATGTAAAGCGCTTTGAGTCACTTGAGAAAAAGCGCTAGATAAATTTAATTCAATTCAATTCAATCCTGACCATAAAAGGAGATGTTTGTGTGTAAGTGTCTGGAAAACAACTGCTTTAAGTCATACCTTAAATGTAGGCACTCTCTTCTCAAGGATAGGGCTATCGCTTTTGCATTCAGAAGTCAGAATTAGGGCCTCTTTCCTACAAAAAGTGATCCAATCCACCTGCGAATGTCAAACTAAGGGGCCTTATCTTATTATGTGCTCAAACTGAAATACCACTATTTACTTAACCTTGGTGGTTTGCTTTCTCCAAGATGAATATGAACATTCACCATATGCAAAACGTATTAATTAGTTTGCATGTCCTCCCCGTGAATGCGTGGGTTCCCTCCGGGTACTCCGGCTTCCCCCCACTGCCAAAAACATGCACCTGGGGATAGGTTGATTGGCAACACTAAATTGGTCCTAGTGTGTGACACTAAATTGGTCCTAGTGTGTGAATGTGAGTGTGAATGTTGTCTGTCTATCTGTGTTGGCCCTGCGATGAGGTGGCGACTTGTCCAGGGTGTACGCTGCCTTCCGCCCGAATGCAGCTGGGATGGGCTCCAGCACCCCCCGCTACCCCAAAAGGGACAAGCGGTAGAAAATGGATGGATAGAATAGAATAGAAAGTTTTTTTTGACATTGTTTTAAGTGCCTCCTCTCTGAGCTGCAACCTTATCGTGGTAGAGGAGTTTGCTTGTCCCAATGATCCTAGGAGCTATGTTGTCCGGGGGCATAAAGCCCCCTGGTAGGGTCTCTCAAGGCAAACAGGTTCTAGGTGAGGGATCAGACAAAGAGCAGCTCGAAGACCTTTATGAAGAAGAATTACATTTCCATTGCTTGTGGCCTTAAGCTCACACACCTGTGTTCCCACCTGTTGTATCATAAATCATTCACCTTATTTATACTCGTCTTGCCATTCAGTAGATGCTAGTCCAATGTTTGCCATTGGCGACTGTTTACGGTGATGCTGATGATGTGAATGGTGCAAGACGATGTGTAGATTAACACAAATGTTACCAGAGTTTGTTCTAAGTGCGTGTTGAATGAATCCTTTGTCAGACCAAAAGGGCAAGACGAGAAGGCAGTCCGTGGGCAAGCAAGAGGTTAGGGGCTGGAAAGAGGCAACAAGGTCAGTGTCCAAGCAGGGGTCGAGGATCGAGGGAGGCAGCCCAGAATACAGTGGGAAGTTGAGGCACACAGCTCGATCACGGGAAACAGAAGGAACACTGCGGGGAACACAAAGAAAATGAGACGCAGGCACAGGGAAGGCAGAGAGAGAACCAGTATGCAGAGGGAAGCCAGAGACAGGATGCTTACTATGAAGAGTGAACTACGTTCCGGCACTGGATCTGCTCGTGTTTTTGCTGTCTGCCCTTCATCACCACGTGCGCTGATTGGTGATTGCCTGCTAACTTGCAGGCGCGTGGCCGCAATGCGGGAAGAGCGAGCAGGGGCTTGTTCAAGCAAGCTTCTATTGGAGGAAGCCGGCTGTGCTTGCAGCAGATGACATGCGGGATTGCGCATGCGCCATGACAAAGAGACCGTCAAAAAGGCGCCTTGAAGATGGTCTGTAAGCAAAATACAAACCCTGTTTCCATATGAGTTGGGAAATTGTGTAGATGTAAATATAAACGGAATACAATGATTTACAAATCATTGTATTCCGTTTATATTTACATCTAGCACAATTTCTAAACTCATGTGGAAACGGGGTTTGTATATGCAAAATTTAAACCATAGGACTGTCACCACAGGTTATATAGACCACAACTAAATGTTTTTAATGGAGATTAAAAATTATTAAATGACAAAGCAAACCTTTTTGTAGATCAAACCCTAAAATTAGACCAGCATGTACATGCCATGTCTCCCGTAACAAAGGAGGTATATGTAGAGGATGTGCAGACGATCACACTTTCACGAACTGTGATTATTAATTTACACCTCCAGATGCTCCCTGCTTCTGTACCTTGGAAGAAAAAATATGCTTCATGGTTAACTGGAAATACGGCACTTAGGCAGGATTTTGCCTATTGATTATAAATGTCCAAACTTAAAAATGTTTTGAGATAAGCACTGTTTTTGGCTAATTGTTATGCTTTAAGTTACAAGCTAACATTTTAGTTAAAAGCATCACCGCCATTAGTTGGTGTGCAGCAAATGACACAGTGAACTCCATAAGAGCTGACCAAAAAACATCTGGTCTTACTCGGTAGCATTTGCTTATAGCTAGAGTTTAACATAACTTTGTTATTCAAGCATTGGAAGGAAGAAAGGGAATGTGAAAAACAGTGCTGGGGAAGCGGATAACAATCATTGAATCAAAGAAAAAAGTTTTTTAAACATTGCAGAGTGTGTCCTTATCTTGGCAAAGCCATTGGAATGTATCACTTCTCGTCTGCACCATACTGAAGCAGAATGAGTCTAACGCCAGTCAAGAATGTTAAGATATTATCAAAGAGGTGAACATCTATCCATGAAAATATTGAAAAGCTGCCGATGGTGCGTTTTACAAAGAAGGAGCTGAAGGAATATACCGGAGTCGTCCACTCTCCAAGTTAAATACTGTGCATTGTTTTTATATTACTTCATAAAACTACTGTAGTTGTTTGGAGTATATTATATATATTTTTTAATTATACAATATTATTTATGTGAAAGTTTTTTTTAAGGCATGTAAAATGTTACAATTGTACTGTTTTGGGGGGCTAAGCATCAATTAAATTAATTTCAATTCAATTCAATAGGAAGACAATGATTTTAAATACACGTGTTTTAAGTGAAGAGTTATGTCACAGAAACCATTACGCTCGTAAATTGAGGTACTACTGTATTTGTTATGTCATGTATCTATTTTCTTATATTTTTGTGATATTTCACTAAAAATGCATTAATCAACAATGTGTTTTCCATGTATTTGTATTACTCCAAAACAATATCCTCAAGGCCTCCGTCAGTCAGTGTTGACCATGGATAGTGTCTTGGCTGACTGCTTAACTGGAACAGCGTCGTCTGTGACTGAGGAGACCGATGTGGGACTGGCAGTTTTTTGCCCAGAGGTCACAGCGATGAAGGGTGTCTGGTCTGTAGGAGTGGTGACCTTCTGCGGGTTCACTTGTCTGCTGTTGTCTTCCTCAGTTTCTCCTCTCAGGCCCTCAGATGTTGAGTCAGGGTACTTCCACTTGGATCAGTTAGCTGCGGTGTTTTCTCAAGACTTTTTATTTATACCAAAAGCCTTCATGTCTCTTTTCAGCACAATGACTTTTCACCCAATGTTCCTCCTTCCCGACTTCAGCTCCCCATTGAGAATATCCTTGGGGATTCTTACGTCGTTCATGCGGTGAACACGACCGTTGATGATGTCCGCGATGTCTCAGCGGGGTGTACATACTGCGGAGACTGGCGAGGGAAAGGACTTTGGCATTGGTCACCCTGTCCTGCCAAGAGATGCCTAGGTGGCGTTGTAGGCTTCTCATATGGAAAGAGTTGAGATGTTTCTCCTGTCTTGCATAAGATGTCCAGGTTTCATTGCCATATAGCAGCCTGCTGATGACACAGGTGTTCTACACTACCATCTTGGTCAAAACAGTCAGCTTGGGGTTCGTCCACACTCGTGTTGTAAGGCGAGCAAGTGTGGTGGCTGCCTTCCCGATTCTTTTGTCAATCTCTGCGTCAAGGGAAAGGTTGTCGTTGACTGTGGAGCCGAGGAATGTGAACTGCTGGAAGACGTCGAGTTGGTAGTCGTTTATATAGATGGCTGTCTGTGACTCTGTCTCATGTGCAAGGACGTTAGTCTTCTTAAGGCTGATTGCTAAGCCAAAGTCCTTGCAGGCCTGGGAGAAGTGGATCACCAGGGACTGTGATTGTTGCTTTGTGTGTGTTGCCATAGCCCCATCGTCAGCAAATAGCATATCTCTGACAAGAATGTCGCAAGTTTTGGTCTTGGCTCGGAGACAGGAAGGGTTGAAGAGCCTGCCGTCTGATCTGGTTCGCAAGTTGATGCCTTCTTTGGCGTGCCGAATGCATCCTTGAGCAAGAGAGCGAAGAAGATGCCGAAAAGTGTTGGGAGCGAGAACGCAGCCTTTTTTGACGCAGCCATTTATGCTGAAATGTGCATTCCCCTTCATATCTGTGTGGAAGGACTAGGTCAAGCTATTGAGTTTGGGTGGGAAGCCAATCTTGGAGAGAAGCTTGAAAAGTCTATCCCTACTGACCATGTCAAATGCTTTGGTGAGGTTGATGAAGGCAATGATCAAGGGGACATGCTGTTCTCTGCACTTCTCTTGTAGTTGTTTCAAGGAGAACACCATATCTATGGTAAATATCTTGGCGCGAAAACCACACTGAGACTCCGAGTAGACTCGCTCAGCCAATTTATGCAGACAGATCAAGATGACACTGGCAAAGACTTTGCCAACAACGCTGAGGAGGGAGATGCCGCTGTAGTTGTTGCAGTCACTTCTCTCTCCCTTGTTCTTATAGAGCGTGATGGTCTTGGCGTCCCTGATGTCCTGCGGCACGGTCCCTTATTCCCAACACTGGCATAAGACCTGGTGCAGCGGAAGTAGTAGGGTGGTTTTGCAATTCTTGATGAGGTCAGGTGGAATACCATCACTGCCGGGGGCTTTGCCCGAGGTCAGGCTGTCAGTGGCCTTACTGAGCTCTTCGAGTGTTTGCTCGGCGACAAGGTCTTTCATGGTTGGCAGGCACCCGATGGCATCAAGGGCTGAGCTGGACACAGTGTTCTGCCTGGAGTAGAAGTCAATTTCCACCCATCTCTCCAAAACAATATTCAATATTTGTAATCTAAAGTTTTGTGTTCTATTTTGGGCTACAGTATAGGGCACCAATTCAATTGATTTCAATGATAGAAGTTGATTTTATACAAGTTTTTTGAGTTAAGAGCTTTGTCACAGAACCAATGAGAGGGAAACAGCACTTTTTTTGGAATTCACAATCCCTTTGTAAGACAAGAACATTCATGTTTTTGTTTTTTTTATGCATTCTAGTTTGTAAAAAATAAAAGGGGGGGGGGTGACGAACAATGACACTAATGGAAGTATTCAATTCCACTAATAAAGCTAATTTTCTGCACATTCATGTTATTATGCTCCCACTAACTGTGTGTGATGTGTTGAACCAGCAGCACACATCTTTAATCTGTAACACCTTTTCTGAATCTCAATCAAGACAACAGAAACGTTTTTAGCACATTGCATGAGGCTGGGTGTTGCATCACCAGCACATTATGCAAGAAAATACATTTTTCATGCAAGAGATATATTGTAGTAATATATTTTCTAAATTAAAAAACTGATGACATTATAAAAAAAATGTCAGCAGACAACAAAGCGCATCAATTTAATTTATTTTAATTAGCCCAATAGGTCATCCAGCATATATAAAATTATAAAAGGAAATTGATTAATAGAAAACATGTCTGATATTTTTTTATTTCTGACCGTCCAAAATGTTGACACACATGTAGGACGGAGGTCTGTTCAACATCTGTTTTTGCAGCACTGATCCTGCAGTCATGTGTGGAACTTTCAGTTTGCACACGTGCTAAATAAAACGCAAAATAGTGCTCGCAAAACAGTGATGTGTTTTAATAAATCACGTTGCGCGTGCTAATTAATAATATTTGCATTTTATTCTCCCGCTATTTTAGGCATTTTGGTTATCAGCATATATATTTCTTATTGATAAAGACAGAGACGTAAAATGTATTGCATGCCTTCTGCAAGTGTTTTAGTATGCACTATGGTTGTATGGTATGCTGGTACTAATAAAATACCGTGGTACTATATAATTAAAAGCAATACCATACTGCCTTTGAAAAAATGCTGGTACTTTTTTACAGTCAAAACCACCCACATTGCATAAACTAATGCAAATTAAATGACAGAACTTTGTTAAAAAATCCTACAATTTGTTTTTTTTATCTTTAACAATGTGTGTTTTTCCTGGAAGGAGGACAGTCATACTCGACCACGAGTGACCGCCGATGATGATGACATAATCTGAGCTGTGTAGTTTTATCCGTATTGCTTTTAGTATTTACAAATTTTTTTTTTTTTTCTTGAAGCCCCATTTGAAAACTTTCAGTTTTGGTTGATTTTGGCAGCGCCAGATAGTATTTTGCCAGAAGAAGACTACATTTCCCATGAGTGCTAGCACATATAGTGTCAAACTGACAATGATATTCGCTGTAATATTGACACAAATATTACGTTTCTAATGGCTATGCTGATGTTAAATAGCAGACACTATTAAGAAATGATCTTGGATTGCGCTACATACATGACGCTATTGCCAAGAATGTATCAAATGAAAGACTGGCAGGAGATTTTTTCAAAGGAAGTATTACGCTGGTGGCTATTTATTGCTACCATGCAAATTTCCAATAGCTAACATTAGCATCATCATTTTGATTTGGGCATCAAAAGTCACTCACTAGTTAAGCAGGAACAGAGCCAAGGCAGCATTAGTCTGAAATCCCTCATCTTTGAGCTCAAGTCAGCGAGTTAAAGCCGGAGCAATGTTGATCTTGACTGTCCTATCTGGGTAAGCTCCATCCATCCATCCATTTTCTACCTCTTGTCCCTTTTTGAGGTCTCGGGGTGCTGGAGCCTATCTCAGCTGCATTCGGGCGGAAGGCGGGGTACACCCTGGATAAGTCGTCACCTCATCACAGGGCCAAACACAGACATTCACACTCACATTCACACACTAGGGCCATTTTAATGTTGCAAATCAACCAGCCCCCAGGTGCATGTTCTTGGCGGTAGGAGGAAGCCGGAGTACCCAGAAGGGAACCCACGCAGTCATGGGAGAACATGCAAACTCCACACAGAAAGATCCCGAGCCTGGGATTGAACTCACAACCGTCGTATTGTGAGGCACATGCACAAACACCTGTTTCACCGTGCTTCCCCTGGGTAAGATCCGTTTTTTTTTAATCTCTTCAGACAAAAACTTTTCGTTTCTTTGATTGTTTTGGAGCTTCAGCCATGATAGCAGTAATTGCATGGAGGCGTTCTTCTGATTCTTCTTTTTGTTTTGTTTCATTAACAAATGGGGAAAGGGGCAGTGACGTATGCTGTAAAACAAGCCAGCATATTTGTAGTTTTTTATGTGGCAGGGTTCCTGCCACCCTACTCAACATTGCTAGGTGCCAGTAAAAGTGATACAGACCCCCTGAGGCCATGACAGAGATGTCATTCAATTTATGAAAATGTTTTATTAAGGTTGAAAAGTTACTTAGTGCTCCTTTAAAGGACAGACCAAAAATGGCAACCATAAAAATCATGAAGCATTTAAAACATCCATCCATCCATCCATCCATCATCTTCCGCTTATCCGAGGTCGGGTCGCGGGGGCCACAGCCTAAGCAGGGAAACCCAGACTTCCCTCTCCCCAGCCACTTCGTCTAGCTCTTCCCGGGGGATCCCGAGGCGTTCCCAGGCCAGCCGGGAGACATAGTCTTCCCAACGTGTCCTGGGTCTTCCCCGTGGCCTCCTACCGGTTGGACGTGCCCTAAACACCTCCCTAGGGAGGCGTTCGGGTGGCATCCTGACCAGATGCCCGAACCACCTCATCTGGCTCCTCTCGATGTGAAGGAGCAGCGGCTTTACTTTGAGCTCCTCCCGGATGGCAGAGCTTCTCTCCCTATCTCTAAGGGAGAGCCGCGCCACACGGCGGAGGAAACTCATTTCGGCCGCTTGTACCCGTGATCTTATCCTTTCGGTCATGACCCAAAGCTCATGACCATAGGTGAGGATGGGAACGTAGATCGACTGGTAAATTGAAAGCTTTGCCTTCCACAACGGATCGGTACAACGTCCGCATTACTGAAGACGCCGCACCGATTCGCCTGTCAATCTCACGATCCACTCTTCCCTCACTCGTGAACAAGACTCCTAGGTACTTGAACTCCTCCACTTGGGGCAGGGTCTCCTCCCCAACCCGGAAATGGCATTCCACCCTTTTCCGGGCGAGAACCATGGACTCGGACTTGGAGGTGCTGATTCTCATTCCGGTCGCTTCACACTCGGCTGCGAACCGATCCAGCGAGAGCTGAAGATCCCGGTCAGATGAAGCCATCAGGACCACATCATCTGCAAAAAGCAGAGACCTAATCCTGCGGTTACCAAACCGGAACCCTTCAACGCCTTGACTGCGCCTAGAAATTCTGTCCATAAAAGTTATGAACAGAATCGGTGACAAAGGACAGCCTTGGCAGAGTCCAACCCTCACTGGAAATGTGTTCGACTTACTGCCGGAAATGCGGACCAAGCTCTGGCACTGATCGTACAGGGAGCGGACCGCCACAATAAGACTGTCCGATACCCCATACTCTCTGAGCACTCCCCACAGGACTTCCCGAGGGACACGGTCGAATGCCTTCTCCAAGTCCACAAAGCACATGTAGACTGGTTGGGTAAACTCCCATGCACCCTCAAGAACCCTGCCGAGAGTATAGAGCTGGTCCACAGTTCCACGACCAGGACGAAAACCACACTGTTCCTCCTGAATCCGAGGTTCGACTATCCGGCGTAGCCTCCTCTCCAGTACACCTGAATAAACCTTACCGGGAAGGCTGAGGAGTGTGATCCCACGATAGTTGGAACACACCCTCCGGTCCCCCTTCTTAAAGAGAGGAACCACCACCCCGGTCTGCCAATCCAGAGGTACCGCCCCCGATGTCCACGCGATGCTGCAAAGTCTTGTCAACCAAGACAGCCCCACAGCATCCAGAGCCTTAAGGAACTCCGGGCGGATCTCGTCCACCCCTGGGGCCTTGCCACCAAGGAGCTTTTTAACTACCTCAGCGACCTCAGCCCCAGAAATAGGAGAGTCCACCACAGATTCCCCAGGCAATGCTTCCTCATAGGAAGACGTGTTGGTGGGATTGAGGAGGTCTTCGAAGTATTCCTTCCACCTATCCACAACATCCGCAGTTGAGGTCAGCAGAACACCATCCGCACCATACACGGTGTTGACAGTGCACTGCTTCCCCTTCCTGAGGCGGCGGACGGTGGTCCAGAATCGCTTCGAAGCCGTCCGGAAGTCGTTTTCCATGGCTTCCCCGAACTCCTCCCATGTCCATGTTTTTGCCTCCGCGACTGCTGAAGCTGCACACCGCTTGGCCTGTCGGTACCTGTCCACTGCCTCCAGAGTCCTATGAGCCAAACGGACCCGATAGGACTCCTTCTTCAGCTTGACGGCATCCCTCACCGCTGGTGTCCACCAAGGGGTTTTAGGATTGCCGCCCCGACAGGCACCAACTACCTTGCGGCCACAGCTCCGATCTGCCGCCTTGACAATGGTCCACTCGGACTCAATGTCCAGCACCTGCCTCGTGACATGTTCAAAGTTCTTCCGGAGGTGGGAATTGAAACTTTGTCTGACAGGAGACTCTGCCAGATGTTCCCAGCAGACCCTCACAATGCGTTTGGGCCTGCCAGGTCTGTCCGGCATCCTCCCCCACTATCGCAGCCAACTCACCACCAGGTGGTGATTGGTAGAAAGCTCCGCCCCTCTCTTCACCCGAGTGTCCAAAACATAAGGCCGCAAATCCGATGACACAACTACAAAGTCGATCATGGAACTGCGGCCTAGGGTGTCCTGGTGCCAAGTGCACATATGGACACCCTTATGTTTGAACATGGTGTTTGTTATGGACAAACTGTGACGAGCACAAAAGTCCAATAACAAAACACCACTCGGGTTCAGATCCGGGCGGCCATTCTTCCCAATCACGCCTCTCCAGGTTTCACTGTCGTTGCCAACGTGAGCGTTGAAGTCCCCCAGTAGGACAAGGGAATCACCCGGGGGAGCACTTTCCAGTACTCCATCGAGTGCTCCCAAAAAGGGTGGGTACTCTGAACAGCTGTTTGGTGCGTAAGCACAAACAACAGTCAGGACCCATCCCCCCACCCGAAGGCGGAGGGAGGCTACCCTTTCATCCACCGGGTTGAACTCCAACGTACAGGCTTTGAGCCGGGGAGAAACAAGAATTGCCACCCCAGCCCGTCGCCTCTCACTGCCGGCAACGCCAGAGTGGAAGAGGGTCCAATCCCTCTCGAGAGAAGTGGTTCCAGAGCCCTTGCTGTGCGTCGAAGTGAGTCCGACTATATCCAGCCGTAATTTCTCGACTTCGCGCACTAGCTCAGGCTCTTTTTCCCCCCAGTGACGTGACGTTCCACGTCCCAAGAGCTAGCTTCTGCAGCTGAGGATAGGACCGCCAAGTGCCCTGTCTTCGGCTGCCGCCCAGCTCACATTGCACCCGACCTCTATGGCCCCTGCTATGGGTGGTGAGCCCATTGGAGGGGTGACCCACGTTGCCTCTTCGGGCCCCATGGGAACAGGCCCGGCCACCAGGCGCTCGCCATCGTACCCCACCTCCGGGCCTGGCTCCAAAGGGGGGCCCCGGTGACCCGCGTCCGGGCGAGGGAAATCTGGGTCCATGCTTTTTCTTCTTCATAAAGGTCTTCGAGCTGCTCTTTGTCTGATCCCTCACCTAGAACCTGTTTGCCTTGGGAGACCCTACCAGGGGGATTTATGCCCCCGGACAACATAGATCCTAGGATCATTGGGACACGCAAACTCCTCTACCACGATAAGGTTGCAGCTCAGAGAGGAGGCATTTAAAACAATGTAAAAAAAAACTTTCTATTCTATTCTATCCATCCATTTTCTACCGCTTGTCCCTTTTGGGGTCGCGGGGGGTGCTGGAGCCCATCCCAGCTGCATTCGGGCGGGAGGCAGTGTACACCCTGGACAAGTCGCCACCTCATCGCAGGGCCAACACAGATAGACAGACAACATTCACACTCACATTCACACACTAGGACCAATTTAGTGTTGCCAATCAACCTATCCCCAGGTGCATGTTTTTGGCAGTGGGGGGAAGCCGGAGTACCCGGAGGGAACCCACGCATTCATGGGGAGGACATGCAAACAACACAGAAAGATCCTGAGCCCGGGATTGAACTCAGTACTACTACTCAGGACCTTTGTATTGTGAGGCATATTCACTAACCCCTGTGCCACCGTGCTGACCATATTCTATTCTAATGTAATCCTAAATTATGGCGGCCAATATGTAATATACAAAATTGTAAATTGTTCTTGAGAACAATAAAAAAATCCCTGTGTGTTTAAGGCCTTTTGATTTTTATTTTAGTCTTCCTAGGTAGCAGTGGGGTGGTGGAGTTCTTCTTCCCCTCCCCTTCTCTCAATCGTCTCATTCCCCCTCTCTTCAGGTGTGGGCCTTTCCCTTGAAACAGATCATCTATGCAAGAAGAATTTGAAGTTGTCAATAAAATACAGTCATCTGGACTTGCAGACTTTGGACAGCCATGTATTCAGCTGAAGCAGCCTGCTGAATTTGTTTATCCTCCTGTCGATGTTTTTGGGGAAGTCCTTTGATAAGTGCAGGTGCTTCCACAATATCAACACTCTCAAATATTAAAGTCTTTCTTCGGGATTTCAGACTGTTGGTTTCTGACATCCATGGCACTCACGTGCATATCCAGCTGTTTGATCCCCTGATGTTTAGCCAGGACCTAAGGAAGGTGCATTGTGAAGTGAAGTGAAGTGAAGTCAATTATATTTATATAGCGCTTTTCACGAGTGACTCAAAGCGCTTTACATAGTGAAACCCAATAACAGTGTGGGCGGCACTGGGAGCAGGTGGATAAAGTGTCTTGCCCAAGGACACAACGGGAGTGACTAGGGTGGCGGAAGCGGGAATCGAACCTGCAACCCTCAAGTTGCCGGCACAGCCAGTCCACCAACCGAGCTATGCCGCCCCGTGATTTCTGAGACGGTGGCACTGTATGGTGGCATGTAACCATTTGGTTTATGTTTATGTTAGATATGGCGCCGTATCCAAGCAGAAGCATATCTTTGACCTTGGCACTGGGCACATTTGCACTGTCCGCCTGACGGTTTGTGCTAACTTCTGTTTGTGATATTCAGTCCCATTTGGCTGTGACAGACAAAAATCTGCATGCCATGGATATCAACATTTTGATTTGACTTCGGTTGAGCACCAAGTCGATTGCAGGTGTCTCTACAGAGTCTTGGAAAATACATGGTATCATTTAGCCTCAGGCTGTGCGTAATAGTTTTTTCACCCTTTGATCTGGAGGTGAATGATGACTTTTTACCATTGGATTCCACTGGGAGTGTCTGAGGAAGTCCTTTTCCACTTTTCAGGCAATCAATCTTCGTTTCTACCGCACACATTTCTTATTGATACATCCAACCGTTTTCACAGGGAGCCATTGTTTGGGTTACTCCTTCAGTCATGTTGAGAGGGTTGTCGCTGACTCGTCAGATGGATTGTAAAAAGTATATAAAAAAATTTTATTAAAAAAAAATGAAATAAAAAAGAAGCATAACATTTGTTCAGAGAGTCTCTGTTTACAAAACCCAAAACCAGTGAAGTTGGCACGTTGTGTAAATCGTAAATAAAAACAGTATACAATGATTTGCAAATCCTTTTTAACCTATTTTCAAATGAATTGACTGCAAAGACAAGCTACTTAACGTTCAAACTGAGAAACGTTATTTTTTGCAAATATTGGCTCATTTGGAATTTGCAACGTGTTTCACAAAAGCTGGCACTGGGGGCAAAAACTACTGAGAAAGTTGAGAAATACTCATTGAACACTTATTTAGAACATCCCACAGGTCAACAGGCTAATTGGTGGATGCCATTATTGGGTATAAAAGCAACTTTTATAAAATGCTCAGTCATTCACAAACAAGGATGGGGCGAGGGTCACCACTTTGTCAACAAATGCGTGAGCGAGGTCTTTTTCATGGACGCCCTTGCTTATTTCAAGACAATGCCAAGCCACATTCTGCAGGTGTTACAACAGCGTGGGTTGGTAGTAAAAGAGTGGGGACACTAGACTGGCCTGCCTGTAGTTCAGACCTGTCTCCTGTTGAAAATGTGTAGCGCATTATGAAGCGTAAAATACGACAACTAAGACCCTGGACTGTTGAACAACTTAAGCTGTAAATCAAGCAAGATTGAGAAATAATTCCACCTGAAAGACTTTAAAACTTGGTCTCCTTAGTTCCCAAACATATGCTGAGTGTTGTTAAATGGAAAGGCCATGTAACACAGTGGTAAATATGCCCCTGGGCCAACTTTTATGCAATGTGTTGCTGCCATTTAATTGTACATTAATGATTATTTGTAAAAAAAAAAAAAAAGTTTCTCAGTTCAAATATTAAATATATTGTCCTTTCCGTCTATTTACTTGAATATCAATCAATCAATCAATCAATGTTTACTTATATAGCCCTAAATCACTAGTGTCTCAAAGGGCTGCACAAACCACCACGACATCCTCGGTAGGCCCACATAAGGGCAAGGAAAACTCACACCCAGTGGGACGTCGGTGACAATAATGACTATGAGAACCTTAGAGAGGAGGAAAGCAATGGATGTCGAGCGGATCTAACATGATACTGTGAAAGTTCAATCCACAATGGATCCAACACAGTCGCAAGAGTCCAGTCCAAAGCGGGTCCAACTCAGCAGAGAGAGTCCCGTTCACAGCGGAGCCACCAGGAAGCCACCTCAGTAAAACACATGTCCAACTCTGAAACACTCAAAGCAGAAAAAACTTGTTCTAATTTAACAGACTCCTTACCCAGACCAGTAGTCTCGCATTTTCCATCTAAATCCGTCTTCAGGGTGGAGGGAAGTGGTGTACTGTGGGGATTAGCCTTCTGCTTTGTTTTTATACGTTGAAAAGGATTTGCAAACCAATATATTCTGTTTTTATTTACGATTTACCCAATGTTACAACTACACTGGTTTTGGGTTTTGTACTTAAAAGAAAAGGAAAACAATCATACCCAAGACTTGTTGAAGGATTTAAAAACAAATAAAGTAGCAAGCAAGCAGGAGCAAAGAGAGACACGTCTGCACTTCTTGGAAGTAGGAGGTAATTACATGTTATTATGAATGTGCCTGTTACTACTGTAAACTACATGTATACTTACTTGTATATTAAACATTGGTGGAGGTTTTTTGAGGTGTTTTAGAGCGCTCATAGGCTGACTTGAGTGACGTCCATTGGCTCAATTGTTAACTGACTTTTGCTCGCATTTATTTACAAGTTAGAATGTATCAATAAATGAAAAACATAAGTGTGCTTGTATTTATGTGAGAGTGAATTATGGGCAATATTCCGGAAAATGCAGTCTCCTTTTGAGATCTAAAATTGAAGTACTATGGGATATCTCAAAAATCAAGATTTTACTGCATTTTTTTAAACTACACTTGTTTGTTGCAGGGTTGTACGTTATACCGGTATTAGTATAGTACCGCGATACTAATGAGTCATATTCGGTGAAAAATTCGGTCCGATCCTGTAACGATTTGGTATCGGATTGATACCCAAAATTGTGGTATCATCCAAAACTTATGTAAAGTATCGAACAACAGAATGATAAATGATTACACTTTAACAGAAGTGTAGCTAGAACATGTTAAAATAGAAATTAACCAAATATTAACAGTAAATGAACAAGTGAATTCATAATTCATTTTCTACCATTTGTTCTTAATAACTGACAAAATAATAGAATGGAAAATGATAAAATATGTTACTGCATAGTCAGCAGCTAAATTAGGAACCTTTGTTTGTTTACTTACTACTAAAAGACAAGTTGCCTTGGATGTTCACTATTTTATTTAAGGACAAACTTGCAAAAAGAAACATATGTTTAATGTACCTGTCAAGATGTGGACTTGGGTGCGGTTTGTTTTCCTGTGGTGCAAAGCGATTGGACCGGACACGACGTGAAGGTAATGACATATTTTAATTTTACTCAAAAAAAAAGGAACAAACGAAAAGCGCTCACAGGGGAGGTATAAAAACTTGACTATGAAAACAAAACTTGCACTAATGCAAAACTATGGTCATAAAACAAAACTTGCAAACTATGGCGTGAATTAAGAAAACTTACTTGGACCGAGAAAAGAGTATGAAAAAAGCAGCATGGTTCATCAGCAGGGATTACGAGGGTGGGAGAGGGTGATGTCGCCAGGCTGACTACCTGGCAACTGTAACTTAAATGATACTGTGGTGATTGAAAACAGGTGCGTGAGTTCAAAAGTGGAACAGGTGAAACAAATGGGTAACCATGGAAACAAGACAAGGGAGTGAAAAAACAGGAACAAAAAAGAGTCCAAAAACCAAACAGAACATAACTTTAAGGCTTACTGAAACCCACTACTACCCACCACACAGTCTGATAGTTTATATATCAATGATGAAATATTAACATTGCAACACATGTCAACACGGCCTTTTTAGTTTACTAAATTGCAATTTTTAATTTCCTTGGAGTTTCGTCTTGAAAACGTCGTGTAATGATGACGTGTACGCAAGACGTCACGGGTTTTAAGGAAATATGAGTGCTGCACACACACAGAGCTAAAAGTTGTCGGCTTTAACGGCATAATTACACAGTATTTTGGAGATCTGTGTTGCTGAATCTTTTGCAATTTCTTCAATTAATATTGGAGAAGTCAAAGTAGAAAGATGGAATTGGGAAGCTTTAGCCTTTAGCCACACAAACATACGGTGATTCCTTGTTTAAAATTCCTGGAGGTGAAACTTTACTATGGATCAGAGCGCGGTCAAGCGAACATGAATCACGACGGAATGTTAACCAGCAGGTTTTGGTGAGAAAATTGTGGTAAAAAGTTGCTTTTTACCGGAGATCAACTGAGCTTGTGCCGTCCATAAACCTGCCGTCGACTCCCCTGAGACACTGTTGTCAAGACACCCGTGGAGACACATCTCCGACTATCAGGTACTGTAAAACTCACTAAAACACTATCAACACAATAGAAAGATAAGGGAATTCCCAGAATTATCCTTGCAAATGTGTCTAAAAACATCTGAATCCGTCCCAATGCAATCGCATTTTTTTTTAACTTGTTTTTTTGTTTTTTTCTCTAGTCCGTCGCTATCAACATCCTCCAACACGAATCTTTCATCCTCGCTCAAATTAATGGGGAAATTGGCGTTTTCTCGGTCCGAATAGCACTTTTTGTTGGAGGCTCCCATTAAGACCAATCTGAATATGTGAGGAGACCCCACACTTGTGACGTCATCGTCTGCGACTTCCGGTAAAGGCAGGGCTTTTTTGTCAGCACCAAAAGTTGCAGACTTTATTGTGGATGTTCTTTACTAAATCCTTTCAGCAAAAATATGGCAATATCGTGAAATGATCAAGTATGACACATAGAATGGACCTGCTATTCCCGTTTAAATAAGAAAATCTCATTTCAGTAGGCCTTTAAACAAAACATGATCCCAGACATGATAGTACCCAAAGATGTTTTGTTAAAATAAAGCCATAATGCAATTTTTGTGGTCCCCTTTATTTAGAAAAGTACTGAAAAGTATCAAAATAATTTTGGTACCGGTACCAAAATATTGGTGTCGGGACAACACTAGTTTGTTGTATTCTGTTGTCTTTACTGATATAATTACATTAAAAGTTAAGTAGCTGTATTTCAAGGGAAACTATTACAGTACAGCTATCACCTAACAAAAATGTAAAAAATAAAAAATGGGGTGATTACATGCCAAACAGTATTGTAAAAGTAGTGCTTACATTCACAATTTTTTAAAATAAATACAACAAAGCAGTTTGAAATCCTGAGGGACATTGTATATGTACAAGAGGAAGCCTATCACATTGCATTAGCTGTAGTTTTTGTTCCACCAATTACAAAGAGAAAGGTTATCTTTCCTGTACTACCTGCCAGCCATCATGCCTAGCGCTTGCTGTCTAGCTGCCAGGCCTTTTTCCATTTTTGCCTGATGAGGCTGGCGCTGGGTGGCCCTTTTTTTTTCAATGAGGCTCCTCACTTTCACTGCACAGCGTGCTGACACACACACTCTGCCAGCTAGGCTTTCCTCCCTGCACACCCCCCCAAACCCAGTAGGAGCCACAACAAGATGTAAACTAAGCTAGCACAACCCCAACACGCCCTGCTCCATTATTCATCTGCCCTCTTTAATGAGTTTTCCATCCACCCTTACAATTAAAAGAAATGATTGCGCTTGATCACGTTAATGTAATTGCACTGACGCCTTTGTCTGAATGCTTGCCTGTGTGTTACATAGTAAAGCCCGCCACAAGGTGCTTTAAACCGGACATTGCAATGATAAATGAGCCCTGATTTGTGCATATGGTCCAAACAGTGGGCTGCAACATTAACATAAATTTGTTTATGGACTAAAAGAAACAAACCAGGATTAAAAAAACTTTTGTTTCATTATCAATCCATATCTGAACAGTTCCTTTGCTCTGAAAGTTACACATTGGACAACTTGCACGTGAATCCCACAGCTAATATGTTTGTTTACATATCTTGATCCTGAAGAGGAGGATAGCTAAATATTTGATGGCTTCTTCAAGTTACTCAAAAGCAGCCACCCTTGTGACCCAACACCACACTTGGATGTTTGTGCACGTCCACTCATTGTTTAACAACTCTACATCACATTTGCACAAGCATGGTTAACTATATAGCATTGTCTTATATGCCATCCCTCAGTTAATGGCCGTGTCAGTTTATAGCTAAAAAGCAATTTACGGTGGAAAAAATTACCTGTAGTGCCCCTGGTAAATTACCTTTATTCCCGCCTTCCGCCCGAATGCGGCTGAGATAGGCTCCAGCACCCCCCCGTGACCCCAAAAGCGACAAGCGGTAGGAAATGGATGGATGGATGGATGACTGATACTGTTACAGAATGTAACAGACACCAGCATCCAGTATGTTGCATCTTAAACACAACACAGCAGATCAGCTGTGACATTAGTAAAGTTAAGTAGTATTATATAAAATTATACATAATTAACTCACAGAAATGAGTGACGGCAGATGCAGGAAATATATAACACTGCAATGGACCAAAAATATAACCATATTTTTTCCTCAGTAAAAAAGTCTAAAAAGGATAGGTTGTCTTATATTTGGAGTATAAATATATATTAGGGCTGTCAAATTATTAAAATATTTACTTGTGATTAATCACAGCTGGTTCATAGTTAATTCAAAATTAAACGTGATTAATCGCAGATGGATATAACTTTTCTGTAACCAGAAGTGGATAAAGTAGCCAGATATTGTTCTCAAGTAAGAGTAATGTTACTTTAGAGATGTATTACTCAAAAAAAAGTAAGGAGTAGTCACCCAAATATTTACCTGCGTAAAAGTAAAAAGTATGTTGTGAAAAAACTACTCAAGTAATGAGTAACTGATGAGTAACCTGTTCGTTTAATGAATACGGCAACAAGTAATGCACAAAAACATAAAAATAGTAATGAACAAATTCAGAGCCAGGAATATCTCTTAAGCAACTAAAACAATAATATATATTATATAATATATATTTGGTTTTATACTGTATTGAAAAAACAATTGAAAATAAATTTTACCTTTGCAACCTCATTGTACTATTGGCTAAGTTTTATATTCATAAATGTAAGTTTCTCATTACCTGACCTGTTTTTTGTGTCTTTAAAAAAGATTTAGAACTCCACATTAAAACACTCTACCTCTAACAACCAAAAAGCTGTGAAAACGATGATGCTGTGTTCCAAATTTAAGGTATTTACTGAGATTGAGCGAGCCTATGGCTTTGCACTTAGTTTTTTTATATATATATATTGTTTTGCATTCTATTTTAGTTACTTTGAATTTACAACCCCCTGGCGCTGTTTTGTACGGTTTTTATACTGTTTTGTACTGTTTTTGTACTTACTTTGATTATTATTTTCATCCATCCATCCATCCATTTTCTACCGCTTATTCCCTTTCGGGGTCACGGGGGGCGCTGGCGCCTATCTCAGCTACAATCGGGCGGAAGGCGGGGTACACCCTGGACAAGTCGCCACTTCATCGCAACTGTTTGTAAATGTTGAAATTTAGGGTTTATAAAAAAATTTTTTTTAAAGTGTGCAGTTAATCATGTGACCGCCTGGCTCTGTTTGATTGGTGAAACGGAGTCAAACGTCACCAGTGACTGCATTTGATTGGTGAAACGGACTCAAACGTCACCAGTGACTGCATTTGATTGGTGAAACGCAGGCATGTGATAGGTCCTACTTTGAAGGTCTGTCTGACGAACCAAACCAAGCAAAGCGTGCATTAACAGGTTGATAAAAATCAGCAGCGAGTAGCGAGCTGAATGTAGATAAATGGAGCGAAGTAAAAGTAGCGTTTCTTCTCTATACATATACTCAAGTAAAAGTATGTTGCATCAAAACTACTCTTAGAAGTACAATATATCCCAAAAGTTACTCAAGTAGATGTAACGGAGTAAATGTAGCACGTTACTACCCACGTCTGTCGGTAACACTTTTGTATGGGGAACATATTGTAAGTAACAAAGACTTCATTTAGAGTTATTTGGACACTAGGGGAACATATTGTAAGTTTTAGTTAGGATTGGGTTTGGGGTTTGGGTTGGGGTTGGGGTTGGGGTTGGGGTTAGGGTTAGAGGGTTAGGGTTGGGGTTGGGTTTAGGGTTGGGGTTTAGTTTAGTTTAGTTTAGTTTAGCTTAGTTTAGCTTAGTTTAGTTTAGTTTAGTTTAGTTTAGTTTAGTTTAGTTTAGTTTAGTTTATTCAGGATCCCCATTAGTCTACACCGCAGTGGAGACTATTCTTCCAGGGGTCCAGGCAAAAAACATCACACAATCACAAAACAAAAGATTACAATGCAGTACAACGTGATAAAAAAATAAAAAAATAAAAAGGTTTGTGGTTAGGTTGTATAATAAGGCCATGCAGAATAAGGCATTAATAAGTACTTCATAATGACTAATTAAGAGCCAATATGTTACTAATTTGCAGGTTAATAAGCAACTAACTAATGGTGAATATGTTGCCCATACTTAAGTGTTTTCAACTTTTCATCATTATTAAGTGTGCCCGAGATAGATATTTTTCAAGCTTTTATTATCATGACTTGACAAATAGTTTGCTTTAATGAAATGTTGTTTTAAACCTTGTGCCTTTTTAAACAGCTCAACACAAAATGGACTTAAACACACTTTTAATGACATTAGAAAAAAATACCTGCAGCGCATTGGTATCTTGCCAGATTTTGTCATTTGTCGCAATACATCTTCAGTCTTCAATGCGGCCCACGAGAGATCACAGTTTTAACAAAATTGGCCTGCCCAATATTTTTGCCTAAGTTTAGTTCTCTGTTGGTTGAATGGGTGTGATCCTGCTTTCCTGTAGAGGGCGAAAACAAGAGTCCTTGGTTATGAACCATTGATTGATTGATTGATTGATTGAAACTTTTATCAGTAGATTGCACAGTACATATTTTGTACAATTGACCATTAAATGGTAACACCCGAATAAGTTTTTCAACTTGTTTAAGTCGGTGTCCTCGTTAATCAATTCATGGTACTGAGCTTCATATGGAAGGCAATAGAGCGCAGCATCAATTTATATGACTCAAGCCATAGTGTAAATGAACTATAACCAACACATAAATCATAACACACCTGCTGCTCATTGAACTTTGTGGACACTAAAACATGTTTAAAATGAAAAATGCAGTGGTGTATCTAAGTTACATTTAAACCAGTGTGGGTGGCACTGGGAGCAGGTGGGTAAAGTGTCTTGCCCAAGGACACAACGGCAGTGGCTAGGATGGTGAACCGACATCATATTGAACCCAATGGGTTATGAATGGGATGGCACTTCAAGTTCAAGTGAGTCAAGGCAGGGGGCCAAATACTTTTGGCAATATAGTGCATTTATGTATACACTATGTATGTGTGTATACATATTGTTACTTTACATGCAGTCGGCTTTTGGACCCTGGCCAAAAATTTTAGGCCCCAGAGTAAAAACGTTTGGACACCCCTGGCTAATATCAATTTTATGAATCAAATACCATTTTTTGGAATCAGTGTTATCATCCATGATACAGGACCAATCTAACCCTCACCCCTGCGCCTTGTGTTTTATTCACAGTCACTCACTACCTCTGCAGCTGCAAATTCACCCCCTGCCGGCCCTTGCATTTTCTTCTGACTGTGATTGACAACCTCATGACAACCTCATGACACATCGTCTCAGGAGCAAGTTGCCGTAATGGTAGGGGCACCCGGCGTCCACTCCGTTGCCATGACATCTAAGTGAGAGGTCATGTAGAAGCTTATTCCCTTTTTTTTGGGGTCGCGGGGGGCGCTGGCGCCTATCTCAGCTACAATCGGGCGGAAGGCGGGGTACACCCTGGACAAGTCACCACCTCATCGCAGGGCCAACACAGATAGACAGACAACATTCACACTCACATTAACACACTAGGGCCAATTTAGTGTTGCCAATCGACTTATCCCCAGGTGCATGTCTTTGGAGGTGGGAGGAAGCCGGAGTACCCGGAGGGAACCCACGCATTCACGGGGAGAACATGCAAACTCCACACAGAAAGATCCCGAGCCTGGATTTGAACCCAGGACTGTAGGAACTTCGTATTGTGAGGCAGACGCACTAACCCCTCTCCCACCGTGAAGCCCGTGAGTATATATAAATATATAAATATATATATACCATATGAGGTAGAAATAATGTACATTGATGTGCACTGTCTTGCCCCTTTCACATTGTTTGCACATGTTCCCCCTTTACATGTGACTTTATGAACATATTGCTCTCACTGTTCATACTGTGGATTTGAAGTAGGCCCACGCCAGCCCCTTTTAAAATATGTGTCCGTAGAGACATTGTACAATAGACAGACCAAGAGTGACGGAGTGAAGGAGAGACAAATGTATACAAATGCGCGAACCTGCAATTGCGTGTCTCGTCATGAAATAACATCTTATGTTTTACTATGCTAAACTCAAACTGAACAAATGTTTATTGTGTACTGAATAGTACACTTTTGTATAAACTGTCGGTGTAAATCTTTAGTTACCCAAGTTTTGAAAGGTAATGCAAAAGCTGTGTCGTAATTGCACTGAGTGCTGTATAATTCTGATGTAGGTATTATAAGAATGCCACCATACTTGCACGGCATGTTTACACATAGCATGGTAAAGTGAAAAGAAACTTGATAATTATTTAATTACGGCTTCAAGTGTAGTCAACACAGTTAAGAATGTGATCTGTATCAAAATCATTAAGGTGAGTTGAGCAGGGAATATGAGGAGATGAGCTCTCTACACAGGCTTCTAATTACCTTATCAGAGCTTCACATTAGCTGTCCAACTTTTGCATTATTCTTTACTATTTTTTTTTAGTCATGCTTCTTCCACCATATTTCCCCCGGGGTCTCTCTCTGAATCCCCTAAATAATGCACTCAGACCGAAGGGCTTGAAGGGGCTCTATGATGGATTACACTCCCATTTCTATTGGGATGGTGTTTCCCTTTTTTTAATAGTATATTTATTATATTCTTACTAGCACAATGCTGTCAGGTGTGTATTTACATATCTATATTTACAACCTAAAGCCTTTTCTCCCCCCACTTTGGACTTCTGGTTTGCATCCCACTGGAAGCCTGTCTTTCAGCCCCTTTCCTGTGATCTGACATCACCAAATGCATTAACGATCAACTGTCATACTTGCCAACCTTGAGACCTCCGATTTCTGGAGGTGGGGGCGTGGTTGGGGCGGGGCGTGGTTAAGAGGGGAGGAGTATATTTACTGCTAGAATTCACCAAGTCAAGCATTTCAATCAATGTCAATCAATGTTTACTTATATAGCCCTAAATCACTAGTGTCTCAAAGGGCTGCACAAACCACTACGACATCCTCGGTAGGCCCACATAAGGGCAAGGAAAACTCACACCCAGTGGGACATCGGTGACAATAATGACCCAGTGGGACGTCGGTGACAATGATGACTATGAAAACATGATACTGTGAAAGATCAATCCATAATGGATCCAACACAGTCGCGAGAGTCCAGTCCAAAGCGGATCCAACACAGCAGCGAGAGTCCCGTTCACAGCGGAGCCAGCAGGAAACCATCCCAAGCGGAGGCTGATCAGCAGCGCAGAGATGTCCCCAGCCGATACACAGGCGAGCAGTACATGGCCACCGGATCGGACCGGACTCCCTCCACAAAGGAGAGTGGGACATAGAAGAAAAAGAAAAGAAACGGCAGATCAACTGGTCTAAAAAGGGAGTCTATTTAAAGGCTAGAGTATACAAATTAGTTTTAAGGTGAGACTTAAATGCTTCTACTGAGGTAGCATCTCGAACTGTTACCGGGAGGGCATTCCAGAGTACTGGAGCCCGAAATGAAAAAGCTCTACAGCCCGCAGACTTTTTTTGGGCTTTGGGGATCACTAATAAGCCGGAGTCCTTTGAACGCAGATTTCTTGCCGGGACATATGGTACAATACAATCGGCAAGATAGGATGGAGCTAGACCGTGTAGTATTTTATACGTGAGTAGTAAAACCTTAAAGTCACATCTTAAGTGCACAGGAAGCCAGTGCAGGTGAGCCAGTACAGGCGTAATGTGATCAAACTTTCTTGTTCTTGTCAAAAGCTAACAGCCGCATTTTGTACCAACTGTAATCTTTTAATGCTAGACATGGGGAGACCCGAAAATAATACGTTACAGTAATCGAGGCGAGACGTAACAAACGCATGGATAATGATCTCAGCGTCTTTAGTGGACAGAATGGAGCGAATTTTTGCGATATTGCGGGGATGAAAGAAGGCCGTTTTAGTAACGCTTTTAATGTGTGCCTCAAAGGAGAGTTGGGTCGAAGATAATACCCAGATTCTTTACCTTGTCGCCTTGTTTAATTGTTTGGTTGTCAAATGTTAGAGTTGTATTATTAAATAGAGTTCGGTGTCTAGCAGGACCGATAATCAGCATTTCCGTTTTTTTGGCGTTGAGTTGCAAAAAGTTAGCGGACATCCATTGTTTAATTTCATCAAGACACGCCTCCAGCTGACTACAATCCGGCATGTTGGTCAGCTTTAGGGGCATGTAGAGTTGGGTGTCATCAGCATAACAGTGAAAGCTAACACCGTATTTGCGTATGATGTCACCTAGCGGCAGCATGTAGATGCTGAAGAGTGCAGGGCCAAGGACCGAACCCTGGGGAACTCCACACGTTACCTTAACGTAGTCCGAGGTCACATTGTTATGGGAGACACACTGCATCCTATCAGTAAGATAAGAGTTAAACCAAGACAGGGCTAAGTCTGACATACCAATTCGTGTTTTGATACGTTCTAATAAAATATTATGATCGACAGTATCGAAAGCAGCGCTAAGATCGAGGAGCAGCAACATAGATGACGCATCAGAATCCATCGTTAGCAATAGATCATTAGTCATTTTTGCGAGGGCTGTCTCCGTCGAGTGATTTGCCCTGAAACCGGATTGAAAGGTTTCACATAGATTGTTGGACGCTAAGTGTTCATTTAACTGCTCCGCAACAATTTTTTCGAGGATTTTTGAAATAAAGGGAAGGTGAGACACCGGTCGGTAGTTTACCATGAGGTCAGGATCGAGGTTAGGTCTTTTAAGAAGAGGATGAATAACCGCTTTTTTGAATGCTAGGGGAACAGTGCCCGAGGAAAGTGATAAGTTTATAATATTTAGCACTGATGGACCTAATAATACAAAGAGCTCCTTGATCAGTTTCCCAGGAAGAGGGTCAAGTAAACATGTTGTTTGTTTTATTCCATTTACACGTAACAATTCCTCTAATGTTATTTCCTCAAAACGAGAGAAACTATTTTGGAGGGCAGTATCCGCCGTATATACAATCGTATCAGTGTTAATAGAACCCCGTTGTAGCTGGGACGCATTGTCTTTAATCTCCTTTCTAATGACTTCAATTTTCTTACTAAAGAATTGCATAGAGTCATCAGCTGAGTGGGTGGAGCTACTGGAAGGAGTCCCTTGTTGGGTTAGCGATGCTACCGTACTAAACAAAAATTTAAGATCGTTTTTATTACGGTGGATGAGATTTGAGTAATAATTAGCTTTAGCTAAGGTAAGCATGCGTTTATAAGTTATTAAACCATCACTCCATGCTTGATGGTGCACCTCAAGTTTAGTCGTGCGCCATTTGCGTTCCAGCTTTCTGCATAATAATTTCTGAGCTCTAGTTTCTTCTGTAAACCACGGGGTGCGCTTTTTTGGAGCCTTTTTTTAACTTTAGCGGTGCTATGTTATCAATGGTTTCGCGCAGGGCGTCGTTAAAGTTGTTAGTGAGGTTATCAATAGAGCCCACATATTTTGGGAATGGTGCCATTACCGAGGGCAGTAGGTCAGCAAGAGTTGTCGTTGTGGCCGTATTAATGTTGCGGCTGCTATAGCAGTTATTATTATTATTAGTTTGACGAACATGCGTCTGAACCTCGAATTTTATAAGGTAATGATCGGACAATACTTTAGTGTACGGGAGTATCGTAACTTTGGAAGCGGTGATACCCCTGACAAGCACTAGGTCTATCGTATTACCGTTGCGATGCGTGGGTTCATTTATTATTTGTGTGAGACCACAGCTATCAATTATAGTCTGGAGCGCTACGCACGGTGGGTCCGATGGGGTATTCATATGGATATTAAAGTCCCCCATTATGATTATATTATCGGCGTGTGTCACTAGATCAGCAACGAACTCTGAGAATTCATTGATAAAGTCCGAATAGGGCCCTGGGGGGCGGTAGATAACAGCCAGGTGTAGAGGCAGCGGTGTGACAGACCTCATAGTAAGCACCTCAAACGATTTATATTTATTATTTATGTTAGGACTAAGGTTAAAGTTTTCGTTGTATATTAGTGCGACCCCCCAACCCCTTTTAAGCGGACGGGCAATATGCGCATGTGTAAAGTTAGGAGGACATGCCTCATTTAGCGCAAAAAAGTTGTTTGGTTTAAGCCAGGTTTCGCTGAGACCGATGACGTTAAGATTGTTGTCTCTGATAATATCATTAACTAATAACGTTTTGGGAGACAATGATCTTATGTTTAAAAAACCTATATTATAGGTAGTGGGCTGTTTTAGGGAATTTTTTTATCAAATTATCCGTAGTAGCAATATTAATAATGTTGTGTTTATTATGCCCAGTGCATTCAGTATAATTACGACCATATCTAGGAATTGATACGACGGGAATGTTCCGATTGTTTGATTGTTGCTTTGATAAACTGCACGCATCATAGTTAGCCACCTCAGTAACGGGGATTTTCCGATTGTTTGTTTGTTGCTTTGATAAACTGCACGCATCATAGTTAGCCACCTCAGTAAAACACATGTCCAACTCTGAAACACTCAAAGTAGAAAAAACGTGTTCTAATTTAACTGACTCCTTACCCAGACCAGTAGTCTCGCATCTTCCATTTAAATGCGGCTGCAGGATGGAGGAAAGTGGTGTTCTGTGGGGATTAGCCTTCTGCTTTGTTTTAAGCCCCGCTCGACATCCGCGTTTCCGATCACACCGCTGGCGTCTGCTCCGTAGACGGCCCCCGCTGCTACTAGACTCCGCTGCTTCACAGGCCGCTGGATGTAGCCGCCGACGTATTCCCATGCTAGTTAGCATGTTTAGCACGCCCGCGTCTATCAGTCCAAAACGGCCCGATATGTCCATATCCAGAAGTGTCTGGCGGTCGTACGTGATCACGGAGTGACCACGATGCGAGCCAGCCATGAAGTCTGCAGAACTGTCCGGCATTTCCGCCAAATGTTCCATCTTTAGCAAGAGCACCGCAGTGTCGCAGCCCGTCCGGGCGCCGCCATCTTGCTAAAACTTTCATATATATATATATATATATATATATATATATATATAAATATATATATATATATATATATATATATATATATATGTATGTATGTGTGGGAAAAATCACAAGACTACTTCATCTCTACAGAACTGTTTCATGAGGGGTTCCCTCAATCATCAGGAGATTTTCTCCTGATGATTGAGGGAACAGATGACTACGGGAACAGATGACTACGTTCTGGCGCGGGATAGCAGGTTTTGCAGGCTTATGAAGGCAGGTCCTCTAATCAGTGACAGGTGCGCTTATGATTAATTGATTGATTGATTGATTGATTGATTGATTGATTGATTGATTGATTGATTGATTGATTGATTGATTGATTGATTGAAACTTTTATCAGTAGATCGCACAGTTCAGTACATTTTCCGTACAATTGACCACTAAATTGTAACACCCGAATAAGTTTTTCAACTTGTTTAAGTCGGTGTCCACGTTAATCAATTCATGGTACAAATATATACTATCAGCACAATAGAGTCATCACACAAGTTAATTATCATAGTATATACATTGAATTATTTACATGATTTACAATCCGGGGGCTGGGATGAGGAGCTTTGGTTGATATCAGCACTTCAGTCATCAACAATTGCATCAACAAAGAAATGGACATTGAAACAGTGTAGGTCTTACTTAGTAGGATATGTACAGCCAGCAGAGAACATAGTGAGTTCGAATAGCATAAGAACAAGTATATACATTTGATTATTTACATTAGGTTATTTACAATCCGGGGATATGGGATGTGAATGGAGGAGGGTATTAGTAAAGGGTTGAAGTTTCCAGGAGGTGTTGTTTTAGAGCGGTTTTGAAGGAGGATAGAGATGCACTTACTTTTACACCCGTTAGGAGTGCATTCCACATTGATGGCATAGAAAGAGAATGAGTTAAGACCTTTATTAAATCGGAATCTGGGTTTAACGTGGTTTGTGGAGCTCTCCCTGGTGTTGTGGTTATGGGGGTCATTTACGTTAAGGAAGTAGTTTGACATGTACTTTGGTATCAGGGAGGTGTAGCAGATTTTATAGACTAGGCTAAGTGCAAGTTGTTTTACTCTGTCCTCCACCCTGAGCCAGCCCACTTTGGAGAAGTGGGTTGGAGTGAGGTGTGATCTGGGGTGGAGGTCTAAAAGTAATCGGACTAGCTTGTTCTGGGATGTTTGGAGTCTAAATGTGAGGGTTTTTGAAGCTGCTGGGATACCAGGAGGTGCTGATTGCTGGCGATTGATCGCAGCTGCTTGCTGCAGCCGGACTGGCACACGCTCGGCGCGCCCCAGGGTGTGCGCTCAGCGCAGCGCACAAATAATTGCGCACTGGTGTGAGCTCGGGCCGTGACCCGCTGCTCCTCACTAATGTGATGATATGGTTTGTCTGATGGGCTCTAGCCAGGGGTCTTAAAGAAAAACCCTTCAATCGCCAGCTGCAGCATGGAGGGCCACCGTAGTCCTCGTTTTCCAGCTGGGTGCAGTGTAACAACTTCTGAGCCCAGCTACAGCCCGGCCCTAGCTACATTAACCACATCCTTCCATTTGGACTACAAGTCCAGCCTGATGATACACAAGGCTTTTCTATGTCAGAACTTGCAGTCCACCTGCAGTGCGGCAACAATCATAGGGGGAGTCTTTGCACATCGCATCTTGGCCTGAGTCGTGTTTAAAGAGAGTATGGCCAACTGGGGTGATCAAGAGTGATGGGTCAAATGCAGAGAATAATTTTGCCACACCTAGTTTGTGCTCCCCAGGTTCGGTGGACATGGATGAAGTGCTGGCTGTCCAGAGTCGGGACCCAGGGTGGACTGCTCGCCTGTGCATCGGTTGGGGACATCTCTGCACTGCTGACATGTCTCCGCTCGGGATGGTCCCATGCTAGCCCCACTATGGACTGGACTCTCACTATTATGTTAGATCCACTATGGACTGGACTTTCACAATATTATGCTAGATCCACTCGACATCCATTGCACCGTTCGCCCTGGGGGTGGGGAGGTCCACCCACATCTGTGGTCCTCTCCAAGGTTTCTCATTGTCATCCCACTGGGTTGAGTTTTTCCTTTTTCCGTTCAGATGTGGGATCTGAACGGAGGATGTCGTTGTGGCTTGTGCAGCCCTTTGAGACACTTGCGATTTAGGGCTTTATAAATAAACATTGATTGATTAATTGATTGATTGATTGATTGATTGATTGATTGAACTTTCACCTTTCAAAAAAGTATTACTGTGTGTTACATGCATTTTGATGATACTAGAATAATAAAAATGTGGATGAAAGACTACACAAAGCATGTGAGATGGTTAACTCGGGTCAGGTGTTTAATACGTAGCTACTTCTCATATTACACTTTTAATTTGATTCCATCTCACACCTGCTCATTCGGGAGATAGAGCAGCTGTCTTGCTCCCTTTTTCACTAACTTTGCCGTAACAAGAGTCGGTGTTGGTTGAAAAGAATATCATCTCTACTCAGTGGCGTGGTACAGGGGGGAAAATTGATGACAATTCTGAGGGCCCCCCGCTGCCAAAAACGCATGAGCAGTAAATAAGGTAGAGGGGCCCCCCACCGATATCCTTTCAAGGGGCCAAGAATTTCTAGCAACTTTCAAGTCTGTACTTCTTTTGATATAAGTTTACTTTAATCCATTTAGGAGCATATGGAATACAAGCACAGCCTGGTGTCTTGAGGTCCTAAACTATAGTCATTGCGATGACGTCACACTGTAGAAAACTGTCTTTCACTCTGTGTTCAAGAGGCTTTATCATGTGGTTACATGCAGGGCAAACAAACAACATAGCCTGCAAACATCTCTCTTAGTGATTCACCTATTTTGAATGTGTTTTGATTTGTTGGACTGTAAAAAAATGTATAGAAAAAGAATATTATTTTATTAGTCCTAAAAAATGTCAATATTCTTATTAGCATCTAGTATAAAATAAAAATTATTCGCTGGCCCCATCTACTGGTCGGTCACATTATTACAACACCTAGAGCCGTTTTGACGCTTTAAATAAAGTATCCTTAAATTGATCAACGTGGACCCCGACTTAAACAAGTTGAAAAACGTATTCGGGTGTTACCATTTAGTGGTCAATTGTACGGATTATGTACTATGCAATCTTCTAATAAAAGTCTCAACCGCTGCTATGTTAATAATATTATTATTACATGTATAAAATTGTGCCGTTATAGTTTCAAAGTCCTGTAAAACTGATAGGCTCCTACTTCATTAGAAGTGATATTATGGTAGGAAAAAAACAAGTTATATCAAATATTGTTGTATCATGTTTTATTCTGCTTCGATAACTGAAACAGAGCTCCAGTGCATGTCATGCAAACATTTGTTGTACAGAATCTGCAATGTGTAACTTTTTTAAATATAAAGCACAATACAAACACCTATTGAGGTGGTGAAAAAAATACATGACAGTTTAAGACTTTTAACATTGTGAGGATAAAATACTTAGTCAAACAAGTTTCACTACAATAATTAAATTGTAAAGTATAAATGAAGTTGTGATATCACAGCTCAGGCACACATTTATGCTTATATATTGACCTTATTGTTGTAAAACTAGTTTCTCTAGCGTAATAAGGTGAGTTCATTCTATCAATAGGATTTTTTGGGGCCAAGTTACATCGTTATTCTTGTAATATTGTAACTTTATTCTCATGCTTTGAACTTGTTATCCCTAGTAATTGTTTTCCTTTCAGTAAATCTATAACACATTAAAAGCTACCCGTTTGCCTATTTTTCCTGTAACTTTCCAATACAACATTTATCTGTTTTGCAGATTGATATCCTTCATTAATTCAACATTTCCTTAAAATAAAAAAAAATACAAATAAAAAAAAGATTTTGGCAAGACATGGTTTTAAACAGAAACGTGTTTTTATAATAAGAAAACAATGGTATAAAAGTGTCTTTGTAAAGAGTGGTCAGTGGGTGCCAGCGACACATTAACCCCATGGGACCATCTTGTGATGGCATTCTAGCTTTTCATTTGCTTTGGTAACTGGAAGACTCGGCGTGGATGGAAGGGTATCAGGTATCGTCCTGTGACTGTAAGTAAATTGGCTTGGCCTGCTTCCTCAGGCGCTGCTGGGTTCGCAGCTTCCTGCCTTTCAGAGTGGCCAGACCCATTGGTGGGAGGTATGTCTGCAGGAAGGGGAAAAAACAGTCATGTTAGAGCTTTTATGCACCAGCACAAAACAAAACAACTGCTATTTACTTACAGCCCTCGGGTATGGAATCTTGTAATGTAGACCTGTGAAAGAAGACAAAACAGTCAGTGCATCGAACAGTAAATCATCATCACTTCTGAAATGATACCGATATTAGAGTCTTCAGTATTGGCCTATATCGATCTGATACAATATCACTAATCATGTACATACTATTAGTTTTTGGTAGTGGGTGATGTAAAAAGGCTTGATCAATTAAAATTACTCATAGAAAACCACTAACCTTATAACAGACTTATGCTGTCTTTAAAGTGAAGTGGAGTGGTAATTGTTGGGTGTTTTTTTTTGCAACGCTTATTAATAAAAATAATTTGTTAAATTAAGCTCATGTGGACACGTTTGTCATTGGATACTTTCTGATATGATTCTGCCATGGAGACGTACCTGAAAGTTATAAACAGCTATAAATATTTGATACTTGTTTATATTGACAAATGTGTTCACACTGCAAAGTAGTTCAATTCATCGTCGTACCACTGGGGTAAGTTTTTCCTTTCCCTTATGTAGGCGCTGTACCGCGGATGTCGTTGTGGCTTGTGCAGCCCTTTGAGACACTTAAATAAACATTGATTGAATAAACATTGATTCAATTAAGGACACCTTTTACCTATGTCTAGCGTGTGTAGTATTATGGGCTTAGCTTTTGTGTAGCTGCAAACTCCTAGTGGCCTACAGTATAGCCAACCATGTTTACCTTTTGTAAATGACTTGACTGAAATACATGAAAAGACCAACCATGTGTGTTTATTGGAGGACATAACGATGTTAACTGCCTGTCCAGCTTCGCGCAAGTAAACAGGACTGCTTGTATTGGACCTTTTATCGGAATAATGTAAATGTAAACTTCGTATAACAACTGCTAAAACAGTAACTTTTTTTTCCTTTTTTTTTTTTTTTTACATAAAGTGGTGAAGAGTCCGTTATGATTGTTCTAGACAAGTTGGCTTCAACACCAACACAAGTGTGAGTGGGTACAGGGCAGCGACTAATGGTAAGAAGAATAAAAGGCAAAGTGACGTTCCAGAGATACGGTGGGGCAAAAAATAATTAGTCAGCCACCGATTGTGCAAGTTCTCCCACTTAAAATGATGACAGAGGTCTGTAATTTTCATCATAGGTACACTTCAACTGTGAGAGACAGAATGTGAAAAAAAAATTCAGGAATTCACATTGTAGGAATTTTAAATAATTTATTTGCAAATTATGGTGGAAAATAAGTAATTGGTCAACCATTCAAAGGTCTCACTGATGGAAGGAGGTTTTGGCTCAAAATCTCACGATACATGGCCCCATTCATTCTTTCCTTAACACGGATCAATCGTCCTGTCCCCTTAGCAGAAAAACAGCCCTAAAGCATGATGTTTCCACCCCCATGCTACACAGTAGGTATGGTGTTCTTGGGATGCAACTCAGTATTCTTCTTCCTCCAAACACGACGAGTTGAGTTTATACCAAAACGGATACATGGATGATACAGCAGAGGACTGGGAGAATGTCATGTGGTCAGATGAAATCAAAATAGAACTTTTTGATATAAACTCAACTCGTCGTGTTTGGAGGAAGAAGAATACTGTGTTGCATCCCAAGAACACCACACCTACTGTGAACCATGGGGGTGGAAACATCATGCTTTGGGGCTGTTTTTTCCTACAATGTGAATTCCTGGATTTTTTTTTTATTCTGTCTCTCACAGTTGAAGTGTACCTATGATGAAAATTACAGACCTCTGTCATCATTATAAGTGGGAGAACTTGCACAATCGGGGGCTGACTAAATACTTTTTTGCCCCACTGTAACTCTTTTTACAACTTTGAATTGTTGCACGAAAAGACAACTCTTACATGTACACGTTTGTCGCAAAAGTCACGCGTAAAAAAACTTGATTACAGACGGACACTTTTTTTATGCAAATTCAATTCTTAGACACAGATTGTTTTACACATTCACACCTCTGAATACGGATACACGTCTCTTTTGTGGCAAAACATAGCAAAAAGTCTCATGTAAAAAGACAGTCAATCAGGGAAATACGAACGGACAGATTTATTTTTTTTACCCACAGGAAAATCATAACACGAAAAGACAACCTAAACATGGACACACATTGAAATACAGACACACACATTTGTCCACAGACACGTGAATTGGATTACAGACACACAGAATTAGATACGCATTTGCAAAAAACTACAAAAAACTAATAGCACTTATCAATCCATTCCAAATGATTAGTATTGCCTCTTGTGTAATGTAAAGAATTGATGTAACTCTACACCAAAGCCATAAGACATATATAAAAGTCAGCTAAATGATAAATACTGATAATGATAAGGATGAAAACGGGTCACTTCTCTTACCTATTTCTATCCGAGCTTCACATTCCTCAATGCATCTTTTTATGGTTTCTTGATCCATCACCTGAAAGTGTAGCAAACACAGCAGATGACTAGTCGAAATAAATACTGTTTTCGTTTCCGTGACCACAAAACGCTCTTACATGCTGGTTCTGTCTGAACAAAGTGCGCGCCTCCTGAAGTATGTATTTTCTCTCGCTCAGCGTATCACTCGTCACTCCACTGTGTGCTTGCCAGGTCCGTGCGATACGAAAGACCCGCATGTACAACGACAACACCGTCCTCTGAGTAGAGGCCGTCATCTGGACAGAGCCACAAAAAAAACTATTTTAGTCAAATTGTTTATGCAAAAGTGGAAGTATGTGAACATATTATTATTGCGGTCTATGTATGTCACATCCCATAGTTTCTTTATCCGCACCTCTTTAAAAGCCATTCATTCACCATCCTTTTTCTACCACTTGTCCCTCTCGGGGTTGCGGGGGTGGCTGGAGCCTATCCCAGCTGCACTCGGGCGGAAGGCAGGGGAAAACCCTGGACAAGTCGCAACCTCTTCACAGGGCCAACACAGATGGACAGACAACCATTCACACTCACATTCCATCCATCCATTTTCTACCGCTTGTCCCGTTCGGGGTCACATTGGTGGAAGGAGCCTATCCCCGCTGCACTCGGGCGGAAGGCAGGGTACACCCAGGACAAGTCGCCTCCTCATCACAGGACCAACACATATAGACAGACAACCATTCACACTCACATTCCATTAATCCATCCATTTTCTGCAGCTTGTCCTGTTTGGGATCACGGGGGTGGAAGGACCCTATCCCAGCTGCACTCGGGCGGAAGGCAGCGTACACCCTGGACAAGTCGCTTCCTCCTCGCAGGACCAACACAGATGGACAGACAACCATTCACACTCACATTCCATTCATCCATCATTTTCTACCGCTTGTCCCGTTTGGGGTTAAAGGAGTGGAAGGAGCTTATCTCAGCTGCACTCGGGCGAAAGGCAGGTTACACCCTGGACAAGTCGCCACCTCATCGCAGGATCAACACATACAGAAAGACAACCATTCACACTCACATTCCATCCATCCATTTTTCTACCGCTTGTCCCGTTTGGGGTTGAAGGGGTGGAAGGAGCTAATCTCAGCTGCACTCGGGCGGAAGGCAGCGTACACTCTGGACAAGTCGCCGCCTCATCGCAGGGCCAACACAAATGGACAGACAACCATTCACACTCCCATTCCTTCCATCCATTTTCTACAGCTTGTCCCTTTCGGGGTCAAAGTGGTGGAATGAGCTTATCTCAGCTGCACTTGGGCGAAAGGCAGGTTACACCCTGGACTAGTCGCCACCTCATCACATGACCAACACATATAGACAGACAACCATTCACTCTTACATTCCATTCATCCATCCATTTTCTGCCGCTTGTCCCGTTTGGGATCACGGGGGTGGAAGGATCCTATCCTGCAGCTGCACTCGGGCGGGAGGCAGGTTACACCCTGTACAAGTCGCCACCTCATCGCAGGACCAACACATATAGACAGACAACCATTCACACTCACATTCCATTCATCCATTCATTTACTAACGCTTGTCCCGTTTGGGATCACAGGGGTGGAAGGAGCCTTTCCCTGCTGTACTCTGGCGGAAGGCAGTGTACACCCTGGACAAGTTGCCACCTCATCGCAGGACCAACACATATAGAAAGACAACCATTCACACTCACATTCCATTCATCCATCCATTTTCTGCTGCTTGTCCTGTTTGGGATCACCGGGGTGGAAGGAGCCTATCCCAGCTGTACTTGGGCGGAAGGCAGCGTACACCCTGGACAAGTCGCCACCTCATCGCAGGACCAACACAGATAGACAGAAAACTATTCACACTCACATTCCACTCATCCATCCATTTCCTACCGTTTGTCCCTATCGGGGTCAAACTCGGTCAAAACATGCACTTCCACAATTTGGCCACTAATTGTCGCTAAAATCTTTATGCGTGCTGTCATAACTTCCGGTGCCCTTTATGTGACTGAATTTTAAAAAACGTATGTTTTGTATAATTTTACAATCTCACGTGTTTTTAAAAACGTAACAGTTAATGTGTTAATCGACACAAGATACTTTCTTATGCAGTGTTTTACACTATGCTAAAATGTGCTCCTCAACGCCAATACGCACAAATGCACAATTTCTGGTGGAAGTTAAGTTAAATAAAATCGCAGTTGCCATAAACGTAATTTATATCATGTTCATGCTGACAAACTAAACGATTACCTTCATAAAGTGGCTTGTTTGTAGCTCATTCGTTTAGTGAAGCTCCCGAGGACGGCTGGTAGGACTGTCGCGTTGTGATGACGTCAATACCTACCTTCTTGGTAAATATACATTTTTAATAAATAACATAGCGCCTTTTTAATTTACTAATGCCTTCATTTTTGTTTCAGGAAAAAATGTTTTAATATACATACACTACCATTTTATTATTTAGCAGTATGATACAAATAATATATCGCACGGAGCAATATTAATCTCTTAAGAAGCTCTTGATGTGTCATTGACTGAACATGTCATTCAAAACTTGTTGTGTGTGTTTTGTTTCATTATGTTTACGAGCGTTGTTGTGCACTAAAATGAAAGGATAATCGTCCCCAAGACGGAGGCGCAGATCAGCTGTTGGCTGCTTCGAACAGCGAGGAGGAAGTGATGCAGAAAAATGCCCGTAATGAAGCTCCACTAAAAAAGGGAAGCACAAAGAAATAGGCTCCTTATTTTTTTTGCTGTAGTCTCTAAATATTCCTTTTAACGAATGACCACTATTCGAACAGACTCTGTTTAAAAGCAGCGGCTTATTGCAATGTGTCACTAAGCTGCCAACCATGTATACATTGGGAACTTATTATTTCTAGCTGCCTGCTAGCTCTGCAAGCTAACGCGACGAGTTTGCCTCTTTTTATTTCTGCTCTTACTTTTAACGGATAACCCCCCCTCCCCCTTTTTTTATGCTGGTTTCATTCCATGCAAAGGAGGTTGCTGGAGAAGGTGAGTTTCTTTACGGCAGTTCTATGTCTTAATCAAACGATTTAGCTTAGCTGATAGCTAACTTTAATGCAAGCTATGGCGACATCGTCAGGGCCACACAGTTGGTGTCTAATTAGTACAAAGCCTGCAACCATCACAGTTTGACTTCAAATGCAATTCATCATGGCGAAGTGTTACATTATTATTGTGTGTGTTGTTAAATAAACGCGTTACAATCGCGTTGCTGTAGTAACCTAACCCTAAGTTTGCTTAGAACATCTCTCAAATTCTTATATTTGCTTTAAAATCGCTATTTAGTGTTTCTGACGTGTATTCAGAAGCAAACACGGCTTTAAAGATGTGTGAGGTGGAGCGGTGGCCAGTGTACCTAATGAGGACTTGCCTGTACATGCCCATTGAAAGGCAAGTGTAATAGATCTGCCCCAGTACTGTAAAGTAGGCTGTTAAAGGCCTACTGAAATGAGAGTTTATTTAAACGGGAATAGCAGGTCCATTCTATGTGTCATACTTGATAATTTCGTGATATTGCCATATTTTTGCTGAACGGATTTAGTAGAGAACATCCACGATAAATTTTGCAACTTTCGGTGTTAAGAGAAAAGCCCTGCCTCTACCGGAAGTCGGAGATGATGGCGTCACAAGTGTGGGGGCTCCTCACATATTCACATTGATTTTAATGGGAGCTTCCAACAAAAAGAGCTATTCGGACCGAGAAAACGACAATTTCCCCATTAATTTGAGCGAGGATGAAAGATTTGTGTTTGAGGATATTGATAGCGAGGGACTAGATAGATAGATAGATAGATAGTACTTTATTGATTCCTTCAGGAGAGTTCCTTCAGGAAAATTTAAATTTCAGCAGCAGTGTACGGAGTTGAGATCAATTTAAATAAAAGTAAAAAGTAAATAATCGGGGTTTGAATGGAAACAAAATAGAGAAATATTACAATAAGAATAAAAACTAAAAAGCAACAATGGGAATAAAAATATAACAGTAAAATAAGACTATAACAAGACAAAGTAGGCAGTAGTGACCATGTTATGAAAACGTATTGCACTGTTATTGTTTTGCATCCCCTGTGATCCTAGTACCCCCCCGCCCCAGAGAGGAGTTGTACAGTCTAATGGCGTGTGGGACAAAGGAGTTTTTGAGTCTATTAGTCCTGCACTTGGGATAAAACAGTCTAGCACTGAACAGGCTCCTCTGGCTACTGATAACGCTATGCAGAGGGTGACTGGCATCATCCAGGATGCTCACTAGTTTGTCAACAGTCCTCTTCTCTGCCACCGTCACCAGTGTGTCCAGTTACATTCTGATTGTAGAACCGGCCCGCCTGATCAGTTTCTCAAGTCTGGAGCTGTCCTTCTTAGATGTACTGCCCCCCCAGCACACTACCGTGTAGAACAGAAAAAAAACAAGTAAAAAAAACAAAGACGCGATTACATTGGGACGGATTCCGATGTTTTTAGACACATTTAATAGGTTAATTCTGGGAAATCCCTTATCTTTCTATTGTGTCGCTAGTGTTTTAGTGAGTTAAATAGTACCTGATAGTCGGAAGGGTGTCTCCACGGGTGTCTTGACGTGCAGTGTCTCAGGGGAGTCGACAACAGCTATGGACGGCACAAGCTCAGCTTTTCTTCGGTAAGAACTGACTTTTTAACCACAATTTTCTCACCGAAACCTGCTGGTTGACATTCCGTCTTGATTCATGTTCGCTTGACCGCGCTCTGATCCATAGGCAAGTTTCACCTCCAGAAATTTTAAACAAGGAATCATCGTGTGTTTGTGTGGCTAAAGGCTAAAGCTTCCCAACTCCATCTTTCTACTGTGACTTCTCCAATATTAATTGAACAAATTGCAAAAGATTCAGCAACACAGATGTCCAAAATACTGTGGAATTATGCCGTTAAAGCAGACGACTTTTAGCTGTGGGTGTGTGCAGCGCTCATACTTCCTAAAAACCCGTGACGTCTTGCGTACACGTCATCATTACACGACGTTTCGAAGACGAATTATAAAATTGTAATTTAGTAAATTCAAAAGGCAGTATTGGCATGTGTTGCAATGTTAATATTTCATCATTGATATATAAACTATCAGATTACGTGGTGGGTAGTAGTGGGTTTCAGTAGACCTTTAAACGGGAATAGCAGGTCCATTCTATGTGTCATACTTGATCATTTCGCGATATTGCCATATTTTTGCTGAAAGGATTTAGTAGAGAACATAGACGATAAAGTTTGCAACTTTTGGTCGCTAATAGAAAAGCCCTGCCTTTACTGGAAGTATGTGCGCGTGATGTCACGAGTTGCAGGGCTCCACACATATTCACATTGTTTTTAATGGGAGCCACCAGCAGTAAGAGCAATTCGGACCGAGAAAGCGCCAATTTTCCCCATTAATTTGAGCGAGGATGAAAGATTTGTGAATTAGGATATTGAAAGTGAAGTACTAGGGAAAAAAAAAAGCGACGGCGGCGGCAAAGTGAGCGTTTCAAATGTAATTAGACATATTTACTAAGATAATTCTGGAAGATCCCTTATCTGCTTATTGTTTTAATAGTGTTTTAGTGAGATTTTAAAGATTGTAAAGACATACCTCGAGGTCGGATGGCTGCGGTGAACACGAAGTGTCTCAGAGAGAAGCCGAGGAGCCAAGCTCACAGCTGCCGCTGCTGCAGGACGACGGATAATCCAATGATTTCTCCGCTGAGTTATATATCACAATTTCCCCATCCAAAAACATGCTGGTTGACGTAGAGAAAACATGTTCGCTTGACTGCTCCGCTTCACAACAAACAAAGAAACACCGGCTGTGTCTCGGTGCTAAAGACAGCTGCAATTCACCGCTTTCCACCAACAGCATTGTTTTTTATAGTGTCCATTATTAAATGAACAAATTGCAAAAGATTCAACAACACAAATGTCCAAAATACTGTGTAATTATGCGGTTAAAGCAGACGACTTTTAGCCGTAACTGGTGCTGAGCTAATATTTCCTGACAGTCAGTGACGTCACGCGTACGCATCATCATTCCGCGACCTTTTCAACAAGAAACTCGCGGGAAATTTAAAATTGCAATTTAGTAAACTAAAAAGGCCGTATTGGCCTGTGTTGCAATGTTAATATTTCATCATTGATATATAAACTATCAGACTGCATGGTCGGTAATAGTGGGTTTCAGTAGGCCTTTAAGTGTGGCAAACAAAGCATGATCAGGGGGAAAAAGTTAGTTTATTATCATATATGTCCACAGGTGTTAAACTCAAGGCCGGGGGCCATATCTGTAAAAGTTAAAGTACCGATGATTGTCACACACACACTTGGTGTGGTGAAATTTGTCCTCTGCATTTGACCAATCCCCTTGTTCACTCCCTGGGAAGTGAGGGGAGCAGTGGGCAGCAGCCCACGCCCGGGATTCATTTATGGTGATTTGTCCCCCCAATTACAACCTTTGATGCTGAGTGCCAAGCAGGGAGGCAATGGGTCCCATTTTTTATAGTCTTTGGTACGACTCGGCTGGGGTTTGAATTCCCAACCTACCAATCTCAGGGCGGACACTCTAACCACTAGGCCAGTGTTTCTCAAATGGGGGTATCTGTACCCCTGGGGGTACTTAAAGGTATGCCAAGGGGTACGTGAGATTTTTTTTAAATATTCTAAAAGTTGCAAAAATTCAAAAATCCTTTATAAATATATTTATTGAATAATACTTCAACAAAATATGAATGTAAGTTCATAAACTGTGAAAACAATTGCAACAATGCAATATTCAGTGTTGACAGCTAGATTTTTTTGTGGACATGTTCCATAAATATTGACGTTAAAGATTTATTTTTTGTGAAGAAATGTTTAGAATTAAGTTCATGAATGCAGATTAATCTCTTTTACTATTCCCAAAGATGGCACTTTAACTTGATGATTAGTTCTATGTGTAGAAATTTGTATTTATAATTGAATCACTTGTTTATTTTTCAACAAGTTTTTAGCTATTTTTATATCTTTTTTTCCAAAATACTTCAAGAAAGACCACTACAAATAAGCAATATGTTGCACTGTTTTACAATTTAATCAATCAGAAACTGATGACATAGTGCTATATTTTACTTCTTTATCTCTTTTTTTCAACCAAAAATGATTTGCTCTGATTAGGGGGTACTTCAATTAAAAAAAATTTCACAGGGTGTACATCACTGAAAAAAGGTTGAGAACCACTGCACTATGCCACTGAAAAGGTGTAACAATCTGGCCCGCCGCATTGTTTAAAGTGGAACTGCACTTTTATTGGACTTTTAATAATAATGATAATGGATTTGATTGAGTGATATAAATCTATCAATGTTTATTGACATGCCCTAAATCACAAGTGTCTCAAAGGGCTGCACAAGCCACGACATCCTCGGTTCAGATCCCACATCAGGGCAAGGAAAAACTCAACCCCATTGGGATGACACTGTGAAACCTTGGAGAGGACCACACATGTGGGTGACAACCCCCCCCCCCCCCCCCCCCCCCCCCACCACACAATGCTCATTTTTATTTTTGGGTGTGTCTAGACCCCTAATTTGCATATTTCCAAGTGGCGTTTTGCTATTCTGAAGACATTGGTTGTAATTTGGGCATTGTTTGGGCATTTTGAAGACATTGTTTTCACTTAAAAGGCAAGTACACTTTGGCTACTTGTGGGGGAGGCCACGTGGAGCCTGTCTTCTTCTCTCCCTCTTTTATTTTTTAAAATAATAATTTTAATTTTTGGGGGGTTAGGGGGATGTTGTTTTTGTTCCCCAATTACTTGACAAAAGCTGCACCAAGTGCGTGCATCCAGGTTAGTGTGCTGGACCCTCATTGTTGGTGCATCCACACAGTGAGGTGCAACAGACCCCAGATTTAAAGCACTTGCAGCGCCCGCTACAAGACGTCTTGCACCCGCAGCGAAGAAGGATGGCACAGGCTGTACTGGCATCTGGCAAATGGGTCCAGTATGGTTCCCAAGTCTTTGTTGTCATCCCCATCCATCCATCCATCTTCTTCTGCTTATCCGAGGTCCGGTCGCGGGGGTAACAGCCTAAGCAGGGAAGCCCAAACTTTCATCTCCCCAGCCACTTCGTCCAGCTCCTCCCGGGGAATCCCAAGGCCAGCCGGGAGACATAGTCTTCCCAACGAATCGTGTGTCTTCCCCGTGGCTTCCTACCGGTCGGACGTACCCGAAACACCTCCCCAGGGAGGGGTTCGGGTGGCATCCTGATCAGATGGCCGAACCACCTCATCTGGCTCCTCTCCATGTGGAGGAGCAGCAGCTTTACTTCGAGCTCCTCCCGGATGGCAGAGCTTCTCACCCTATCTCTAAGGGAGAGCCCCGCCACCCGGTGGAGAAAACTCATTTCGGTCGCTTGTACCCGTGATTTTGTCCTTTCAGTCATAACCCAAAGCTCATGACCATAAGTGAGGATGGGAACGTAGATCCAGCGTTAAATTGAGAGCTTTGCCTTCTGGCTCAGCTCCTTCTTCACCACAACGGATCGTTACACCGTCCACATTACTGAAGATGTTGCACCGATCCGCCTGTCGATCTCACGATCCACTCTTCGCCCACTCGTGATCAAGACTCTGAGGTATTTGAACTCCTCCACTTGGGGCAGGGTCTTCTCCCCAACCCAGAGATTGCACTCCACCATTTTCCGGGCGAGAACCATGGAGTCGGATTGGAGGTGCTGATTCTCATCCCAGTCGCTTCACACTCTGCTGCGAACTGATCCAGTGACAGTTGAAGATCCTGGCCAGATGAAGCCATCAGGACCACATCATCTGTAAAAAGCAGACACCTAATCCTGCAGCCACCAAACCGGATCCCCTCAACGCCTAGAAATTCTGTCCATAAAAGTTGTAAACAGAATCTGTGACAAAGGGCAGCCTTGGCGGAGTCCAACCCTTACTGGAAACGTCCGACTTACTGCCGGCAATGTGGACCAAGCTCTGACACTGATCATACAGGGAGCGGACTGCCACAATCAGACAGTCCGATACCCCATACTCTCTGAGCACTCCCCACAGGACTTCCCGGGGTACATGGTCGAATGCCTTCTCCAAGTCCACAAAGCACATGTAGACTGGGCTGTTCCATCCCCGCATTCCAAAATTGGGAATATTCAGTTTGACGGAGGTTGCCTGACTCCAATGAAAACTGGCCTGCAGCAGTGCCCTTTTTACATGCTGAGTCAGTGCAGCTTGGGTGGGAGGAAGGTTCTCAAAGGACTTTGTACCATTTGGGAAAGCCGTTGTCTGGCCTCATCTAAACTACTGCAGCCACAGCTCTCACTGTACATGATGACAACCATACGCTCCAGATGTTGCATGTGAACAGGATCAGAGTTGATCTTCTCAGGCTCCAAGGTGAGGGCAACCAAGGTGTGTGAGATCTGGTGTTGCCTCCCAAGCTGCCCATGCACTTTTTTTCCCATGGCCAAGAAAGGTCATCTGACTGTAATTGGCAGAGACAACATGAGTCCCAATTGATGCTGCTGCTGCTGCTACTATTGCTATCAGATGATGTGGAGGCCATATTTTTTGATAATAGCTATACTGAAAAATGCATTACATGAAAATAAAGTTGATGATTTTCACAGTGTTAGATTAGGCAGTAGAATGACTGTACATAGACAAGTTTTTTTGTATGATTATCACATCAGGAGAAGTCAGGAGACACAACAGTAGACTGTTGAGAGACAAAACAATTATCACACTGTGTGGATAACTGTCGGAGCCTTCTCTGTATTATAGGTTTCTGTTGAAACAGAAACCTATATCACAGGGGGGTGGGGCACTGACTTTTTGTACTTTTACTAATGTTACAATGATATATATCTTTAGCTTTACATTCTATCTGTGTTGAAATATATTTGCAACGCATTTTGGTTGATAATGTTTATGTTGTTATGCTCTAATAAATAAATGATCACAAATCTGATCATGCCAGGATGTTTCTGATGCTCAAAAAACTTAAAATAGTTTGCCATAAGAATCAAAGGTTAAGGTAAACCTCATTTTTACATAGCTGCCATCTTGGAAATATGCTAATTAGGTGTCCAGACACACCCAATCATAAAGATGAATTTAAAACATCATATTTCTAATTGTCATGAAATAGAGACCGAGTTTGAATTTGTAGCTCATCTAGTTCAAATGTAGAGGCAAAAGCGTGTTCAGGTGGTGGCCATATTGGATCAGCCGCTGTTGCGACCCCAAAGGTCACTGGCGCGGGCGCCCTAGCCAAATCATTTAAGTATGCCCTGAGCTACACCTGTGCCAAATTTGACGCTTTTAGACAAAAGTGAACAAAAACAACCTAAAATCTCCTTAAGGGCCCCCACTATTACCACTCGCATGACTTCGCTAGCATCACAGCTAACATTACCCAGTCTGCCACCTCTCTGCTCCGTGAGGGCGTATACGTATGTGACGTATGATGTGACGTGTGTAAGTTTGTGCGCTAGCTGTCTGTGAGGAGACACAAGAAGGAGTGGGAAGAGCCTGTAGTGTAATGGATGCAGCTAAAAGCAACTGCGTGAGAACGTATACTCGAATATCACGATATAGTCATTTTCTATACCGCACAGAGACAAACCCGCGATATATCGATATATCACCCAGCCCTAAGTCCAGTCCATAGTGGATCTAACATAATTGTCAGAGTACAGTCCATAGTGGGGCCAGCAGCTTTCTAGACACTCAAAGTGCTTCACAGAGAAATGAGAACCCATCATTCATTCACACCTGGTGGTGGTTATCTACTTTCATAGCCACAGCTGCACAGGGATAAACTGACGGAAGCGCGGCTGCCAGCTTGCGCCTACCTACCACCACATATCCTTCATCATTCACTCACCAGTGTGAGCAGGACTGGGGGAAAGGGTGACGTGTCCTGCCCAAGGACACAACGGCAGCGATTTGGATATCAAGAGGCGGGGAGCGTACCTGCAACCCTCGGGTTTCTGGTACGGCCACTCTACCCACTACGCCTTTTGCCTATAATTCACAACCCTTATGCATGTCAAGGACTGTTTTAACTGCCGGACTCTAGAGAAGAGTTTCCGCAGCTTCCGGTTCTGTAACAGCTTCTTCCCTCAGGCAATATGACTCTTGAACTCATCGTAATAATCCCCTCAATTCCCCCCAAAAACGGATTAATTCGCTGGATTATAAAGACAATATAACATACATCCATAAACGCGGATGCAAAGGCAAAAGTGCAATATATTTATATGCACAGTAATCTATTTATTTATATCTGCACTTTATTGTTCTTTTACTCTCCACTACAACAAGCTAATGCAAGAAAATGTTATTCTTATCTGTACTGTAAAGTTCAAATTCGAATGACAATAAAAGGAAGTCTAAGTCTAAGCACACATACATTTTTATTTTATGCACTCTGACCAATAAAAAAATGCAAACAAAAATCATGTTACGATGACGCCCAAAGGGCTTAAAAAACATCCAAGCCCTTCCATCACAGTTTTATATACGTACTAATATTAATATTAGTATAGTAACACGCACATTAATAATATTTAAATGTATATTAACATCAATTTTAAGCATTCGGCCGTGCATTATTTCACAGGCGCCTCACAACTTTCGCTTTTTCTTTTAACATCACTGATTACTGCTCACTGTAGACATTAGAGCCAACAAACAATATAAAACATTGCTTACTGTACAACGTCTGCTGTCACTGGGATGCCGACTGTTAGAATGTTGATGTATTCCCATTTCGCAACGACAATTTCCTGGTCTAAGTTGGTGGTCAAAGTTTACCAACTTCTCAGTTTATGTTCACATCATGTTTCCTATCCAGGTGCGAAGCATGATTTGTAATCTATAATAAACTTTCACAAACTCCGAGGCGAAAAAGCAGCTCACCAGCTGATGATGTCAATACAGCAGTATAAGGAAGATACCGCTCTCTGATTAATTTGCTGCTAGATGTAGATCTTTAACATCAATGCTTGTAATAACAATATCGCTAATATTTTTTTTGATATTCAGGTCATGAAATGTAAATGGAGTATAGTTGGAGCTTTTTGAATGGTTATTTGAGTTTTAAAGCTAAAGTACCAATTATTGTCACACAGACACACTAAGTGTGGTAAAGTTAGTCCTCTGCATTTGACCCATCCCCTTGTTCACCCCCTGAGAAGGGAGGGGAGCAGTGGGCAGCAGCCCGGCAATCATTTATGATGATTTTACTGCAGGATTTTATGGTCAAAATAGACGTAATGAGGTCATGACTCCTATTGGCTCCATTGTAAGCTGACTTTTATTTACACTTATTTATGAGTTAGAATGCATTTAAAAAAAAAAAGTGTTATTGTCTCTAATAATTATTATGAATTATAGGCAAGATTATAAAATTAGTACAGTTTTCCTTTAAACTCGCCTGCCACACTTTTTAGGTGGTCAGACAAATTTTATTGTGGCCCGCCATGACACTTAGATGTCATAAAAAGGCTGGAAAATACACTTTCTGTTAGTTATTTAAATTTTGATAAACAAATGTACTGCCTGCTATTGCATATGTTTTATTTACACTTTTATAATATCTGATCATACTCAAATGTTCAAAGCATTTTTGGGGGTTATCAAAAAGGAATATCTATCTATCTGCTTGTCAACACGACTCATGATTTCAAATCAAGTTATCTGTTAATCTGTAAGTAAAAAATATAATATTCGAAAATATAGTTTCTGTAGAAAATTGTGTAACAAAGCTATTATATTTTTGTATTCATATACATTCACGGTTACAAGCCACCCTCAGAAGTCAGTCATAATTGCAATGTGGCCCTTCATAAAAACAAGTCTGGACACCCCTGATCTACCCTATAAAGTTAATGATATAATATATTCACTACAAATTAAAACTGCTTGTTTTAAAAAAAAAACTTACACGTATTATACAGTATTTGAGTTCTAAAGTAGTTTTCTGTTCAGGTTGTCTTACAAGACATGCTGCCTCATCCTAGCAGGCTTAAAGAATTTTAAATGGACAGCTTTTGACTTAAGTCGTTTTCTAAGACCACCTGAAGACGTAATCGATTCATAGCATGCTAAAAAAGTAGTTGTGGCAATCGGTGGTTGAACCATCTTGGTTTGTCGCAGCAAAAATAGAACTGCATGTTTGGGTTTCTGCTTATTATGACAAGTAACCTGTCTCTTTTCATTCAACATTGCAGATGTCAAAGTCACAGTGATGGAAAAGCATAGTGAGCGACTGTGATCTTTGCCAATGTCTGTGGAAGTAGTTTGTAAGTAACCAGCAATGATTTTTACACAATGTCACGCCTTTAGAGTCCATTTGAGCAGTGTGTGGCTGCCTCGCCTTAAGTCACTGCTGTGTGTGAGTGGTAGGAAGAAAAGCTCAGACTTGTACTGTATTCAGGTATAAATATCTAAACCAGGGTTTTTACAGCCAAATACGGCTGGGAAATGACAGCAGTCTGTCCCTTAGTTCAGTTCAAAACATGGGAGAGACTTTTGCATTTTTGAGGCAAGAGTAATAGTGAAGAGAGAAGTCTGATCTTTCTGGAAATGTGGCCTCAAAAACAATGCAGTTGAATAGCTCTGCTCCAAACCCTAAATATGAAACACGCCAGCTTTTTCCAGACTTTTTTTGTTATTGTTTACTATAACTAAAGTAAAACCTTTATATTTAGGGCCAGGTCTTCTAATCTTAACACTATAGTGCAGAGATATAAATTGTTTTGGGGGTCACATTTATAGGAAACTAAAGGGGGCATTAGTCTTATTTTGTATATTCAGGAGAACTAGCATTCTTTACAGTAGACGTTGACTGAGTTTGTTTTATTTATTTTGTCATTGTTACAGGAAGAGTCTTCTGTTTTTAAGGCCAATCTGCAAAAAAGCATGGCTCTTGTGTTTTTAAGAGTCTGCTGCAAAATTTTTGTCTCTCACAAGTTTTTTTTAACTGAACTCATGGGCAACCAGTTGAATAAACCAAATGATAAAAAAGGGAGGACCTAAAATGGAACCTTGACGAACATTACTAGCTAGTAGCCTAGTATAACTAAAGAAGTTGAACAAATGACTACTGACTGCATATGAAGTAAACAAGTTACAGCAACACTTTAGTTACATCGATCACATTACTAAAAAATGGTAACTGCCAAAAAGGAGAGAACTTAAAGGGGTGCCTCAGTTATGTTAATCACAAGTTTGGACCCCAGTGTTCTACAGTGTGTTTGCTAGCAAGGTAAAAATGTAAATGCAAGGATCTGCCAATGTGTTTAAAGTATTCTAAATTCCTCCATACAAAATAAACAGTCTTTTGTTTTTAGGAATTTGTTGCAAAATTGTTTGTCTCACAAATTTTGAACTGAACCTGGGGGCTGGTATTGTGTCATTCTCGGTTCGACAGTTAAATAGATATGCTACAGTGTATATGTACCTATAAGAGTTATGCTTGCTCTAAATCCTTTTTAGGGTTTTCACAAGTGGCAGTACAAGACCTGGATCGTGGTATATTTGGCACAGGTAGTTGTTATATTAGCTTTTTTTTCCCTAAGACTCTAAGGTTTGGTGTGTACTGTGCCGATAATGTCCAAGTCTTAATTCCTCATGGTCCATTTTTTGTTAAAGATCTCTAAGTAAAGCTGACAGTTTACCCTTTAGTTTCACATCTTATTTTATTTCAAACTAATTATTGTTCATTCTAATCCAAATGCATCCAGTCAGTAAGGAGCTAGATGTTAACATTATTTTCTACCTTAGGCTTTGAGGGTATGTTGAGGCAGTTGGACGGGCCAGAGCAGAGGCGTCTAGGTGGTTCCGACGGGGACTGAATGCGAGGGGGACTGACGGAAAGGTGACCAGGCAGGAAGACATGGGCCAGTGTGTCACCAAGTGCAAGAATCCGACGTCTTCGCTCGGCAGCAAGAGTGGCGACAAGGAGAGCGGGTCCAAGTCCCACCACAAAAAAGCCAGCTGCGCTGGTAGTGGGGGAGGCCACAAGGAGGACCCCAGCGCCCCGAACAGCAGCAGCAAGCCCGGCAACGAGCTTTCGAATGGAACCAAGGCCCTTGAGGTTACCGTGGAGACACCTGTTATCTCAACATTAATGGGAGAACTATGTGAGGAGAACACGGATGGAGACGGGCTGTCCATAAAGCACATCGAGGAGCTGTTTTGCTGCTACAAGGATGAGCAGGAGGATGCCATCTTGGAGGAAGGCATGGAGATGTTTTGCAACGACCTGTGTGTGGACCCGGCAGAGTTCCGTGTGCTCGTTCTTGCCTGGAAGTTTCAAGCAGCAACCATGTGCAAGTTTACAAGGTGAGACTGGGTTGCGATCTTGATTTATATAACATACTTTTTTATTGTACTTAAAAAAACTGCATCACAAACAAAGGCTGCAATTGTCATTGACAAGACAGCCGATGCGGCATTTTATTTTGCTGTCACTCAGCGAGCCTCACCCGCCAGGACAAGTTGGTTCTTCAGCCCTAGTTGTACCTACTGATGGGCGACACCACCGGCAAGAAAATCACAACTAACATTTTTTTTTCAAAATTTTCACAGCCCTAGTAAGTGGGATTTTTCTTGCTGAAATTAACCTTTCAGTTACACAGGAAATGCATCCTGCCCCACTCCTGTTAATGTCAGTCTGTCCTTCAGCTGAAGAGAATAGCCCTCTGTTTGAGTCACGGTTGACTTCCCCCTCTCTGATGTTTAGCACAGCACTTTTTCAATCAAAGGTTCTCGATCAATCCTCACACATGCACAGTGGGTATTACGGGCATGCAAACAAGCGACAGTGATTTCTATAGTTGTTTTCATTTTATACTATAGTATTTTCATACTATACTATTTGCTGGTCTTCAAACCTGGGACCCTCTGGTCCCCATACCAAGACTGAATCACTGCTGGCCCCATATATTACCTCCTCCAAGGCAAGATATTATGCTTTGATTGTAGTTTTAGATGGTTGGTGTGAGGACCTCACAAGAATCGCATGACCAATTTCTGATACATAAACGCCACCAACTATCATCACTATCACAGCTACATTGTCAAAAAGAAAGTAGAAGTGAACAATTTGTGTTTTATTTTAATATGACTGGCCACATTATAATTATACTTTATTTACAAAGCAGGTATCCACTCAAACAGCGCAGTCGTTTTCTTTATGCTGTGTTGTGGCCATCCATCCATCCATTTTCTACCGCTTATTCCCTTTCGGGGTCGCGGGGGGCGCTGGCGCCTATCTCAGCTACAATCGGGCGGAAGGCAGGGTACACCCTGGACAAGTCGCCACCTCATCACAGGGCCAACACAGATAGACAGACAACATTCACACTCACATTCACACACTAGGGCCAATTTAGTGTTGCCAATTAACCTATCCCCAGGTGCATGTCTTTGGAAGTGGGAGGAAGCCAGAGTACCCGGAGGGAACCCACGCATTCACGGGGAGAACATGCAAACTCCACACAGAAAGATCCCGAGCCTGGATTTGAACCCAGGACTGCAGGAACTTCGTATTGTGAGGCAGACGCACTAACCCCTCTTCCACCGTGAAGCCCTGTTGTGGCCAAATGTCTGAATTGAACAGTTTAAATATTATGGGTGTCCTCATCGGATATCGGTCTGATATTTGCAAAATACAAGCATTGAATGATATCGGCTTGCATGTAAAATCTCTGACAAAGCTGGACAGCCATTTAGCATATTAGGCCTTGGTCTCACTTGAGTGTCAATTCCGATTTTTTTCGCCCATATGTGACCTGTATCTGATTTTTTTTATGTCAATATGAACCGTACAATTCTGAATATGTAAAATCTGACTCAGGCCTCTTTTTTGTATGTGGATATAAATCGGATATGTAAGCATTCATCTGCACAGTCATCAAAAAGTGATGTCATAATTCTTCGGCAAAATAAACGCATATAAAAAAGATAGTTGACAAAGAAGGAGAAAACAATTGAAAATAATATGTTTTAGGAACTCCAGTCAATGTTCAACCACTCCTGTCTGACTTCTCGCCAATACACTCTGCAGAGGAGATGTTATATAGAATGTACCACAAACTGTAAAAGGCCAAAATGCTTGTTTTCCTTCCTGATCTTCTACACACAATAATTCTATTGAGAAAATGTTAACTTTGATTGCACAAAATTCTTGAAATTGCCATAAATACGCTAGAACTGACACCAACTAGAATTGGAGCCATGTTTACTTCTGTAAACATTGCATCACATGTGAAGATATGATTTCATATCTGCATGGGGGTCAGTTTGCGTTCACATTGCATTTTTTTTGTAATGTGAACAACTACAGGACAAGATCAGATTTGACCCAAAAAAAAATCAGAATATGACATCCGACCGACTCTGCAGTGTGAACGTAGCCTACGTAAATACCCTCCAATAAGCATGCAAGTTTGATTCTTTCATGTATTTTTGTCAAGTCATTTACAAATAGTAAACATGGTAGGCTGTAGGCCTCTAGGAGCTAGCAGCTACAAAACAGCAAAGCACACAATAACGTACAAGCTAGACATTTCAGACCCAACATTGTTCTGTTTGGCCAATTTCACTTGCTCAAACCTTTTATAACATTCCACACTACAAAATAATAAAAGCATGTACCGTACTAGGATTCCTCCTGATATCGTATTGGATTAATTTTGGTATCGATCAACACTCAAGGCTCCACTACCGCTGTTGTATTGGAAGTGAAAAAGCCATCCTTGGCTTTTTCACTTTCCCTCCACAATTTTTTTCTTTTCTTTTTTTAATAATTAGGCAGCTTGGCTATTGAGCTCTATTAAAGTAGATACATTTCCATTGTTTCACACAGGACCGGGATGTATATGTGGCGCCAAATTTAATTGTAGTGGGTCACCACAACTAATTGGGAAACACTTATTTATATCAAAAGTAAAATTCAGTGCCGGTTAAAAAAAATTTGAATATTCTCGTTCATCCGACGAATTCAATTCTCAGGGCAGTTAGTCAAAAAGGACATTTTACCTCTCATCTCAGTAGGTTTCATCAATTCTTGCTCACATACTTGTATAAGACAGCTCTAGTCTGAGAGGATGGTGCAGGATTCAAAGTATTCATCCTCCAAAAACTATCCTCTGACTTAAAATGTGATCCTTTTTTTCCTGGAATCTTCACTACACAGCAAGTAATCTCCACTGCTTTTCCATTGGCAATTCCAGGGATCTGACTGCTCAGTTTGTAGTACTTCATTAGCCAGGATTCATTGATTTGAGCTTATATTGAGAGAAATGATAAAAATTAACACACATGCTAACATTTGCTCTGATTCCTGCTGTATTATTTATACTCCACTGTCAGTTCTGTTTCTGCCTTTAGTTTCTTCTTCGATAACTAATTATTACATTTCATGCCGAGAAATAAATGCAGGATATTCTTTTCATCCATTATTTGTTGGTGTGTCCTCTTTTTGTCTGTTTCTTGTATTAAATGGGGAAAACTACCACACCTTTTGTGGCAAGTACAGCAGTTGGTACTATGCAGTAGAAAAGCAGTAATGGTTTGTAAATTTAAGAGAAATGTCATTCTGAATTGCAGTGTTTTGTCTGTGTCAACAGAAAAGAGTTTGTTGAGGGTTGCAAGGCAATCCAGGCAGACAGCCTTGAAGGAATCTGCTCCCGCTTCCCCTACATGCTACTGGACGCCCAGGGCGAGGAGAACTTCAAGGACCTGTACCGCTTTACCTTCCAGTTTGGCCTGGATGCAGACGAGGGCCAGCGCTCGCTGCAGCGGGACATTGCCATTGCACTGTGGCGTCTGGTGTTCACCCAGGACATGCCGCCTATTCTGGAGCACTGGTTGGACTTCCTGGCGGAGAACCCCTCAGGCGTTCGGGGCATCTCGAGGGACACTTGGAACATGTTCCTGAACTTCACCCAGGCTATCGGGGCAGACCTGAGCAACTACAGCGAGGACGAGGCCTGGCCCAGCCTTTTTGACACCTTTGTGGAGTGGGAATTGGAGCGCAGGAAAAAAGAGGAGGCAGTAATGGCGAAAGACGAAGAGGGACCGCTGACAGAGACGGAGAGTTCACCTAGCACAGACAGACTCGCAACAGAGGGGAGTCGTGGATCACAGACATGGGGGGGACACTGACCAGCTAACGACAGAAGATTTGTAAGGGAGGAAACATTTAAGTGAAATGCACATTTGTCAACCATGGGAGGAATATTACAATTACCATACAGCTGGTCATTTTTCTGTTGCAATGGTATTCCTGCTTTGCATTTTTTATAATATTTGTGTTTCGAAAGGGCTCTATGAACTGACATGTTAAGCACTTCTATTTAAGTTATTGCTCTAACCCTGCGCTCTGTGTGTTTTTAAGTGACAAGGCTTGGGGTCCATTTTTACTTGCACCTACCTACCATAATACATCAAACTCAAAAAAACAAAAAAGCCATAACATTACTGTTCTATAAATTATTCATTTTAAGATGGTCACACTGCTGATTTTTGTATCTTAAAGAAGGGAAGGGGTCGCCCACAGTTTCTTAAGTTTGAGGTTGTTTTGTTTGCTTCCATCTTGCAGTGCTGTGAGTATGAATTAGTATTGCCTTCACCACTATCGGCCTGCAGCAACATGGAAAACGGATACACTATTCCTAAGGCATTTTATACAAGGGAATAATTTGTTTTAGTTTAATTTTCACCACCACCAATGACTGTGGAAAATCCTAATTCCATGGTAACTGACCACCACACTTCAATTTTGGATTGTGTTTGAGTTATGACTGAACTTTGTCTACAACGCTCCCTATTGACCTCTTGACATCTACAAATGTCCATTTCCGTTCAAGAAGCAGCCAAGTGTCGACAACGCGATGACGCCGCCTTTTCCCGTAAACCCAAATTTGCTGACGCTGCGTCATTTCTTGTCAGATGATGCTCATGCTGTTACATTCAAAGCTTGATGATGTTTACCTCCAGGCAGTCAAGGTTTGACACAGCCTATACAAGTGCACATGTCACAATGTTGACTAAGCATGGTTCTGTCTAATAAGATTGCACAAAATTCTTATGGAAGGCATGCGAGGGCACGATACTTGCAGCACTTGGCACAAATTGATGTCAGCTGAATTAAATCCATTTAAACCTTTCATTGAGTACAATATTAGACACGGGTGTTGACAGGTGAATCAGTGCTTACCTGTCTGCTATCAATGGAGTAGTGAGTGGGTGAGCAAAACCGGGTTTTAGTTTACAGCCACAACCTCATCTTATCCTTTTTATGTAAACTGTATTGATTTATAATTAATAAACAGTGTTGAGCTTTTGACTGTTGAAAGTGTGTGTATTAATGTTGTTTTGGAGGTAGTTTGAGCTGCAGGGACACATGGGGCGTGTCCTCGACACTTGCGGCGCTCCTGATTGGTCGAGAACTATCCTGGTAACCATGGATCACAACACTGGACCCATGAGGAAAGCAGCCGTTTTGTTTGTGAGCTAACTGCTAACAAAGCATCCACCAAGACGGTTAGTCATTCTTGTAACATTTTTTAACTAAAGGCTACCCTTTACGCTATAGTTAGTACCCATTCGGTTTTGTCATTGAACATAAAAAGATGGACGCTAAAGCCAGCTAGCTAGCATGCCAGTATTAGCGCATGCTATATATTGAGCTGGTGAAGGTTTTCTAGAACAATATTATTTTCCAATACACTTTTTGTTGTAAATGTTCATCTTTAATTGTAATAGCTACAATTAAAATATCTAAGTAATGACCACGCTTCCAGTACGTCTAATGTAACCCCGTTTCTCAGTTAGGCTGACGTCATTGATATATATAAACAGATGTTTGCATGTGTGACATGCATATTTAAACATTAGATTGTGAATATGTGTGTATCGTTGCTTTCCAATTGGGGCGTAATTAGTGTCCATCTGCAGCGGCCAACGCACATAACAAAACACGCTTTATTTGTTGAAAAATGCTTGACTCAGGTAATAAACCAAAATGGATGCCTGTAGGAAAACAACCTAGAGGCAAAAGAGACGCAACTACTGAAAACGTATCGTGGCTGAAATGTTAAGTATAACTCAATGGTAAATGGGTTTAATTGTATAGCACTTTTCTACTTTCAAGGTACTCAAAGCGCTTTGACACTATTTCCACATTCACCCATTCACACACACACATTCACACACTGATGGCGTGAGCTGCAATGCAAGCCCTTAACCACGACCCATCAGGAGCAAGGGTGAAGTGTCTTGCTCAAGGACACAACGGACATGACAAGGTTGATAGAAGGTGGGGATCAAACCAGGAACTGTCTGGTGGTCAGCATATGGCCACTCTCCTAACTGCGCGATGCCGTCCAAAACATCGGGGGACGATGTTAGCTGCAAATGGTAAATGGGTTGTACTTGTTAGTGCTTTTTTTACCCCTTTTTAAGGAGCCCAAAGCACTTTGACGGTATTTCCACATTCGCCCATTCACACACACATTCACACACTGACGGCGGGAGCTGCCATGCAAGGCGCTCACCAGAACCCATCAGGAGCAAGGGTGAAGTGTCTTGCCCAAGGACACAACGGACGTGACTAGGATACTAAGTCCATGTTTTTTTTTTTGCCACAGCAACCCATTACTGTTTGGACATGGTGGATGCAGCCCTCTTCAGAGTAAAGATTTCCTAACTGATATCCCGGGTCAGGGGGCGCTTCAGGTGCAGGCCTCAGAACGGCCCACAAGGTGATGTGGATTGTGGACACAGCGTGATCTGCAGCCGCATGATGGATGATAATAGCAAGGTTGGTCACGTCCAGTCAGCGTGTTGACTCATCTTGGTTCAATTTACAGTCTGCTGCTGTCTTTTATTCTGCACGTCACCAAGAAAGTTCTTTACAATTCAGCCGCTGTCCCTATGTATTCTTTGGACTGGATTTCTGCTCTTATTAAAAACAGTTCTGTGCTCGTCTGTCCTGCTTTGCTTATCTTCTGCTTCCTTCCTGCTCTTTGACAGATGCTGTAGCCTAGTTGGCCTCTAGAAATACCCATGTAAGGGCTTTGGGATTTTTTTTTCTCATTCTTCCTGCTGATGTTGCATGATGGTGTGGCAAAATTCAATACATGCTCTTTCCAATGAAACTGAATGCCTGCATTTTAATTGCTGTAAGTATTGACAATGATATTGATGACTTGATTCTGTTTAAGATCAATTTAGCTGTACATTGATACATTATTTGAAGGTGATGGATGGCCTATCTTATAGTTAATTTTAGACGGAAGGTGAAAACTTTATGCATAGTTTAATCTTGATTGATAATGTAGGCTTTTTTGACCTCTTTTTTGTTGTTTTTGTGCACCTAAAGTCGTGCCAAGGAAAGAAGCCTGTCGGTGATGACAATGTGGATGAATATTTAATCGCCCTCCAGCACAAAAACAGGTGAAGTGTGAGCATGAGCTCTCAGGAGACCAAATAGATTGTATGTCACAGAGAAAATGCACGGCCTGTGCGTGACTTCCAGTCCTTGTGGTTACCTGTTTTAAGAAAGTTAGCTGCCAAGTGTTCCTGAGAATAATTTGTTGTTGGTCCACAGAATCCTGAACCGCCTCAAAGCTAAAGACCCAAGGAAGATAGAGCTGGAAAGGCTCGAGCAAGGCTTCTCGCTTTACTTTAATGGAGCCAATGCGGAATCCTCTAAGAGGCCACGCAAGAGCTGTAAGTACAACAAGCCAGTCAGCGCCACGCCTGTTTGGAGGACCACACGTACAGCAGGTGAGCACAAACGATGCAGCCAAAAGTACTTGTCGAACATGACAGCTCAGTGAGCATTAACTGAATGTGTTTTGATTATTCTTTGGCGGTGACATATTCTTTGTGGTGCTATACTGCAACATAAAGGTAATAGTCATGATGGCAAAGAGCATGAAAAAATTCTAATTATGACCCTTGTACTGAAAATTTTACTTATGGCACAGCCGTAACCTGTTTGTTTTTGTCCTGGCTGTCAGTAGAGTATTGTCTAAGCCAGTGTTTTTCAACCTCTGTGCCGCGGCACACTAGTGTGCCGAGAGATACAGTCTGGTGTGCCGTGGAAGATCATCTAATTTCACCTGTTTGGGTTAAAAATATTTTTTGCAAACCAGTAATTATTGTCTGCAAATGATGTGTTGTTGTTGAGTATTGGTGCTGTCTAGAGCTCGGCAGAGTAACTGTGTAATAGTCTTCCATATCTGTAGGTGTCCGCCGGTAGCTAATTGCTTTGTAATTGTCAAAAACAGCGGGAGACAGACTGCAGGTAAAAAGGTGTCTAATGCTTAAACCAAAAATAAACAAAAGGTGCGTGCCCCAAAGAAAAAGCATTGATGCTTAGGGAAGGCCATGCAGAATGAAACTAAAACTGAACTGGCTACAAAGTAAACAAAAACCGAATGCTGGACGGCAGCAAAGACTTACTGTGGAGCAAAGACGGTGTCCACAATGTACAGCCAAACATGACATGAAAATCAACAATGTCCCCACAAAGAAGGATAAAAACAACGGAAATATTCTTGATTGCTAAAACAAAGTAGATGTGGGAAATATCGCTCAAAGGAAGACATGAAACTGCGACAGGAAAACAAGAGAAAAAGCCACCAAAATAGGAGCGCAAGACAAGAACTAATACACCACACACAGGAAAACAGCAAAAAAGTCAAAATACGTCAGGGCGTGATGTGACAGGTGGTGACAGTACACCTGCTTTGAGACAAGAGCTATATAGATGCACGGTTGGTTATGGTTTAAAGTCATATCCAAGAATTACGACAACAACTTTTTACTGTCAACTGAGTTTCGTTTTTTAATGATTTCTGCTGGTGGTGTGCCTCCGCATTTTTTCAACGCAAAAAATGAGATGCGTTTGGGACACAGCCCTGCCTGTGTATTTTAGTGTAGTTAGTGTACAGTTTGTATAGCTGTTTAGATTTACCATCCACTGACAATGAATAAACACACAACCACGATTGTCTCAATAGCTGGCAACACAACTGAGTAGCAAGATAAAATAGTACCTCAATTTCCCCCATGAATCAATAATAAAGTACTTTCTATTCTATTCTATTCTATGACAGAGCGCTTAACTCAAAACACTTGTATAATAGGTCAACGTCTCCCATTGAAATTCATTAAAATACAATTAATTGGGATTTCGGCTGCCTCAAACATTTCCCCTTTTTTGACATGTAACATGCCTTTAAAAAAAAACCTGGAGAGTGGACTTCCACGTTGTCTCCTTTATGCTGCTTCTCCATATTTTCATTGATAGATGTCCGCCATTTCTAAATTATTTTATTACCCTTGGCTGGCGTTAGACTCATGCTGCTTTAGTAGGATGCAGACTCGCAGTGATACACTCTAACTACTTTGCCAATTGTCATGTTTTGATCTTTTCTTCCTTTTATTCAATTAATATCATCCATTTATTTTTCCAAACACTGTCCTTCACACTCACTTTCGTCGTTCCCATTGTTGAAAAAAACTCAGTTAAGATCATTTTAAGCTAATGCTTGTGTGCTAGACAAGTTAAAAGGTTTTGGTTGGATCTTTTGCTACACCAACTAATGGTGGGAATGCCTGTAACTCAAAGTATATCAATTAGCAAAGAGAAAGCTCTAATCTGAAAACACGTTTAAATTGAGGTACAGTACCACTGTACTGTAACTGTGTCTGGCCCATAGTCAGGCATGGCAGTGGTCATGTCATAGGTCTGGGGCTGCATGAGTGCGCTGACATGTTGACCCCGAAAAATATTAATCCTCTAGTTGTATTCCAACAAGTGACTTTGGAACGGAAGTAAATGAAGTGGTGGGCCGCCAAACCAATATGTCTACTGTGCAGCAAACAGTGCAAACTATCAAAGTATGCCTATTAGGTCTAGACCATGTCATAAAAAGCAGATAAGAGCAAATAATCAAACTATGCAATGGAATATACGTTATAATGATTTGTCGATTGATATCAAGGAAACTCCTTCGCTCGTGTTCCCAGACATGACGAACTATCTGGTACAGAGGAAAACTTGAAAAAGCTTGTAGATCTATAACTTCTATGTGTGTGGATGGGTCAAGGACATTGGTATCAAGATTATCCTTATTAAATCATGCATCATTTAGCTGGGTAAGGTTGCATTTTATGATTTAACTTTGCGTCCACTGACATCCATGCTTGTTGCCTTATTGTTGTTGCATGCATTGTTACGAGTATGCATGTTTTTTCTCGTCTTCATCAAAATATAACTATAAGATGTCAAGGTTTTGTATGTTATGAAAGCGTGAAGTGAAGTGAATATTTCTCGTCTTCATCAAAATATATCTATAGGATGTCAAGGTTTTGTATGTTATGAAAGCGTGAAGTGAATTATATTTATACAGCGCTTTTTTTCTAGTTACTCAAAGCCCTTTAAATAGTGAAACCCACTATATAATTTTTACATTCAAACCCGTGTGGGTGGCACTGGGAGCAGGTGGGTAAAGTGTCTTGCACAAGGACACAACGGCAGTGACTAGGATGGCGGAAGCGGGGATCAAACCTGCAACCCTCAAGTTGCTGGCACGGCCGCTCTACCAACTGAGCTATACCGCCCCAAGGCTTTAAGTTTTATGATTGCTGCCTGTGGTAAAAGCTTAAGTCTTTTAGGTTTTGCTCACATTTGCTTTCTTTTATTCAGACAAGCCGAGTTGGTGCTATACGAAACACCGGTGGGAAAAATGCATTTCAAGAACTCAGAAAATAAGATAAAATACAATTGATATTAAAATAATACTTCAATAAAAAATACTAAAGGTTAAAAGTGTACCAAACAAACCTTTAACAAAGTGATCACTACCAACTTGTTCGTCCTTCAACTCTACTCCCTGGACTGGAGTGTGTGCCTCTATTCTCCTCGTCTTTCGTAAAATCTTTACGTCTTTTGCCCTCCTTGATTACCTCTCGCAGAACTCTGAAGAAACTTAATCCTTTTCGCGATTTGAATGGTTCCAACGGCCTAAAACAATGCAACAGACACTCGTTGCCCCACCCCTTCGAGCCTTGCATACACGAGCCGGGCGTGACTTCAGGTGAATACCCCCTCAGATATTCAATAAGTTTTAATACAAATAAATTGTTGCAGAACGTGATGACTGCGTTTGTCGTCCACTTTAATCATATTTACTCAAAACTCGCCTTTTTCACCCCCACCATAAGGAGCGCTTGCTAATAGCCACCACTCATGAGCCTGCAGCTGGCACGCCATGATTCCCATGTCCATTCCTGGCTGAATAAATGATAGTGACAGTTTGTATCTTGCAGCAGGTTTCCCTCTATTCCTGCCCTTATGTGCCGTGGACCATCTGCATGCATAATTGCGTGTTCCATCTGCGCTCAAGTGATCGCCACGCGGCACACTCTCTTCATGTTCCTTTCTGTGCTGTGACTCATCAGCAGATGTCTCTAGAAGCGCCTACCAGCTAAGTGAAGATAGTCATTTGGAGGACAGCCACAACCAGAGGAGCCACACAGCCCCGGGAAAGGTCCAGAGGAAAGAATGGGTGCAGGTACATACCTTATATTTGCACTGTCCATTCTTCACTTTGAATATGTATTTTTAAGAATTTGATGTTTGTGTAGGATTCCATCATAATCCGGACAGAGGATGGAAGGAGTTTGAGGATATGCCCGCAAAAGCGCTACTCTGATGATTTTGAGCCCTATGAGAGCACAGACATGGAGGTAGTGTGCACATATAACCAAGGCTGTGTGTGGGGGTGCTTTATTTCTATTAAGGGGAGGGGCTGTGTGTGTCACCAGCAGCTGTCTGCACTATTTAGCATCTCTCCATCTCTGCCGTTTGCCCCCTTCCGACCACCACTCCTCACACAGACCTCCGGCCCACGCTCGCCTCGCGCTCCCCGCTCACCAAGGGACAATTATAAGCATCCCCGGCCCGAGAGCGAAGGAGACCAAGCGGATCAAGACCACAACGAGAAGGTGCTTCTCAACCTCGAGGAAGTGAAGGTGATTAGGATTCTAAAAATTCACAATGCACAAATTAGTGTGTGCATCTGCTTGATTGACAGTTAACGCTGACCTCCTTTTAAACCAGGTTTTAAGGCGCAGCCTGGAGAACAGCATGCGGCATAGCAGCCGCGGCTCGGCGGGGGAGGAGTCAGACGAAGAGTGGGTGGAGGAGCAAATCGAACGGGATGAGAGCACAGAAAGTCTAGACGAACTTGGACTTCCTGTGCCTACCTCCAAGTCTTCCTCCAACGCACGTCCCGGAACTTCCCATAGCCATTTTGACCCGGCAAACCTCATTGTACTTGACTTTGGACCCGCACCAAAAGGTGGGTGTCACCGTCCACTCCAATATGTAAATATCTTCTTTATGATCCCAATAAACAAACACATTGTTGGAAGAAAACAACAGTTGATCAGTTTCAGTGTCAAACTGTCTCTGTCATATAAACTTTTGAAGCAAATTTCTTAGTAATATTTTGACATTTTTTATGTCATGCGAATGTTGAAAGAAGTTAGCTACTGTATTATAAAACTTCACTCTCCGCTTATAATGTATAAGTTCACACACTAGGTACAATTTAGTGTTGTCAATCAACCAATCAATCAAAATGTATTTCTCTAGGGCCTTCATCACAAGTTTGGCCTTCGTTGTTCAACTACTTTTTCTACTTTTTTGTTCAGTGGCTATTTTTTTTTTTGTTGCCTGTAGCTATTTATTTTTAGTTGTTCGGCGGCTTTTCCTTTTACGTTTTTTGTCAAGTATATGTTCTTTGTTGGTGGCAGCTATTTCTTCTTTGTTGACGGCGGCTATTTCTTCTTCATGGTCGGCGAGTATTTCTTCTTTGTTGGCGGAGACTATGTCTCCGTCGTTGTTCGACGGGCGGACGGGCGGACGGGCGGGCGGGCGGGCGGGCGGGCGGACGGACGGGCGGGCGGGCAGGCGGGCGGGCTGGCGGGCGGGCGGGCGGGCGGGCGGGCGGGCGGACGGACGGACGGACGGACGGACGGGCGGGCGGGCGGGCGGGCGGGCGGGCGGGCGGGCGGGCGGGCGGACGGGTGGACGGACGGACGGACGGACGGACAGATAGATAGATAGTACTTTATTTATTCCTTCAGGAACGTCCCTTCAGGCAAATTAACATTTTCAGCACAATCCCATTCAACATCAGACAAACATTACAGGGAGACAGAACAGGATATAATATAATAATATAATTAATATAGTATAATAATATTAATTATTTAATATTATTAACTAATTAATTAATAATATTAATATAATTATTCAATTATATTAATTGTATTTATATAGCCCTTGATCAAATGTTTTCTTTCCGTTGGCGTCGGTTACAGTATTTCTTCTGAGTTGATGGTAGCTTTTTTTTCCTAGTTTGCGGTGGCTATTTCTTCTTCATTAGCAGTGGCTCTTTGTTATAGTTGTTCTGTGGCTATTTATTTTTCGTTGACTGTGTTATTTTTCTTTGTCGTTTGGCGACTAATTTTTCTTTGTTGTTCAGCAGTTTTTTCTTCTTCATTGGCGGCAGCTATTTTTTCTTTGTCGTTAGGTGACTACTACTTGTTTGGCGATGATTATTTCTTCTTCTTTTTTTCCATTTGAATTATTTCTAGGTCGTAAACTTGAGCGTTCATTGTCTGCGAAGAGGAAGGAAAACAGTGACTCTTTCATACCTTGTAAGCCAGTGTTGGTGAAGAGTAAAACGTTGGATAAACCACCTTCGAAAGACAGCTGGGATTGTCCAAGTACACATTTTTGCCAGCTTTGCAACATTTGAGATCATGTTTCAGTATGGTATCGGTTAGATGACAAGAGCATGTGTGTGTTTTTTTAGGGCCAGCGAGTCAGGCAGAGAGGCCCCTGTCAACCGCTAGAAGGACTTTCACTGAGAAGCAGGACCAAGATGAGGTCGCACGTGGTGTGTGCCAGGCCCTCCAGAGAGAAAACAATAGTCCTGAGCTCTTCACTCGCAACATGGTCTGCATAGCTCACACCTCCATTATTGTGACCGTATTCTTACTTTCACTGTATGATTTTAATCCAGCCCCGGATTTGGCTCGCTACTAAACCTTGTCCCAAAATTTTTTTTTGTGTGTGTGTCTGACTGTTTCATTCTGCTTCACTTGATCCAGGGCAGAGGGCAACAGATGATGAACGGCTTAGTGCATGGCAAAGGAAACGACCGGGAGGAGAGCAGTGTCACTCTGGCCATGCAGAGAATCACACTCATGGGCTTCAGGTTTGATGATAAAATATGACAAATAAAGACACAAAAAGCAGATTAGTATCTTCCTTCTTGTATTTGTGGTAATCTAATGGACTTTGTACTTTCTCTAACATGCAATAAAATACAAAGTGCTTTGGGGCAGTGATGGAGAGTTCAGAACAGAACAATTGATGTGTGTTATGTCGCCTTTCAGGGAGCAACACAAACTGCTGAAAGCCTTGGAGGAGCTAGAAGCTGCACCCCCATTCAACATTCCTCAGGGTGGCAAAACAGACCACAGCAAAACGCCGGTGAGTATGACACACTATGTTGATCTTCCTTAACTCTGCAGTATTTGAGAACGCTTTCTATTGTCGTCATGGCAGCCGAGGCGCTCCCAGGAGGTCACCCCTGCTCTGTACGTCACGATGGAGATCCTGTCCAACTGGGGCCACAAGCAGCAGGTCGGCCTGACTGAGTTGCAGTTTTTTGGACCCGGGAACAGGAAACTGTACGTGTCCCCACATGACCTCGACATCAGGAACGCAGACTATCCTGGGAATCTGGCGGCACTTGTCAATGGCAAGGCGAAGGTCGGTTTGCACTAGCTAATCCATTTGCATACACATTCTTTTAATGTAGAAATTCTCGTTCAGATTTTTCTTTAATCCTGTATTAAACATTTATTTTAAACGGCCACCATCCTCACCATCTGCTGTATAGTCGAATACCAACCACTATAAAAAAATAAGGAAGCTATCGCAATTGTTTTTCTTTTGTTCTTTTTTTTTTTGTCCTGGCCAGCTATTTAGGCAAATCACAGAGTTGATGTAGATGCCCATGTTGGCTGTACAAATTTACTTTATAAAAGAGAAGTGTGGGATACTTCTCTTGTTGCCTTATTTGTATTTGACTTTATCAAATGGATTTATATTATTATTTGGTGCAGCCAGGAGGGGATAGAAAGAGAAAAAAAAGGGAAGACAAAGGGGGATAAGACAGCAAGACAACAACAACAGCAAACACAACAATAACAACAATAGAACAACATCAGCAAAAAGGGGGATAAGACAGCAAGACAACAACAACAGCAAACACAACAATAACAACAATAGAACAACATCAGCAAATATGATATGTACCAACATGATGGTAAAAGTGATAGCAAATGAGCAGTTAGTGAAATAAATAATAAAAAGAAACAACTTCTATTTTAATCATGACTGCTAGTGTGTGAATGATTCTCTGTTTAACTTTGTTGGCCTTGCGATAAGGTGGCGTCACTACATTATTGCATCAGCAATGAAAGTAGGTATCGGTACATTAACGACTTAAATATTAATTGCTATATTTCTTTAGGAACGTTTCAGTTACCAAAACTCCACAGATTTTCCTTTCTAAACGAATTATAACTACCGGTAATAATACATAAAAATATATTTAGTTCAAAATAATTTACTAAAATATTTAATTTTGCATCACTAGCCTGAAACGACTGCCATTGACTAAAGAGAAAAATGCTATTAACTGTTGTTTTAAAGCAAAGATAATACCTAAGATTAAGAAATTACCTATTCAGTCGTCCCTTGCAACATGGCGCTTTAAATATTGCAAAAGTGCAAATTCAATACATTGTGTTTTATTAATATATTAGGCATATTCTACAGCATTTTTTGTTTATTTTTGGCCATTTTCAAGCATAAAAGTGGCTTAATGAGCTGAAAATATCAATACTACATTAAAATTGGCCTCTAGAGGAGTCCAAACTAATCAGAGTGCATTGTTCAGTATCGTAGCCACTGACAGCGCTATATTAGATTCAAAGGGTGTATTTCATGTCTAGAGGACTCTTATAATGTTAAAAACAATTAGAAGGTTAGGTTTTTTTATGCTCTAGCTATGAAAATATTAGCTTAATAATGATTGCAACTTAGCGGAAGTTTGTTTATCGTAGTAATGTTTTGAACCAAACATTTATTTTCCAATTTATTAGGTATATCTTTGTATATTTTGTAAATACTTTTATTTTTTTACATAATAAACTGTAAGATTGTTATAGTTTCTAAATGACTGTATACAGTTTTCATGTCTTTTGGATCTCATGAAGAAAAGCAGCAGTTGGGAATCTAAATAATTAAACAGAAAAATGTAGTCTTAACTAATGAAATCATGCTTCGCCTTGACCGTATTTACTTGGATATTTATGCATACAATATATAGAGTGGGGTAAAAAAGTATTTAGTCAGCCACCGATTGTGCAAGTTCTCCCACTTAAAGTGATGACAGAGGTCTGTAATTTTCATCATAGGTACACTTCAACTGTGAAAGACAGAATGTGAAAAAAAATCCAGGAATTCACATTGTAGGAATTTTAAAGAATTTATTTGTAAATTATGTAAACCATTCAAAGCTCTCACTGATGGAAGGAGGTTTTGGCTCAAAATCTCACGATACATGGCCCCATTCATTCTTTCCTTAACACGGATCAATCGTCCTGTCCCCTTAGCAGAAAAACAGCCCCAAAGCATGATGTTTCTACCCCCATGCTTCACAGTAGGTGTGGCGTTCTTGGGATGCAACTCTGTATTCGTCCTCCTCCAAACACGACGAGTTGAGTTTATACCAAAAAGTTCAATTTGGTTTCATCTGACCACATGACATTCTCCCAATCCTCTGCTGTATCATCCATGTATCCATTTTAGTATAAACTCAACTCGTCGTGTTTGGAGGAAGAAGAATACTGAGTTGCATCCCAAGAACACCATACCTACTGTGAAGCATGGGGATGGAAACATCATGCTTTGGGGCTGTTTTTCTGCTAAGGGGACAGGACGATTGATCGGTGTTAAGGAAAGAATGAATGGGGCCATGTATCGTGAGATTTTGAGCCAAAACCTCCTTCCATCAGTGAGAGCTTTGAATGGTTGACCAAATACTTATTTTCCACCATAATTTACAAATAAATTCTTTAAAATTCCTACAATGTGAATTCCTGGATTTTTTTTCACATTCTGTCTCTCACAGTTGAAGTGTACCTATGATGAAAATACCGACTTCTGTCATTTTAAGTGGGAGAACTTGCACAATCGGTGGCTGATTAAATACTTTTTTGCCCCACTGTATATATATATATACATATATATATATATATATATATATATATATATATATACATATATATATATATATATATATATATATATATATATATATATATATATATATATATCAAAAAGTCTCAAAATGCTGGGCTCGTCTTATATTTGGTTTCGAGGGGTTTATACAAACTTGGCTCTCCAAAAATGTTTATAAAGACATTAGTTAAAAAACGAGTCGTCTTATATTAAGGTAAATATGGTCATTTAACACTATTACATAATATGGGTGTAGTGTATGGTGCAGCTCTGCTGCGTATAATGAGTGTTGGACATTTTGATGCCTTATTTAGCTACAGGAAAGAGGCACTAAATAATACTGTACATGTAATCCATCGTATTTGAAAAAACTACATGCACTACTACAGGATTATTTGCTTGCGCAGAGAGCATATGGCATTGGCTGATTTAGTTTTGGTCTGCTCTTGTGGGTTTACAGACGACCAAGGAGCGCCACATGTGGACGTGTCCCTTTCACCCCCCAGTCCAGCTCTACTTCATCGTCCGCAACATGGAGCGCGCTGCAGATTTTGGAATATCTCGCATCAAAATCTGGAACTACAACAGAAGCCTCAATGTTCGTAGCGTTGCCTTTCCTTTCACCTCATATCAGATTTCATTTTTGGCTTCAGTGTGTGTTTTTTTTTTTTTTGCTAATGCGGGGTGACCCTTTCTGTGTGGTTACATCAGGGATGCAGTTCTCTTTAAGCAGTGGCTGGCTCGGCTGCCACTCAGTCTGTCCAAATGTGGAGCAGTGAGAGATTATCCCGGAAGATTAGTGTAAGAGGAAGCGTGGGCTTGTCTTTCATCCTCATCGCTGTTCATTAAGTGCTACTACTGCTCGATAGGTTTTGCTTTTGTTACTTTAACTGTAACAGTTTCCTTAAAGTCTGGCAGATTCTTGGTGATTGCTTGACCCCATTAGGTAAGGCGATGCAAGTTTGAAGATTGTAGGCTGATCCGGGTTTGAGCTGGTCCCTTGCCACTAGCATCAGGAGGATTTAAGTTGTGTCTTAGTTATGTCTTGTTATCCACCAGGGCTACTTAGTGCTAGCTAGCTTCATTCAGTGCTTTTTTGGACAAATTAGTCAATGTGTATCACATGAGATGGACACTTGGTTATTATAACACATGATAGGGGTGTTGTTTTGTGCTAGCTAGCTGGTGGTTATCCTTTAAAATCATTTACATGCATGTATGTTTTTAGTTTTAAAGTGGAATTAATAATGTTTTTATACCCTGCTATTGCTGTGATAATACAGAAAAGCGAAGTGCTCTGTGATGTAATTTTTGCTACGACCTGTCTTTGTGCACCATAAAAAGTGTTCTATAAATAGAATGAGTTAGTTACTCAAAATGTTTTTCCCTCTCTTTTTCCTTTCAGGAACTTGACATTGGTGCACGCCATATAAAGCTGTACCTCAACAGCACGCTGGTATTTGAGGGAGAGCTGGAGAGGGGCTGCGGCAATCAGGTGTTTGACTACAGCACTCTAATTGAGCTCCAGGATCTCCAGGCTTCAGACTCCTTGTTTTCCAGCCCGTCGTCTTCAGGAAACAATCTGGGCGGGGCCAGCCCCCAGCGGTATGATGATGATAGGAAAGCCAGAGAGGGCAGCAGCACACACCAGCACCACAGTTCAGTCCTACCGCCATCAGAAGCATCAAGCCAAGCTATGATGGACACACAATCAGGTCCGCACACGCCTCTCCCACCCATCTCTGGGCGGCGCTCCTCCGCACAAAGGAACTCTTTTGACCTGTCCACCTCAGAGGAGCGTCCACCTTATAGACTGCAGGACTATTCAGCACCCGTGGCGCAGACCGTCACCATGCAGCCATCCTCCTCGCGAATGACCCCCCAGTGGCTACAGCCCTTGAAGAGAGCCAATCCCGAGGGCTGCGAGGCCAGCCGGGAGAAGCCACGCTGGCTGGTGCCTCAGCAACCCACAGAGTCCAAATCTCCATCGGCGTCGGCTTCCTCGTTACTCCCGGAGTTGGCATGTAACCCAGGGCGGGTGTGCAGGGGAGGGGAAAGGCCGGCGAATGGAGCGCAGTGGAAGGGGGATTCTTTGGACAAGAGCTGCGACCTGATGGAGGAGTTCGGGGAACCAAAGCAGGAGCGACCCATCAGTGGGAGAAGGAGCTCTTTGCAAAACTTCCGACAGATGGAGGAGCAATCCCTAAAGTCTGCTTGTCTGTCAAACACGGGTGCATTTCCTCTTTGTTACTGTTGTGTATGACCTAGCTGGACACATTTATTTGCTCATCATGGAAAGATGAATTCCTATTATTTGTTTTCTGCAGAGCCAGCGATCAGCACCAGTAGGAGGCAGCGTACCCCGAGACCCCTTCTGCACAGCCATCAAGATGACCTCATGGAGTCCTGGGACTCCCTAACAAAGTTCAACCAGTGCCAACGTGGTCGCATCTCCAACATGGGCTTTGAGGGCGACATCTTTGATGACTTCCAGCAGCAACACAGCCGTGGCCCCACTGCAGCCCCCGTCACCCCCTCAGCCACCTCCCTGAGTCCACCATCCTCCTCTTTTTCCGCCAAAGAGCTCCCAAGTGAGGGCCCTGACATGAATTCCTTCATGGAGGCAGAGGATGAGTTTGAAATCCCGGTGCTTCCCAAAGGCCAACGATTGGTCATTAACATTTTGTCCACCTGGGGCGACCGCCATTATGTCGGCCTCAACGGTCTGGAGGTTTTCAGTTCTAGTGGAGAGCCCCTCCAAAATGCGCACATCACCGCCAACCCCCCAGATATTAACATACTCCCAGCATACGGAAAGGACCCTCGCGTGGTCACCAACTTGATCGACGGTGTTAATCGCACGCAGGACGACATGCACCTCTGGCTCGCTCCGTTCACGCCTGGACGTAGCCACACAATATTCCTGGACTTTGGACACCCTTACCAGGTTGCCATGATCCGTGTGTGGAACTACAACAAGTCCCGCATCCACTCTTTCCGTGGGGTGAAGGAGGTGGAGATGCTGCTGGATGGGCGGTGCATCTTCAGGGGCGAAATCGCCAAAGCTTCTGGGACGCTCTGTGGAGGTATGGGAGAAAACGCTTCCATTTTACTTGTTTTTATTACAACCTTTTCTTTAAATGCAGATTTGGATCAGTTCGGAGACACTATTTTATTTACTACCGATGATGAGATCCTAGAGGCGATGTCCCGGTTTGATGAAACCTTCCTCAGTGAAAATAAAGGTTTTGAGAATCCTGTGTATGAGGAAGAGCTGCAGAGACCTCGCACTGCAGACGGAGAGGGGGAGGAAAGACCCTTTACACAGGCCGGCTTCAGGGAGGAGGACCTTGCTGTAAGTAAACAAGTGTTCTTGATTGTACGCACGCTGGCCACAAGATTAGTTATACATCCTGTGTCGCAAATCCTACTTTTTAATCAAAACTCATTCTTAAAGTGCTTGGCATGCTCATCTAGGTAAGGGCAGGTCAGAGGCGGAATCATGTTAATGAGAAAGAAGGACCGAGACAATGATGTCTTCGTGAAATTTGCATAATTGGTTATGATGCATTTTCTTTTGCCGTTTTTTGTTGTCTTTTTCTTATGTCACAATCGAGTCAAAGCCCCATGGAAGTGCTTTTAAATAGGGGAGAGAAACACAGCAGCACTCGCTGCTGCTGAGTCTCCAAAAATCTCTTCACTAGATTTGTCACGTCTTTTTTTGGAAAGAGTAGAATAGAGGGCACTGATATCTCGCTAAATATAACTTCAAAGTCACTAGGTTGGCAACACTAATCACGTGTTCCAATATAACTTTTTCACATGTTGGAGCCTTGAGTATTAGGCAAAACCAATATTAACCCTATACAATATCTGCACAAATAAGAATACTTACTTGTAGTATTTTGTAATTTGGAATGTTAGGAAAGACTTGGTTTAGTGAAATTACTCAGAGAACAATTGTAGTCTAGTTGCGCGATAAAGACAGTATAAATGTTATTGATTTTTATTACTATCATTATTTTTTGATAATGCATTTTGATGACTCATTTTAGCTGTCCGGCAAATATGCCAATTACAAGCAAACAAACGCGCAAGATAAAGCTCTTGAATGTAAACAAAGCTGTACAGATTCATACAAATACTGACAGTAACAATACCAATACTATAATATCAGGTCGATACCACAGTGGTTAGATTTTTTTCATTAAAAAATATTTTGTTGTTTCTGTTATTGTTTACAAACTCAGAAAATAAGTCCATGGATTCAGGAGAGCTAGACAAGAAATGGTTTGAATCAGAGCCAATAGTAGAACATCATTGAAGTATAAACATTTTATTGTTACACCGCTATCCTGTGTTTTTATCTGATCATAATTGTGATACACAATGTAATCATCCATTTATCTTGAACATTTGAAGTATCAAATTGCCAATACTCCCCCTGTAACTACTTACTATTGGATTGATACCCAAATTTGTAGAATTTCCCAAAACTAATGTTAACTATCCAAACTAAATAATTTTTGTGGTGTATTACAGCTTAATCTTCACCTCAATGCCACAGTGAGCCCGTCGGAGAACATGGAGCAGATCCCTGGGATGTACACTGGAAAGTGTGAGCACAAAGATTTCTGTTTACATCATAACCACTTATTTTTACTGTTATGCAATCACTGAAGTCATTCTCTCTCTCTCGCTCTCTTTCCATGTTCAACTCCATCAGGCCTTCGACTGCAGCTCATGTCAACATGGGGCGACTCTCACTACGTGGGTTTAACAGGACTGGAGGTGGTGGGGAAGGATGGAGAGGGTTTACCTTTGGACCTCAGTATCATGGCCTCTTCACCCAGGGACCTCAATGACTTGCCCGAATATGATGATGACTCGCGCACCCTTGATAAGTATGTCTGACATGTTCATATAAAAAAAATGTTTTTCCAAATTTCAAATTGCTCTAATAATGTATTCTAGTTTGTTGCAGTCGGTCCACCTAATATAATTAGCACCACACTCCAAATGTTCTCTCTTGAACAAAAACTATGTGGCTATGATTACTATTACTATGGATATGTCAATTTTTTAAAGCGAAACTGCTATTTTTTTTATTTTATTTTGCCTATCAGTCACAAACATTATGTAAGACAATAACATATGTTTTTTGGGGGGTTGAGGGGATTACACATTCTATCTCGTATATAAACATTCGCAAAAATAGCTAACAATGCAGGCCAATGACAATCGCTGTATTCCGCCTATAAAGTGCTTTCAAAAACCTCCAACGATTTATATACGTACTTTAAGCATATATGTAATGTAGTAACAGGCACATTTGTATAACATGTAATATATCCATACGATATTTGAGTCAGACTCATCACAAAATGTGTTTTTCCCTTCAACAACAACTACTACTAGTCATGATAGACTTCCTGAGAGACAACAAAGATTACTTTGGGACAAATAATAAACCAGAACCTTATATTTTTGAGCCTGAATATAAGGAGGATGAGCTACAGGTTTTAGAAGCTGTGTGCTAAACAGATCCAGCTTTTGTGAAACAATAAGCATCATATAGTAGTTTTCCTAAGTGCTGAACAAGAAATGCAAACAAAAAACATAATAAACTTCACTTACCGTACAATGTCTGCTCACACTGGAAGGCTGACTGATGGGATGTTTATATCGTCCCGTTTTTATACGAAGAAATAATCGTAATTCCGTTTTTTCTTGACTTTCTCGCCTTCTCCGTGTCTAAATTGAACGTCAAAATTTACCAACTTCCATTTTATGGCTTTAATGTTCTACTATACAGGTAAGAATAATAATTTATAACCTACAATTAACTTTCACCTGTTTAGGGCCATGCAGCTGCTCACTGGCTCAGTATGTCAATTGCTTATTTTTACATGACATCACGCCCGGCTCATTAAATATGTGTGGTGGTCAAGCGAGTTTCTGTTCTCAATGGGTATTAGGCGCCATTTAGCATTTCTCTAAGAAAAATGCCCTCTTCTTGCATTGTTTGCGGCTATACGATCCGTTCAAATTGTGAAAAGAATAAATGTTTCTTCAGAGTTCCTCGGGAGGTAATCATAAAGATCGTAAGAGTGCGAGATTTTAAAATGCCGACGAGAAAAGTGTCACGCACTCCAGTCCAAGGGAGCAGAGTTGAAGAACGCACAAGTTTAGTGATCACTTTGTTTGTTTGTTTGTATTTACATTTTTAACAAACAGATACTTGTATCAGATATAGTAATTTGTCAGGAAATGTTTTACGTCTTTATTTTATACACATATATATATATTAGAGTATTTATGACAACATGACTAAAATCTAGTATTGTGATGATTCAGTAATTTTTAGTTTGTTAAATGGATATGCAATCACGGGTGTCAGCTGTCGGGTGCTGGTCATCCGATGTAGTTTGTTTGCATGGACGCGTGCTCGCAAGACGCAAAGTTAAATCATAAAATGCAACCTTAACCAAGCAAAAACAAGGCATATTTATTTGAGAGAGTGTTGATACCAATTAACTTGAACCAGCCAAACACAAAGAAGTTGTAGACATCCATGTTTTTCCAAGTTTTCATCTGTTTTGTTGTGTAGAATGACGTTTGAAGCACCAGATCGTTCAATATGTCTGTGAACTCCACAATTGGATAATCCTTAATATCTTATTAATTTGCTCGTATCTGCTGTTTGGAGAAAGCTCTAGATCCAGGCCCCTTTGCGTATTCAGATAGTTTGCGCGCTGCTTGTTGCACAACAGCCATCTTAGCTTGTTTGACCACTACTGTTTCACTTCCAGGAAGAAGTCACGTGACATAATACAAGCAATAGTGTCGCTGCATAAGTTAGTTATTTCTCTGTGATCACTAAAAATAGTTAGTCTGCATGAGAGCTTGTAATAATAATATCGCTAATATACTTGGTTAATATTCGGGTCACGAGATGTAAATGGAGTATTGTTGGCGTTTTTTGGATGTTTTTTAGAGGACTTTATGGGAATAGTGTACTCTCATTAGCTGCACTGTTAACCACCTCATACTTTCCGTAATTTACAAATGAAAATGCATAAAAATATTTTCAACATGTATTCTTGTCTTACACAGGTATTGTGAACGATAGGCAAAATTCCCCAAAAATGTAGTTCCCCTTTAATTTTATTGTTGAATTGAAACAAAAAAAGGACTGGTTGGCTTGTACTTGGGGTCTAGGGAGTTACACAAGCAAACCAACAAGTGGTGTCAAACAAAGGTCTTAGAACATATTTTTTCTCAAACAGGTCTTGAAAAACAAGAATGGTGTTTTATTCATTGTTTTCATGTATCTGAGGAAATACTTTATCATGGTTGATACTTTTTTACTTATATATTTTTTTTAAGTTGTCTTTGTCACTTTCCAGGATCATAGACGGCCACAACATCACCATCGACGACCATCACATGTGGCTGATTCCTTTCTCCTATGGAGAGGCCCACACTCTGACCATCAGCTTCCCACACACCCAGACCATCGCCGGATTGCGCATTTGGAACTACAACAAGTCTCCTGAGGATTCATATAGAGGGGTGAGATAATAACGAGAAAGGTGTATACAAATGAATGTTGATCATTATATATTTTACATTGAATATTTGTACGTAGGTGAAAGTGATCCATGTGATCATGGATGATGTGGTCATCTCCCCGGCGGAGGGCTTTCTGATCAGGAAAGGACCAGGCAACTGTCACTTTGACTTTGCTCAAGAGGTCCTCTTTGTGGACTACATGCAGGCGCCCACTGACAACAAGAGTGCAGAAGAGTACCCTGACAAGTAAGAAGACACTATTTCGTACATGTGTGTCATTAATTATTAAGAGTCACACATTTAACAATTCACTTGTCTCCACTTCAGACGAAGCGTTAAGAGAGCAGAACAGGCCAGCATGGATTATGAAGCTCCCATCATGCCTTGTGGATGTATCCTTTCACCAAACACCACTCATACAAAACGACTGTTTATCAATAACTTCCTATTTATTATTCCTTTATTATTTTTCTACCTACCAGTCATCTTTCAGCTGCAGCTCTTAACCACCTGGGGGGACCCTTACTACATCGGCCTGAATGGTGTCGAGTTCTACAACCAGAACCACGAAGAGATCAAACTCAGTGACAACAGTATCTTTTTTGAAGATCGCTACAAGCAGTGGTTTTCAATAGTAATCGATCGCAAAAGGTTCAAAACAAATCTTGAAAAAAAATATTTTTATCACATTAGAATCAGCTCTGATTATGATGTGCTATGCTGCAAAAATAAATGAGATAAATTCACCAAAAAATGATACTCACAAACCAAAATGGCCAACTACTTGTGCGTTTTACAGCTTATGTTCTTTGATGATAGTCGTGAATCCTGTTGTTTCTCTTGGGAGCGTTGATGGCTGTTGCTTATGTGTTAAGGCCCTCAAAAGCCAATTAAGTTGCGGAAATTATAATAACATGATGAGAGAAAAAAGGATCCTTGCCGTAATCAATGCCTGTCTGCCAATAAAATCAAGCATTGTTATCATTTAAAGCACACATATTGGTATGTATAGTTGTATTGCATGACAGTGGATTATCCAGTGAGTGTAATTTTATTATGTCGTAACTAACACACTGGATGGAATAGGGATGTAACGATAAACGGTAATAATGATAACCGCAGTTTAAAAGAACCTAACTCCCGACAGTTAGTGGTACTGTTTAAAATTTAAAAATCATCCTATCGATAACTACACTTTTTAATAAACTCACAGACTGTCTAGTGCCAGGTCGCTAGCGTAAATGCTGACATGAAAACAAGAAACAATGTTTTCCCCCAATAAGAAGTTGAAATACACCAATCTAAGCTTACGGTATGTAAACACAATACTCTCTGAGTAATTAAGCTATTCAGTTGTGCACAGAACAAAATGAATGTTCTATACCCGGAGGAACTATACAGACAGATACCCGCCAGAAAAAATAATAGATTTTATTTGTTAAGCACTTTTCATTTAAATAAATCGTAAAGTACAAACCAATATTTCAAACAATTAAAGCTTTAGCCATTAAAACAAAATGCTAAAACTAAATCACTATCAGTGAAGCGTAAGAAACACAAAACATGCAAAATGTGGGTTTTCTGACAGGGTATGTATTTATTTTTTTATATAACTATTTCAAAACATTTCAGTGGGTGTGTATATAAGTACTTTTGAGCACATTCAAAAATACCGCGATAATGTCATACAACATAACAATAACCGTGATATGACATTTTCATGTCATTACATCGCTAGTCTGTAATCTATGCAGCATTTATGGGCAGTTGAATGGCTTCTTGTTCAAGCCTGCACCAAATAATCTGTTTAAATGTATCTCCTGCCCCTCCCCGGTGTAAAATAAATGATGTATTAATCATGTTGTGACATTTATATCTGTTCCTCAACGTGTGCCAGACATCGCAGCTTTCCCAGATAGCGTTAACGTGCTGGACAACGTGAGTGGTGACGTGAGGACTCCAGATAAATTAATAGATGGTGTCAACAGCGCCAATGATGGCAGGCACACGTGGCTGGCCCCTGTGCTGCCTGGACTGGTAAGGATGTGCAAGAAAGGATTTTTGCCATTTCTACTCTTTGAATCTTTTGCCTGCACGCAGGTGAACCGTGTGTACGTCATCTTTGATCATCCGGTGACTGTGTCCATGATTAAACTCTGGAACTACTCCAAAACCCCACAGAGGGGGGTTAAAGAGTTTGGAGTGAGCCTTTTTTCCATGTATTTGTTTTTTTTAATGTAACAAAAACGTTTTATAAATACATGTGTGTGTTTGCAGCTGCTTGTAGATGACCTACTTGTGTACAATGGTGTCTTGGACAGCGTGAACCACATGAGCCGCGGCATTCTGCCCACGTGCGACATGGTAGTGCCGTATCACACCATTCTCTTCACCGACAACGCTTACGTTGCACACCGCGAGAGGAACACCGTCATCAGGTAAGCTCACACATTTGAGACCACATTATTCAAATTATATTAACATGTCTTAATATGGCAACTTTATAAGGAACTGAGGGACACTATTCATGTTACATTTGAAAAAAAAAAAACCCAACCTACATCAAATAAACCCCTGCTTTTTGGAATCCATTTCGGAAACACTACCAGGGAGCCCCAGTAGGAGGCAGTACAACCTTCACTAGTTATTACAAAGTTAGCCGTGATACTCAGTAGTTTTTTTTAAAAGTGCCATACTTAGTAATGTGTCCAAAAATTGTACTGCAATCACAGTCAAAATTACGTAGTCCCCTCCCACTCTCCATGACTAAGGTTGCCAGATACGCAGCCAAATCTGAATCCTACTCCAAGGAACTTCAAATGGCAATCGACGAGTCCTATGCTGTAGGTCGCTATTGTTTATGCTTCTTGCAAGATGGTTTACAAGTAATTATGCCACATTTTACTGATGTCGGTTTGCCAAATGTATTTGTAAAGTTATGCAGCAAAATTTTTGTCCGTAGTTTGGACAGATTGTTGGCATTATTACCCTGCTAAAATGTCTAGTTTGACCGCACGGGCCACCATCAAAACAAATATATATAATAATATACATTATATATCGCACAGGCCTACTTTTATGGCAAGCCAAGGCCAACAGTAAGATTACTGCCACATTTCATTCAGCATAACTCCATGATGCATCCAACCTGACGCACTGCATTCTCTTCCATGTATGCACATCACCATTTTTCAGTGCAGAGTGCAATTCTATGAGCCAACCCACATTACGCAAAATCATGCTACACATAAATCATATAGCCTATTACCATGTCAATACACTAAGTAGAACATTATTACATGTAATGCATTATATTGTCCCAAGCAAATAGCAGACCATGTGTGCCCGTCGCACATACAGTACCAGAAACC